>NC_090921.1:210074951-210393451 GCF_040938575.1 Ambystoma mexicanum | reverse complement strand
GCTGCTGGCGTGGACTTCTGTATCATGCTGGCGGAGATCTGTGTATCCTGCTGGCAGGAGCTTGTGTATCCCGCTGGCAGGAACTTGTGTATCCTGCCGCTGTGGACCTGTGTATCCTGCCGCTGTGGACCTGTGTATCCTGCTGGCAGGGACCTGTGTATCCTGCTGGCAGGAACTTGTGTATTCTGCTGGCGTGGGCCTTTGTATCCTGCTGGCAGGAGCTCGTGTATCATGCTGGCGGGGACTTGTGTATCCTACTGGCAGGAACTTGTGTATCCTGCTGGCGTGGGTCTTTGTATCATGCTGACGGGGACTTGTGTATCCTGCTGGTGGGGACCTGCATGTCCTGGTGGCGGGGACCTGCATGTCCTGCTGGCGGGAATTTGTGTATCCTGCTGGCAGGAGCTTGTATATCCTGCTGGCAGGAGCTTGTGTATCATGCTGGAGGGCACATGTGTATCATGCTGGCGGGGACCTGTGTATCCTGCTGGCAGGGACCTGTGTATAATGCTGGCAGGAACTGGTGTATCATGCTGGCGGGGATTTGTGTATCCTGCTGGCGGAAATTTGTGTATGCTTCGGGTGGCGACTTGTATATCCTGCTGGTGGAAACTTGTGTATCCTGCTGGCGGGGACCTGTGTATCATGCTGGCGGGAACTTGTGTATCCTGCTGGCAGGGACTTGTGTATTCTGCTGGCGGGTACTTATGTATCCTGCTGGCAGGAGCTTGTGTATAATGCAAGTGAGTACCTGTGTATCCTGCAGGCAGGAGCTTGTGTATCCTGCTGGCTGAGACTTGTGTATCCTGCTGGCAGGAGCATGTGTATCCCGCTGGCAGGAACTTGTGTATCCTGCTGGTGTGGACCTGGGTATCCTGCCGCTGTGGACCTGTCTATCCTGCTGGCAGGGTCCTGTGTATCCTGCTGGCAGGAGCTTGTGTATCCCGCTGGCAGGAACTTGTGTATCCTGCTGGCGTGGACCTGTGTATCCTGCCGCTGTGGACCTGTGTATCCTGTTGGCAGGGACTTGTTTATGCTGCTGGCGTGGACTTCTGTATCATGCTGGCGGAGATCTGTGTATCCTGCTGGCAGGAGCTTGTGTATCCCGCTGGCAGGAACTTGTGTATCCTGCTGCTGTGGACCTGTGTATCCTGCCGCTGTGGACCTGTGTATCCTGCTGGCAGGGACCTGTGTATCCTGCTGGCAGGAACTTGTGTATTCTGCTGGCGTGGGCCTTTGTATCCTGCTGGCAGGAGCTCGTGTATCATGCTGGCGGGGACTTGTGTATCCTACTGGCAGGAACTTGTGTATCCTGCTGGCGTGGGTCTTTGTATCATGCTGACGGGGACTTGTGTATCCTGCTGGTGGGGACCTGCATGTCCTGGTGGCGGGGACCTGCATGTCCTGCTGGCGGGAATTTGTGTATCCTGCTGGCAGGAGCTTGTATATCCTGCTGGCAGGAGCTTGTGTATCATGCTGGAGGGCACATGTGTATCATGCTGGCGGGGACCTGTGTATCCTGCTGGCAGGGACCTGTGTATAATGCTGGCAGGAACTGGTGTATCATGCTGGCGGGGATTTGTGTATCCTGCTGGCGGAAATTTGTGTATCCTTCGGGTGGCGACTTGTATATCCTGCTGGTGGAAACTTGTGTATCCTGCTGGCGGGGACCTGTGTATCATGCTGGCGGGAACTTGTGTATCCTGCTGGCAGGGACTTGTGTATTCTGCTGGCGGGTACTTATGTATCCTGCTGGCAGGAGCTTGTGTATAATGCAAGTGACTACCTGTGTATCCTGCAGGCGGGAACTGGTGTATCATGCTGGCGGGAACTTGTGTATCCTGCTGGCGGAAACCTGTGTATAATTCTGGCGAGGACTTATGTATCGTGCTGGTGGGGACCTGTGTATCATGCTGGCGGGCACTTGTGTATCCTGCGGGCGAAAACTTGTGTATCATGTTGGCGGGGACCTGTGTATCATGCTGGCGAGACCTGTGTATCCTGCTGGCGGGAACTGGTGTATCCTGCTGGCAGGAGCTTGTGTATCCTGCTGGCGCAAACTTGTGTATCATGCTGGCGAGGACTTGTGTATCATGCAGTCAGGGACTTGTGTATCCTGCCTGCGTGGACCTGTGTATCCTGCTGGCGTGGACTCGTGTATCCTGCTGGCGTGGACTTGTGTATCCTGTTGGCAGGGACTTGTGTATCATGCTGGCAGGGACCTGTGTATCCTGCTGGCTGGGACCTGTGTATCATGCTGGCGGGCACTTGTGTATCCTGCGGGCGAAAACTTGTGTATCATGTTGGCGGGGACCTGTGTATCATGCTGGCGAGACCTGTGTATCCTGCTGGCGGGAACTGGTGTATCCTGCTGGCAGGAGCTTGTGTATCCTGCTGGCGCAAACTTGTGTATCATGCTGGCGAGGACTTGTGTATCATGCAGTCAGGGACTTGTGTATCCTGCCTGCGTGGACCTGTGTATCCTGCTGGCGTGGACTCGTGTATCCTGCTGGCGTGGACTTGTGTATCCTGTTGGCAGGGACTTGTGTATCATGCTGGCAGGGACCTGTGTATCCTGCTGGCTGGGACCTGTGTATCATGCTGGCGGGGACCTGTGTATCCCGCTGGCAGGTACTTGTGTATCCTGCTGGCATGGATCCATGTATCCTGCTGCTGTGGACCTGTGTATCCTGCTGGCAGGGACCTGTGTATCCTGCTGGCAGGAACCTGTGTATCCTGTTGGCGTGGGCCTTTGTATCCTGCTGGCAGGAGCCTGTGTATCCTGCTGCCGGGGACTTGTGTATCATGCTGGCGGGGACTTGTGTATCCCGCTGGCGGTGACCTGTATGTCCTGCTGGCAGGAACTTGTGTATGCTGTTGGTAGGGACTTCTGTATCCTGCTGGCGGGAACCTGTGTACCCTGCTGGCAGGAACTTGTGTACCCTGCTGGCGCAAACTTGTGTATCATGCTGACAAGGACTTGTGTATCATGCTGTCAGGGGCTTGTGTATCCTGCTGGCGTGGACCTGTGTATCCTGCTGGCGTGGACCTGTGTATCCTGCTGGCGTGGACTCGTGTATCCTGCTGGCGTGGACCCGTGTATCCTGTTGGCAGGGACTTGTGTATCATGCTGGCAGGGACCTGTGTATCCTGCTGGCAGGAGCTTGTGTATCCTGCCTGCTGGGACCTGTGTATCCTGCTGGCAGGTACTTGTGTATCCTGCTGGTATGGATCCGTGTATGCTGCTGCTGTGGACCTGTGAATCCTGCTGGCGGGGACCGGTGTATCCTGCTGGCAGGAACTTGTCTATCCTGCTGGTGTGGGTCTTTGTATCCTGCTGGTGAGGACTTGTGTATCGTGCTGGCGGGGACCTGTGTATCCTGCTGGCGGGGACCTGTGCATCCTGCTGGCTGGGACTTGTGTATCCTGCTGGCGGAAAGTTGTGTATCCTGCTGCTGTGGACCTGTGTATCCTGCTGGCAGGGACCTGTGTATCCTGCTGGCAGGAACCTGTGTATCTTGCTGGCGTGGGCCTTTGTATCCTGCTGTCAGGAGCCTGTGTATCCTGCTGGAGGGAACCTGTGTACCCTGCTGGCATGGACCTGTGTATCCTGCTGGAATGGACTTGTGTATCCTGTTGGCAGGGACTTGGGTATCATGCTAGCGGGGACCTGTGCATCCTGCTGGCAGGGACCTGTGTATCCGGCTGGCGAGGACTTGTGTATCCTGCTGACAGGGACTTGGGTATAATGCATGCAGGGACTTGTGTTTCATGCTGGCGGGGACTTGTGTTTCATGCTGGCGGGGACCTTTGTATCCTGCTGGCGGGGACCTGTGTATCCTGCTGGCTGGGACCTGTGTATCCTGCTGGCTGGGACCTGTGTATCAAGCTGGTGGGGACCTGTGTATCCTGCTGGCAGGAACTTGTGTATCCTGCTGGCAAGAACCTGTGTATCCTGCTGGCAGGGACTTGTATACCATGCTGGCGGGGACTTGGGTATCATGCTGGCGGGGACTTGTGTATCTGGCTGGAGGGGACCTGGTGTATCATGCTGGCGGGACCTGTGTATCCTGCTGGCGAGGACCTGTGTGTCCTGCTGGTAGGAGCTTGTATATCCTGCTGGCAGGAACTTGTGTATCCTGCTGGCAAGAACCTGTGTATCCTGCTGGCAGGGACTTGTATACCATGCTGGCGGGGACTTGAGTATCCTGCTGGCAGGAATTTGTGTATCCTGCTGGTATGGAACCATGTATCCTGCTGCTGAGGACCTGTGTATCCTGCTGGCGGGACCTGTGTTTCCGGCTTTTGTGGACCTGTGTATCCTGCTGGCGGGGACCTGTGTATCCTGCTGGCAGGAACATGTCTATCCTGCTGGCTTGGACCTGTGTATCCTGCTGGCAGGAGCTTGTGTATCCTGCTGGCCAGGACTTGTATATCATGATGTCGGAGACTTGTATATCCTGCTGGTGGGGACCTGTATATCCTGCTGGCATGGACCTGTGTATCATGCTGGCGGGAACTTGTGTATCCTTCTGGTGGCGACCTTTGTATCCTGCTGGCGGGGACTTGTGTATCCTGCTGGCCTGGACCTGGTGTATCATGCTGGCGGGAACTGGTGTATCATGATAGCGGGGACCTGTGTACCCTGTTGGAAGGAGCTTGTGTATCCTGCGGGCTGGGACTTGTGTATCCTTCTGGCGTGGACTTGTGTATAATGCTGGCAGGCACTTGTGTATCGTGCTGGCATGGATCCATATATCCTGCTGCTGTGGAGCTGTGTATCCTTCTGGCGGGGACCTGTGTATCCTGCTGGCAGGGAATTGTCTATCCTGCTGGCGTGGACCTGTGTATCCTGCTGGCAGGAACTTGTGTATCGTGATGGCGGGGACTTGTGTATCATGCTAGCGGGGACTTGCATATCCTGCTGGCGGGGACCTGTGTATCCTGCTGGCAGGGACTTGTCTATCCTGCTGGTGTCGGTCTTTGTATCCTGCTGGTGAGGACTTGTGTATCGTGCTGGCGGGGACCTGTGTATCCTGCTGGCGGGGACCTGTGCATCCTGCTGGCTGGGACTTGTGTATCCTGCTGGCGGAAAGTTGTGTATCCTGCTGCTGTGGACCTGTGTATCCTGCTGGCAGGGACCTGTGTATCCTGCTGGCAGGAACCTGTGTATCTTGCTGGCGTGGGCCTTTGTATCCTGCTGTCAGGAGCCTGTGCATGCTGCTGGAGGGAACCTGTGTACCCTGCTGGCATGGACCTGTGTATCCTGCTGGAATGGACTTGTGTATTCTGTTGGCAGGGACTTGGGTATCATGCTAGCGGGGACCTGTGCATCCTGCTGGCAGGGACCTGTGTATCCGGCTGGCGAGGACTTGTGTATCCTGCTGACAGGGACTTGGGTATAATGCATGCAGGGACTTGTGTTTCATGCTGGCGGGGACTTGTGTTTCATGCTGGCGGGGACTTGTGTATCCTGCTGGCGGGGACCTGTGTATCCTGCTGGCTGGGACCTGTGTATCAAGCTGGTGGGGACCTGTGTATCCTGCTGGCAGGAACTTGTGTATCCTGCTGGCAAGAACCTGTGTATCCTGCTGGGAGGGAATTGTATACCATGCTGGCGGGGACTTGGGTATCATGCTGGCGGGGACTTGTGTATCCGGCTGGAGGGGACCTGGTGTATCATGCTGGCGGGACCTGTGTATCCTGCTGGCGAGGACCTGTGTATCCTGCTGGTAGGAGCTTGTATATCCTGCTGGCAGGAACTTGTGTATCCTGCTGGCAAGAACCTGTGTATCCTGCTGGCAGGGACTTGTATACCATGCTGGCGGGGACTTGGGTATCATGCTGGCGTGGACCTCTGTATCGTGCTGGTTGCTGGTGGCGACCTGTGTATCATGCTGGCGGGGACTTGAGTATCCTGCTGGCAGGAACTTGTGTATCCTGCTGGCATGGAACCATGTATCCTGCTGCTGAGGACCTGTGTATCCTGCTGGCGGGACCTGTGTTTCCGGCTTTTGTGGACCTGTGTATCCTGCTGGCGGGGACCTGTGTATCCTGCTGGCAGGAGCTTGTGTATCCTGCTTGCCAGGACTTGTATATCATGATGTCGGAGACTTGTATATCCTGCTGGTGGGGACCTGTATATCCTGCTGGCATGGACCTGTGTATCATGCTGGCGGGAACTTGTGTATCCTTCTGGTGGCGACCTTTGTATCCTGCTGGCGGGGACTTGTGTATCCTGCTGGCGGGGACCTGGTGTATCATGCTGGCGGGAACTGGTGTATCATGATAGCGGGGACCTGTGTACCCTGTTGGAAGGAGCTTGTGTATCCTGCGGGCTGGGACTTGTGTATCCTGCTGGCGTGGACTTGTGTATAATGCTGGAAGGCACTTGTGTATCGTGCTGGCATGGATCCATATATCCTGCTGCTGTGGAGCTGTGTATCCTGCTGGCAGGGAATTGTCTATCCTGCTGGCGTGGACCTGTGTATCCTGCTGGCAGGAGCTTGTGTATCGTGATGGCGGGGAGTTGTGTATCATGCTAGCGGGGACTTGCATATCCTGCTGGCAGGGACTTGTGTATCCTGCTGGCGTGGACCTGTGTATCCTGCTGGCACGGACTTGTGTATCCTGTTGGCAGGGACTTGTGTATCATGCTGGCAGGGACCTGTGTATCCGGCTGGAGGGGATCTGTGTATCCTGCTGGCAGGAGCTTGTGTATCCTGCTGGCTGGGACCCGTGTATCATGCTAGCGGGGACCTGTGTATCCTGCTGGCAGGAACTTGTGTATCCTGCTGGCAAGAACCTTTGTATTCTGCTGACGTGGACCTGTGTATCCTGCTGGCAGGAGCTTGTGTATCCTGCTGGCAGGAGCTTGTGTATCATGCTGGCGGGGAATTGTGTATCCTGCTGGCGGAGACCTGTGTATCCTGCCAGCGGGGACCTGTGTATCATGCTGGCGGGAACTGTGTATCATGCTGGCGGGAACTTATGTATCCTGCTCGCATGGATCTGTGTATCCTGCTGCTGTGGACCTGTGTATCCTGCTGGTGGGGACCTGTGTATCCTGCTGGCAGGAACTTGTCTATCCTGCTGGCGTGGATCTGTGTATCCTGCTGGCAGGAGCTTGTGTATCCTGCTGGCGGGGACTTGTATATCCTCCTGGCGGGGACCTGTGTATCCTGCTGGCGGGGACTTGTGTATCCTGCTGGCGGGGACTTGTGCATCCTGCTGACGTGGACCTGTGTATCCTGCTGGCGTGGACTTGTGTATCCTGCTGGTGTGGACTTTTGTATCATGCTGGCAGGGACCTGTGTATCCGGCTGCCAGGGACCTGTGTATCATGCTGATGGGGACTTGTGTATATTGCAAGTGAGGACTTATGTTTCACGCTGGCAGGGACTTGTGTATCCTGCTGGCTGGGACTTGTGTATCCTGCTGGCGGGGACCTGTGTATCCTGCTGGCGGGGAACTTGTGTATCCTGCTGGTGGGGAACTTGTGTATCCTGCTGGCAAGAACGTGTGTATTCTGCCGGCGTGGACCTGTGTATCCTGCTGTCAGGAGCTTGTGTATCCTGCTGGCAGGAGCTTTTATATCATGCTGGCGGGGACTTGTGTATCCTGCTGGCGGGGACCTGTGTATCCTGCTGGCGGGGACTGTGTATCATGCTGGCGGGAACTGGTGTATCAGGCTGGCGGAAACTTGTGTATCCTGCGGGCGGAAACTTGTGTATCATGCCGGCGAGGACTTATGTATCATGCTGGCGGGTACCTGTGTATCCTGCTGGCGGGGACCTGTGTATCCTGCTGGTGGGGACCTGTGTATCATGCTGGCAGGGAACTTGTGTATCCTGCTGGCAGGGACCTGTGTATCATGCTGGAGGGAACTTGTGTATCCTGCTGGCGGGGACCTGTGTATCATGCTGGCGGGGACCTGTGTATCATGCTGGCGGGAACTTGTGTATCATGCTGGCGGGGACTTGTGTAGCCTGCTGGCGGGTACTTATGTATCCTGCTGGCAGGAGCTTGTGTATAATGCAAGTGGGGACCTGTGTATCCTGCTGGCGGTGGCAGGAACTTCCGTATCCTGTTGGCGGGGACTTGTGTATCCTGCTGGTGGGGACTTGTGTATCCTGCTGGCGGGGACTTGTGTATCCCGCTGGCGGTGACCTGTATGTCCTGCTGGCAGGAACTTGTGTATGCTGTTGGTAGGGACTTCTGTATCCTGCTGGCGGGAACCTGTGTACCCTGCTGGCAGGAACTTGTGTATCCTGCTGGCGCAAACTTGTGTATCATGCTGACAAGGACTTGTGTATCATGCTGTCAGGGGCTTGTGTATCCTGCTGGCGTGGACCTGTGTATCCTGCTGGCGTGGACCTGTGTATCCTGCTGGCGTGGACTCGTGTATCCTGCTGGCGTGGACTCGTGTATCCTGCTGGCGTGGACTCGTGTATCCTGTTGGCAAGGACTTGTGTATCATGCTGGCAGGGACCTGTGTATCCTGCTGGCAGGAGCTTGTGTATCCTGCCTGCTGGGACCTGTGTATCCTGCTGGCAGGTACTTGTGTATCCTGCTGGTATGGATCTGTGTATGCTGCTGCTGTGGACCTGTGAATCCTGCTGGCGGGGACCGGTGTATCCTGCTGGCAGGAACTTGTCTATCCTGCTGGTGTGGGTCTTTGTATCCTGCTGGTGAGGACTTGTGTATCGTGCTGGCGGGGACCTGTGTATCCTGCTGGCGGGGACCTGTGCATCCTGCTGGCTGGGACTTGTGTATCCTGCTGGCGGAAAGTTGTGTATCCTGCTGCTGTGGACCTGTGTATCCTGCTGGCAGGGACCTGTGTATCCTGCTGGCAGGAACCTGTGTATCTTGCTGGCGTGGGCCTTTGTATCCTGCTGTCAGGAGCCTGTGTATCCTGCTGGAGGGAACCTGTGTACCCTGCTGGCATGGACCTGTGTATCCTGCTGGAATGGACTTGTGTATCCTGTTGGCAGGGACTTGGGTATCATGCTAGCGGGGACCTGTGCATCCTGCTGGCGGGAACTTGTGTATCATGCTGGCGGGGACTTGTGTAGCCTGCTGGCGGGTACTTATGTATCCTGCTGGCAGGAGCTTGTGTATAATGCAAGTGGGGACCTGTGTATCCTGCTGGCGGTGGCGGGAACTTCCGTATCCTGCTGGCGGGGACTTGTGTATCCTGCTGGTGGGGACTTGTGTATCCTGCTGGCGGGGACTTGTGTATCCCGCTGGCGGTGACCTGTATGTCCTGCTGGCAGGAACTTGTGTATGCTGTTGGTAGGGACTTCTGTATCCTGCTGGCGGGAACCTGTGTACCCTGCTGGCAGGAACTTGTGTATCCTGCTGGCGCAAACTTGTGTATCATGCTGACAAGGACTTGTGTATCATGCTGTCAGGGGCTTGTGTATCCTGCTGGCGTGGACCTGTGTATCCTGCTGGCGTGGACCTGTGTATCCTGCTGGCGTGGACTCGTGTATCCTGCTGGCGTGGACTCGTGTATCCTGCTGGCGTGGACTCGTGTATCCTGTTGGCAAGGACTTGTGTATCATGCTGGCAGGGACCTGTGTATCCTGCTGGCAGGAGCTTGTGTATCCTGCCTGCTGGGACCTGTGTATCCTGCTGGCAGGTACTTGTGTATCCTGCTGGTATGGATCTGTGTATGCTGCTGCTGTGGACCTGTGAATCCTGCTGGCGGGGACCGGTGTATCCTGCTGGCAGGAACTTGTCTATCCTGCTGGTGTGGGTCTTTGTATCCTGCTGGTGAAGACTTGTGTATCGTGCTGGCGGGGACCTGTGTATCCTGCTGGCGGGGACCTGTGCATCCTGCTGGCTGGGACTTGTGTATCCTGCTGGCGGAAAGTTGTGTATCCTGCTGCTGTGGACCTGTGTATCCTGCTGGCAGGGACCTGTGTATCCTGCTGGCAGGGACCTGTGTATCCTGCTGGCAGGAACCTGTGTATCTTGCTGGCGTGGGCCTTTGTATCCTGCTGTCAGGAGCCTATGTATCCTGCTGGAGGGAACCTGTGTACCCTGCTGGCATGGACCTGTGTATCCTGCTGGGATGGACTTGTGTATCCTGTTGGCAGGGACTTGGGTATCATGCTAGCGGGGACCTGTGCATCCTGCTGGCAGGGACCTGTGTATCCGGCTGGCGAGGACTTGTGTATCCTGCTGACAGGGACTTGGGTATAATGCATGCAGGGACTTGTGTTTCATGCTGGCGGGGACTTGTGTTTCATGCTGGCGGGGACTTGTTTATCCTGCTGGCGGGGACCTTTGTATCCTGCTGGCGGGGACCTGTGTATCCTGCTGGCTGGGACCTGTGTATCAAGCTGGTGGGGACCTGTGTATCCTGCTGGCAGGAACTTGTGTATCCTGCTGGCAAGAACCTGTGTATCCTGCTGGCAGGGACTTGTATACCATGCTGGCGGGGACTTGGGTATCATGCTGGCGGGGACTTGTGTATCCGGCTGGAGGGGACCTGGTGTATCATGCTGGCGGGACCTGTGTATCCTGCTGGCGAGGACCTGTGTATCCTGCTGGTAGGAGCTTGTATATCCTGCTGGCAGGAACTTGTGTATCCTGCTGGCAAGAACCTGTGTATCCTGCTGGCAGGGACTTGTATACCATGCTGGCGGGGACTTGGGTATCATGCTGGCGTGGACCTCTGTATCGTGCTGGTTGCTGGTGGCGACCTGTGTATCATGCTGGCGGGAACTTGTGTATCCTGCTGGCATGGAACCATGTATCCTGCTGCTGAGGACCTGTGTATCCTGCTGGCGGGACCTGTGTTTCCGGCTTTTGTGGACCTGTGTATCCTGCTGGCGGGGACCTGTGTATCCTGCTGGCAGGAACATGTCTATCCTGCTGGCTTGGACCTGTGTATCCTGCTGGGAGGAGCTTGTGTATCCTGCTGGCCAGGACTTGTATATCATGATGTCGGAGACTTGTATATCCTGCTGGTGGGGACCTGTATATCCTGCTGGCATGGACCTGTGTATCATGCTGGCGGGAACTTGTGTATCCTTCTGGTGGCGACCTTTGTATCCTGCTGGCGGGGACTTGTGTATCCTGCTGGCGGGGACCTGGTGTATCATGCTGGCGGGAACTGGTGTATCATGATAGCGGGGACCTGTGTACCCTGTTGGAAGGAGCTTGTGTATCCTGCGGGCTGGGACTTGTGTATCCTGCTGGCGTGGACTTGTGTATAATGCTGGCAGGCACTTGTGTATCGTGCTGGCATGGATCCATATAGCCTGCTGCTGTGGAGCTGTGTATCCTTCTGGCGGGGACCTGTGTATCCTGCTGGCAGGGAATTGTCTATCCTGCTGGCGTGGACCTGTGTATCCTGCTGGCAGGAGCTTGTGTATCGTGATGGTGGGGACTTGTGTATCATGCTAGCGGGGACTTGCATATCCTGCTGGCGGGGACCTGTGTATCCTGCTGGCAGGGACTTGTCTATCCTGCTGGTGTGGGTCTTTGTATCCTGCTGGTGAGGACTTGTGTATCGTGCTGGCGGGGACCTGTGTATCCTGCTGGCGGGGACCTGTGCATCCTGCTGGCTGGGACTTGTGTATCCTGCTGGCGGAAAGTTGTGTATCCTGCTGCTGTGGACCTGTGTATCCTGCTGGCAGGGACCTGTGTATCCTGCTGGCAGGGACCTGTGTATCCTGCTGGCAGGAACCTGTGTATCTTGCTGGCGTGGGCCTTTGTATCCTGCTGTCAGGAGCCTGTGTATCCTGCTGGAGGGAACCTGTGTACCCTGCTGGCATGGACCTGTGTATCCTGCTGGAATGGACTTGTGTATCCTGTTGGCAGGGACTTGGGTATCATGCTAGCGGGGACCTGTGCATCCTGCTGGCAGGGACCTGTGTATCCGGCTGGCGAGGACTTGTGTATCCTGCTGACAGGGACTTGGGTATAATGCATGCAGGGACTTGTGTTTCATGCTGGCGGGGACTTGTGTATCCTGCTGGCGGGGACCTTTGTATCCTGCTGGTGGGGACCTGTGTATCAAGCTGGTGGGGACCTGTGTATCCTGCTGGCAGGAACTTGTGTATCCTGCTGGCAAGAACCTGTGTATCCTGCTGGCAGGGACTTGTATACCATGCTGGCGGGGACTTGGGTATCATGCTGGCGGGGACTTGTGTATCCGGCTGGAGGGGACCTGGTGTATCATGCTGGCGGGACCTGTGTATCCTGCTGGCGAGGACCTGTGTATCCTGCTGGTAGGAGCTTGTATATCCTGCTGGCAGGAACTTGTGTATCCTGCTGGCAAGAACCTGTGTATCCTGCTGGCAGGGACTTGTATACCATGCTGGCGGGGACTTGGGTATCATGCTGGCGTGGACCTCTGTATCGTGCTGGTTGCTGGTGGCGACCTGTGTATCATGCTGGCGGGGACTTGAGTATCCTGCTGGCAGGAACTTGTGTATCCTGCTGGCATGGAACCATGTATCCTGCTGCTGAGGACCTGTGTATCCTGCTGGCATGGACCTGTGTTTCCGGCTTTTGTGGACCTGTGTATCCTGCTGGCGGGGACCTGTGTATCCTGCTGGCAGGAACATGTCTATCCTGCTGGCTTGGACCTGTGTATCCTGCTGGCAGGAGCTTGTGTATCCTGCTGGCCAGGACTTGTATATCATGATGTCGGAGACTTGTATATCCTGCTGGTGGGGACCTGTATATCCTGCTGGCATGGACCTGTGTATCATGCTGGCGGGAACTTGTGTATCCTTCTGGTGGCGACCTTTGTATCCTGCTGGCGGGGACTTGTGTATCCTGCTGGCAGGGACCTGGTGTATCATGCTGGCCGGAACTGGTGTATCATGATAGCGGGGACCTGTGTACCCTGTTGGAAGGAGCTTGTGTATCCTGCGGGCTGGGACTTGTGTATCCTGCTGGCGTGGACTTGTGTATAATGCTGGCAGGCACTTGTGTATCGTGCTGGCATGGATCCATATATCCTGCTGCTGTGGAGCTGTGTATCCTTCTGGCGGGGACCTGTCTATCCTGCTGGCAGGGAATTGTCTATCCTGCTGGCGTGGACCTGTGTATCCTGCTGGCAGGAGCTTGTGTATCGTGATGGCGGGGAGTTGTGTATCATGCTAGCGGGGACTTGCATATCCTGCTGGCGGGGACCTGTGTATCCTGCTGGCAGGGACTTGTGTATCCTGCTGGCGTGGACCTGTGTATCCTGCTGGCATGGACTTGTGTATCCTGTTGGCAGGGACTTGTGTATCATGCTGGCAGGCACCTGTGTATCCGGCTGGAGGGGATCTGTGTATCCTGCTGGCAGGAGCTTGTGTATCCTGCTGGCTGGGACCCGTGTATCATGCTGGCGGGGACCTGTGTATCCTGCTGGCAGGAACTTGTGTATCCTGCTGGCAAGAACCTTTGTATTCTGCTGACGTGGACCTGTGTATCCTGATGGCAGGAGCTTGTGTATCCTGCTGGCAGGAGCTTGTGTATCATGCTTGTGGGGAATTGTGTATCCTGCTGGCGGAGACCTGTGTATCCTGCCGGCGGGGACCTGTGTATCATGCTGGCGGGAACTGTGTATCATGCTGGCGGGAACTTATGTATCCTGCTCGCATGGATCTGTGTATCCTGCTGCTGTGGACCTGTGTATCCTGCTGGTGGGGACCTGTGTATCCTGCTGGCAGGAACTTGTCTATCCTGCTGGCGTGGATCTGTGTATCCTGCTGGCAGGAGCTTGTGTATCCTGCTGGCGGGGACTTGTATATCCTCCTGGCGGGGACCTGTGTATCCTGCTGGCGGGGACTTGTGTATCCTGCTGGCGGGGACTTGTGCATCCTGCTGGCGTGGACCTGTGTATCCTGCTGGCGTGGACTTGTGTATCCTGCTGGTGTGGACTTTTGTATCATGCTGGCAGGGACCTGTGTATCCGGCTGCCAGGGACCTGTGTATCATGCTGATGGGGACTTGTGTATATTGCAAGTGAGGACTTATGTTTCACGCTGGCAGGGACTTGTGTATCCTGCTGGCGGGGACCTGTGTATCCTGCTGGCGGGTACCTGTGTATCCTGCTGGCTGGGACTTGTGTATCCTGCTGGCGGGGACCTGTGTATCCTGCTGGCGGGGAACTTGTGTATCCTGCTGGTGGGGAACTTGTGTATCCTGCTGGCAAGAACGTGTGTATTCTGCTGGCGTGGACCTGTGTATCCTGCTGTCAGGAGCTTGTGTATCCTGCTGGCAGGAGCTTTTGTATCATGCTGGCGGGGACTTGTGTATCCTGCTGGCGGGGACTTGTGTATCCTGCTGGCGGGGACCTGTGTATCCTGCTGGCGGGGACCTGTGTATCATGCTGGCGGGAACTGGTGTATCAGGCTGGCGGAAACTTGTGTATCCTGCGGGCGGAAACTTGTGTATCATGCCGGCGAGGACTTGTGTATCATGCTGGCGGGTACCTGTGTATCCTGCTGGCGGGGACCTGTGTATCCTGCTGGTGGGGACCTGTGTATCATGCTGGCAGGGAACTTGTGTATCCTGCTGACAGGGACCTGTGTATCATGCTGGAGGGAACTTGTGTATCCTGCTGGCGGGGACCTGTGTATCATGCTGGCGGGGACCTGTGTATCATGCTGGCGGGAACTTGTGTATCATGCTGGCGGGGACTTGTGTAGCCTGCTGGCGGGTACTTATGTATCCTGCTGGCAGGAGCTTGTGTATAATGTAAGTGGGGACCTGTGTATCCTGCTGGCGGGTGGCGGGAACTTCCGTATCCTGCTGGCGGGGACTTGTGTATCCTGCTGGTGGGGACTTGTGTATCCTGCTGGCGGGGAATTGGGTACCATGCTGGCAGGGAACTTGTGTATCATGCTGGCGGGGACTTGTGTATCCTGCTGGTGGGGACCTGTATGTCCTGCTGGAGGGGACCTGTGTATCATGCTGGCAGGAATTTGTGTATCATGCTGGCGGGGACTTGTTTATCCTGCTGGCAGTGACCTGTGTATCCTGTTGGCAGGGACTTGTGTATCATGCTAGCGGGGACCTGTGTATCCGGCTGGCGAGGACTTGTGTATCCTGCTGACGGGGACTTGTGTATAATGCAAACAGTGACTTGTGTTTCACTCTGGCGGGGACTTGTGTATCCTGCTGGCGGGGACCTGTGTATCCTGCTGTCAGGAGCTTGTGTATCCTGCTGGCTGGCACCTGTGTATCATGCTGGTGGGGACATGTGTATCCTGCTGGCAGGAACTTGTGTATCCTGATGGCAAGAACCTGTGTATTCTGCTAGCGTGGACCTGTGCATCCTTCTGGCAGGAGCGTGTATATCCTGCTGGCAGGAGCTTGTGTATCATGCTGGCGGGGACCTGTGTATCATGTTGGCGGGAACTGGTGTATCATGCTGGCGGGACCTGTGTATCCTGCTGGCGTGGACATGTGTATCCTGCTGGCAGGAGCTTGTGTATCCTGCTGGCTGAGACTTGTGTATCCTGCTGGCAGGAGCTTGTGTATCCCGCTGGCAGGAACTTGTGTATCCTGCTGGTGTGGACCTGTGTATCCTGCTCGCTGGGACTTGTGTATCCTGCTGGCGGGAACTGGTGTATCATGCTGGCGGGACCTGTGTATCCTGCTGGCGTGGACATGTGTATCCTGCTGGCAGGAGCTTGTGTATCCCGCTGGCAGGAACTTGTGTATCCTGCTGGTGTGGACCTGTGTATCCTGCCGCTGTGGACCTGTGTATCCTGCTGGCAGGGACCTGTGTATCCTGCTGGCAGGAACTTGTGTATCCTGCTGACGTGGGCCTTTGTATCTTGCTGGCAGCAGCTTGTGTATCCAGCTGGCGGGGGCTTGTGTATCATGCTGGCGGGGACTTGTGTATCCTGCTGGCGTGGGTCTTTGTATCCTGCTGGCAGGAGCTTGTGTATGATGCTGGCGGGGACTTGTGTATCCTGCTGGTGGGGACCTGTGTATCATGCTGGCGGGAATTTGTGTATCATGCTGGCAGGAGCTTGTATATCCTGCTGGCAGGAGATTGTGTATCATGCTGGCGGGAACTTGTGTATCATGCTGGCAGGGACCTGTGTATCCTGCTGGCAGGGACCTGTGTATCATGCTGGCAGGAACTGGTGTATCATGCTGGCGGGCACTTGTGTATTCTGCTGACGGAAACTTGTGTATCCTTTGGGTGGGGACTTGTATATCCTGCTGGTGGAAACTTGTGTATCCTGCTGGCGGGGACCTGTGTATCATGCTGGCGGGAACTTGTGTATCCTGCTGGCAGGGACTTGTGTATTCTGCTGCTGTGGACCTGTGTATCCTGCTGGTGGGGACCTGTGTATCCTGCTGGCAGGAACTTGTCTATCCTGCTGGCGTGGATCTGTGTATCCTGCTGGCAGGAGCTTGTGTATCCTGCTGGCGGGGACTTGTATATCCTCCTGGCGGGGACCTGTGTATCCTGCTGGCGGGGACTTGTGTATCCTGCTGGCGGGGACTTGTGCATCCTGCTGGCGTGGACCTGTGTATCCTGCTGGCGTGGACTTGTGTATCCTGCTGGTGTGGACTTTTGTATCATGCTGGCAGGGACCTGTGTATCCGGCTGCCAGGGACCTGTGTATCATGCTGATGGGGACTTGTGTATATTGCAAGTGAGGACTTATGTTTCACGCTGGCAGGGACTTGTGTATCCTGCTGGCGGGGACCTGTGTATCCTGCTGGCGGGTACCTGTGTATCCTGCTGGCTGGGACTTGTGTATCCTGCTGGCGGGGACCTGTGTATCCTGCTGGCGGGGAACTTGTGTATCCTGCTGGTGGGGAACTTGTGTATCCTGCTGGCAAGAACGTGTGTATTCTGCTGGCGTGGACCTGTGTATCCTGCTGTCAGGAGCTTGTGTATCCTGCTGGCAGGAGCTTTTGTATCATGCTGGCGGGGACTTGTGTATCCTGCTGGCGGGGACTTGTGTATCCTGCTGGCGGGGACCTGTGTATCCTGCTGGCGGGGACCTGTGTATCATGCTGGCGGGAACTGGTGTATCAGGCTGGCGGAAACTTGTGTATCCTGCGGGCGGAAACTTGTGTATCATGCCGGCGAGGACTTGTGTATCATGCTGGCGGGTACCTGTGTATCCTGCTGGCGGGGACCTGTGTATCCTGCTGGTGGGGACCTGTGTATCATGCTGGCAGGGAACTTGTGTATCCTGCTGACAGGGACCTGTGTATCATGCTGGAGGGAACTTGTGTATCCTGCTGGCGGGGACCTGTGTATCATGCTGGCGGGGACCTGTGTATCATGCTGGCGGGAACTTGTGTATCATGCTGGCGGGGACTTGTGTAGCCTGCTGGCGGGTACTTATGTATCCTGCTGGCAGGAGCTTGTGTATAATGTAAGTGGGGACCTGTGTATCCTGCTGGCGGGTGGCGGGAACTTCCGTATCCTGCTGGCGGGGACTTGTGTATCCTGCTGGTGGGGACTTGTGTATCCTGCTGGCGGGGAATTGGGTACCATGCTGGCAGGGAACTTGTGTATCATGCTGGCGGGGACTTGTGTATCCTGCTGGTGGGGACCTGTATGTCCTGCTGGAGGGGACCTGTGTATCATGCTGGCAGGAATTTGTGTATCATGCTGGCGGGGACTTGTTCATCCTGCTGGCAGTGACCTGTGTATCCTGTTGGCAGGGACTTGTGTATCATGCTAGCGGGGACCTGTGTATCCGGCTGGCGAGGACTTGTGTATCCTGCTGACGGGGACTTGTGTATAATGCAAACAGTGACTTGTGTTTCACTCTGGCGGGGACTTGTGTATCCTGCTGGCGGGGACCTGTGTATCCTGCTGTCAGGAGCTTGTGTATCCTGCTGGCTGGCACCTGTGTATCATGCTGGTGGGGACATGTGTATCCTGCTGGCAGGAACTTGTGTATCCTGATGGCAAGAACCTGTGTATTCTGCTAGCGTGGACCTGTGCATCCTTCTGGCAGGAGCGTGTATATCTTGCTGGCAGGAGCTTGTGTATCATGCTGGCGGGGACCTGTGTATCATGTTGGCGGGAACTGGTGTATCATGCTGGCGGGACCTGTGTATCCTGCTGGCGTGGACATGTGTATCCTGCTGGCAGGAGCTTGTGTATCCTGCTGGCTGAGACTTGTGTATCCTGCTGGCAGGAGCTTGTGTATCCCGCTGGCAGGAACTTGTGTATCCTGCTGGTGTGGACCTGTGTATCCTGCTGGCTGGGACTTGTGTATCCTGCTGGCGGGAACTGGTGTATCATGCTGGCGGGACCTGTGTATCCTGCTGGCGTGGACATGTGTATCCTGCTGGCAGGAGCTTGTGTATCCCGCTGGCAGGAACTTGTGTATCCTGCTGGTGTGGACCTGTGTATCCTGCCGCTGTGGACCTGTGTATCCTGCTGGCAGGGACCTGTGTATCCTGCTGGCAGGAACTTGTGTATCCTGCTGACGTGGGCCTTTGTATCTTGCTGGCAGCAGCTTGTGTATCCAGCTGGCGGGGGCTTGTGTATCATGCTGGCGGGGACTTGTGTATCCTGCTGGCGTGGGTCTTTGTATCCTGCTGGCAGGAGCTTGTGTATGATGCTGGCGGGGACTTGTGTATCCTGCTGGTGGGGACCTGTGTATCATGCTGGCGGGAATTTGTGTATCATGCTGGCAGGAGCTTGTATATCCTGCTGGCAGGAGATTGTGTATCATGCTGGCGGGAACTTGTGTATCATGCTGGCAGGGACCTGTGTATCCTGCTGGCAGGGACCTGTGTATCATGCTGGCAGGAACTGGTGTATCATGCTGGCGGGGACTTGTGTATTCTGCTGACGGAAACTTGTGTATCCTTTGGGTGGGGACTTGTATATCCTGCTGGTGGAAACTTGTGTATCCTGCTGGCGGGGACCTGTGTATCATGCTGGCGGGAACTTGTGTATCCTGCTGGCAGGGACTTGTGTATTCTGCTGGCGGGTACTTTTGTATCCTGCTGGCAGGAGCTTGTGTATAATGCAAGTGGGTACCTGTGTATCCTGCAGCCGGGAACTGGTGTGTCATGCTCGCGGGAACTTGTGTATCCTGCTGGCGGAAACCTGTGTATAATGCTGGCGAGGACTTGTGTATCATGCTGGCGGGGACCTGTGTATCCTACTGGCTGGGACTTGTGTATCCTGCTGGCTGGGACTTGTGTATCCTGCTGGCGGGGACTTGTGTATCCTGCTGGCGGGGTCTTGTGTATCCTGCTAGCGAAAAATTGTGTATCCTGCTGGCGGGGACCTGTGTATCCTGCTGGCGGGACCTGTGTATCATGCTGGCGGAAACTGGTGTATCATGCTGGCAGGAACTTGTGTATCCTGCTGGCGCAAACTTGTGTATAATGCAAGTGGGTACCTGTGTATCCTGCAGGCGGGAACTGGTGTATCCTGCTGGCGGGAACTTGTGTATCCTGCTGGCGGAACCCTGTGTATAATGCTGTTGGGGACATGTGTATCCTGCTGGCGGGACCTGTGTATCATGCTGGCGAGGACTTGTGTATCATGCTGTCAGGGACTTGTGTATCCTGCTGGCGTGGACCTGTGTATCCTGCTGGCGTGGACCTGTGTATCCTGCTGGCATGGACTTGTGTATCCTGTTGGCAGGGACTTGTGTATAATGCTGGCAGGGACCTGTGTATCCTGCTGGCAGGAGCTTGTGTATCCTGCTGCCTAAGACCTGTGTATCATGCTGGCGGGGACCTGTGTATCGTGCTGGCAGGTACTTGTGTATCCTGCTGGCATGGATCCCTGTGAATCCTGCTGGCGGGGACCGGTGTATCCTGCTGGCAGGAACTTTTCTATCCTGCTGGCATGGACCTGTGTATCCTGCTGGCAGGAGCTTGTGTATACTGCTGGCGGGGACTAGTGTATCATGCTGGTGGGGACTTGTATATCCTGCTGTCCGGGACCTTTGTATCCTGCTGGCAGGGACTTGTGTATCCGGCTGGCGTGGACCTGTGTATCCTGCTGGCGCGGCTTGTGTATCATGCTGGCGGGGATTTGTGTATCCTGCTGGCGGAAACTTGTGTATCATGCTGGCGGGAATTTGTGTATCATACTGGTGGGGACTTGTTTATCCTGCTGGCAGTGACCTGTGTATCCTGTTGGCAGGGACTTTTGTTTCACGCTGGCGGGGACTTGTGTATCTGCTGGCGGGGACCTGTGTATCCTGCTGGGGGGGACCTGTGTATACTGCTGGCGGGAATTTGTGTATCATGCTGGCAGGAGCTTGTATATCCTGCTGGCAGGAGATTGTGTATCATGCTGGCGGGCACTTGTGTATCCTGCTGGCGGGGACCTGTGTATCCTGCTGGCGGGGACCTGTGTATCCTGCTGGCAAGAACCTGTGTATTCTGCTAGCGTGGACCTGCGCATCCTGCTGGCAGGAGCTTGTATTTCCTGATGGCAGGAGCTTGTGTATCATGCTGGCGGGCACTTGTGTATCATGCTGGCGGGACCTGTGTATCATGTTGGCGGGAACTGGTGTATCATGCTGGCGGGACCTGTGTATCCTGCTGCCGTGGACATGTGTATCCTGCTGGCAGGAGCTTGTGTATCATGCTGGCGGGACCTGTGTATCCTGCTGGCGTGGACATGTGTATCCTGCTGGCAGGAGCTTGTGTATCCCGCTGGCAGGAACTTGTGTATCCTGCTGGTGTGGACCTGTGTATCCTGCCGCTGTGGACCTGTGTATCCTGCTGGCAGGGATCTGTGTATCCTGCTGGCAGGGACCTGTGTATCCCCGTGGCAGGAACTTGTGTATCCTGCTGGCGTGGACCTGTGTATCCTGCCGCTGTGGACCTGTGTATCCTGCTGGCTGGGACTTGTGTATCCTGCTGGCGGGGACTTGTGTATCCTGCTGGCGGGGTCTTGTGTATCCTGCTAGCGAAAAATTGTGTATCCTGCTGGCGGGGACCTGTGTATCCTGCTGGCGGGACCTGTGTATCATGCTGGCGGAAACTGGTGTATCATGCTGGCAGGAACTTGTGTATCCTGCTGGCGCAAACTTGTGTATAATGCAAGTGGGTACCTGTGTATCCTGCAGGCGGGAACTGGTGTATCATGCTGGCGGGAACTTGTGTATCGTGCTGGCGGAACCCTGTGTATAATGCTGGTGGGGACCTGTGTATCCTGCTGGCGGGACCTGTGTATCATGCTGGCGAGGACTTGTGTATCATGCTGTCAGGGACTTGTGTATCCTGCTGGCGTGGACCTGTGTATCCTGCTGGCGTGGACCTGTGTATCCTGCTGGCGTGGACCTGTGTATCCTGCTGCCGTGGACTTGTGTATCCTGTTGGCAGGGACTTGTGTATAATGCTGGCAGGGACCTGTGTATCCTGCTGGCAGGAGCTTGTGTATCCTGCTGCCTAAGACCTGTGTATCATGCTGGCGGGGACCTGTGTATCGTGCTGGCAGGTACTTGTGTATCCTGCTGGCATGGATCCCTGTATCCTGCTGCTGTGGACCTGTGAATCCTGCTGGCGGGGACCGGTGTATCCTGCTGGCAGGAACTTGTCTATCCTGCTGGCGTGGACCTGTGTATCCTGCTGGCAGGAACTTGTGTATACTGCTGGCGGGGACTAGTTTATCATGCTGGCGGGGGCTTGTATATCCTGCTGTCGGGGACCTTTGTATCCTGCTTTCAGGGACTTGTGTATCCGGCTGGCGTGGACCTGTGTATCCTGCTGGCGCGGCTTGTGTATCATGCTGGCGGGGATTTGTGTATCCTGCTGGCGGGAATTTGTGTATCATGCTGGCGGGGACTTGTTTATCCTGCTGGCAGTGACCTGTGTATCCTGTTGGCAGGGACTTGTGTTTCACGCTGGCGGGGACTTGTGTATCCTGCTGGCGGGGACCTGTGTATCCTGCTGGCGGGGACCTGTGTATCCTGCTGGCAAGAACCTGTGTATTCTGCTAGCGTGGACCTGTGCAGCCTGCTGGCAGGAGCTTGTATTTCCTGATGGCAGGAGCTTGTGTATCATGCTGGCGGGCACTTGTGTATCATGCTGGCGGGGACCTGTGTATCATGTTGGCGGGAACTGGTGCATCATGCTGGCGGGACCTGTGTATCCTGCTGGCGTGGACATGTGTATCCTGCTGGCAGGAGCTTGTGTATCCTGCTGGCTGAGACTTGTGTATCCTGCTGGCAGGAGCTTGTGTATCCCGCTGGCAGGAACTTATGTATCCTGCTGGTGTGGACCTGTGTATCCTGCCGCTGTGGACCTGTGTATCCTGCTGGCAGGGACCTGTGTATCCTGCTGGCAGGAGCTTGTGTATCCCGCTGGCAGGAACTTGTGTATCCTGCTGGCGTGGACCTGTGTATCCTGCCGCTGTGGACCTGTGTATCCTGTTGGCAGGGACTTTTTTATGCTGCTGGTGTGGACTTCTGTATCATGCCGGCGGAGATCTGTGTATCCTGCTGGCAGGAGCTTGTGTATCCCGCTGGCAGGAACTTGTGTATCCTGCTGGCGTGGACCTGTGTATCCTGCCACTGTGGACCTGTGTATCCTGCTGGCAGGGACCTGTGTATCCTGCTGGCAGGAAATTGTGTATCCTGCTGGCGTGGGCCTTTGTATCCTGCTGGCATGGACTTGTGTATCCTGTTGGCAGGGACTTGTGTATCATGCTGGCAGGGACCTGTGTATCCGGCTGGAGGGGATCTGTGTATCCTGCTGGTAGGAGCTTGTGTATCCTGCTGGATGGGACCCGTGTATCATGCTGGCGGGGACCTGTGTATCCTGCTGGCAAGAACCTTTGTATTCTGCTGACGTGGACCTGTGTATCCTGCTGGCAGGAGCTTGTGTATCCTGCTGGCAGGAGCTTGTGTATCATGCTGGCGGGGAATTGTGTATCCTTCTGGCGGAGACCTGTGTATACTGCCGGCGGGGAACTGTGTATCATGCTGGCGGGAACTGTGTATCATGCTGGCGGGAACTTATGTATCCTGCTCGCATGGATCTGTGTATCCTGCTGCTGTGGACCTGTGTATCCTGCTGGTGGGGACCTGTGTATCCTGCTGGCAGGAACTTGCCTATCCTGCTGGCGTGGATCTGTGTATCCTGCTGGCAGGAGCTTGTGTATCCTCCTGGCGGGGACTTGTATATCCTCCTGGCGGGGACCTGTGTATCCTGCTGGCGGGGACTTGTGTATCCTGCTGGCGGGGACTTGTGTATCCTGCTGTCGTGGACCTGTGTATCCTGCTGGCGTGGACTTGTGTATCCTGCTGGTGTCGACTTTTGTATCATGCTGGCAGGGACCTGTGTATCCGGCTGCCAGGGACCTGTGTATCATGCTGATGGGGACTTGTGTATAATGCAAGTGAGGACTTATGTTTCACGCTGGCAGGGACTTGTGTATCCTGCTGGCGGGGACCTGTGTATCCTGCTGGCGGGGACCTGTGTATCCTGCTGGCTGGGACTTGTGTATCCTGCTGGCGGGGACCTGTGTATCCTGCTGTCAGGAGCTTGTGTATCCTGCTGGCAGGAGCTTTTGTATCATGCTGGCGGGGACTTGTGTATCCTGCTGGCGGGGACCTGTGTATCCTGCTGGCGGGGACCTGTGTATCATGCTGGCGGGAACTGGTGTATCAAGCTGGCTGGAACTTGTGTATCCTGCTGGCGGAAACGTGTGTATCCTGCGGGCGGAAACTTGTGTATCATGCCGGCGAGGACTTGTGTATCATGCTGGCGGGTACCTGTGTATCCTGCTGGCGGGGACCTGTGTATCCTGCTGGTGGGGACCTGTGTATCCTGCTGACGTGGGCCTTTGTATCCTGCTGGCAGCAGCTTGTGTATCCTGCTGGCGGGACCTTGTGTATCATGCTGGCGGGGACTTGTGTATCCTGCTGGCGTGGGTCTTTGTATCCTGCTGGCAGGAGCTTGTGTATGATGCTGGCGGGGACTTGTGTATCCTGCTGGTGGGGACCTGTGTATACTGCTGGCGGGAATGTGTGTATCATGCTGGCAGGAGCTTGTATATCCTGCTGGCAGGAGATTGTGTATCATGCTGGCGGGCACTTGTGTATCATGCTGGCAGGGACCTGTGTATCCTGCTGGCAGGGACCTGTGTATCATGCTGGCAGGAACTTGTGTATCCTGCTGGCGTGGACCTGGGTATCCTGCCGCTGTGGACCTGTGTATGCTGCTGGCAGGGACTTGTGTATCCTGCTGGCAGGAACTTGTGTATCCTGCTGGCGTGGGCCTTTGTATCCTGCTGGCATGGACTTGTGTATCCTGTTGGCAGGGACCTGTGTATCCTGCTGGCGTGGACATGTGTATCCTGCTGGCAGGAGCTAGTGTATCCCGCTGGCAGGAACTTGTGTATCCTGCTGGCGTGGACCTGTGTATCCTGCTGCTGTAGACCTGTGTATCCTGTTGGCAGGGACCTGTTTATGCTGCTGGCGTGGACTTCTGTATCATGCTGGCGGAGATCTGTGTATCCTGCTGGCAGGAGCTTGTGTATCCCGCTGGCAGGAACTTGTGTATCCTGCTGGCGTGGACCTGTGTATCCTGCCGCTGTGGACCTGTGTATCCTGCTGGCAGGGACCTGTGTATCCTGCTGGCAGGAACTTGTGTATCCTGCTGGCGTGGGCCTTTGTATCCTGCTGGCAGGAGCTCGTGTATCTTGCTGGCGGGGACTTGTGTATCATGCTGGCGGGGACTTGTGTATCCTACTGGCAGGAACTTGTGTATCCTGCTGGCGTGGGTCTTTGTATCCTGCTGGCAGGAGCCTGTGCATCCCGCTGGCGGGGACTTGTGTATCATGCTGACGGGGACTTGTGTATCCTGCTGGTGGGGACCTGCATGTCTTGGTGGCGGGGACCTGCATGTCCTGCTGGCGGGAGTTTGTGTATCCTGCTGGCAGGAGCTTGTATATCCTGCTGGCAGGAGCTTGTGTATCATGCTGGAGGGCACATGTGTATCATGCTGGCGGGGACCTGTGTATCCTGCTGGCAGGGACCTGTGTATAATGCTGGCAGGAACTGGTGTATCCTGCTGGCGGAAATTTGTGTATCCTTCGGGTGGCGACTTGTATATCCTGCTGGTGGAAACTTGTGTATCCTGCTGGCGGGGACCTGTGTATCATGCTGGCGGGAACTTGTGTATCCTGCTGGCAGGGACTTGTGTATTCTGCTGGCAGGTACTTATGTATCCTGCTGGCAGGAGCTTGTGTATAATGCAAGTGGGTACCTGTGTATCCTGCAGGCGGGAACTGGTGTATCATGCTGGCGGGAACTTGTGTATCCTGCTGGCGGAAACCTGTGTATAATGCTGGCGAGGACTTATGTATCGTGCTGGTGGGGACCTGTGTATCATGCTGGAGGGCACTTGTGTATCCTGCAGGCGAAAACTTGTGTATCATGGTGGCGGGGACCTGTGTATCATGCTGGCGAGACCTGTGTATCCTGCTGGCGGGAACTGGTGTATCCTGCTGGCAGGAGCTTGTGTATCCTGCTGGCGCAAACTTGTGTATCATGCTGGCGAGGACTTGTGTATCATGCTGTCAGGGACTTGTGTATCCTGCCTGCGTGGACCTGTGTATCCTTCTGGCGTGGACTCGTGTATCCTGCTGGCGTGGACTTGTGTATCCTGTTGGCAGGGACTTGTGTATCATGCTGGCAGGGACCTGTGTATCCTGCTGGCTGGGACCTGTGTATCATGCTGGCGGGGACCTGTGTATCCTGCTGGCAGGTACTTGTGTATCCTGCTGGCATGGATCCATGTATCCTGCTGCTGTGGACCTGTGGATCCTGCTGGCGGGGACCGGTGTATCCTGCTGGCAGGAACTTGTCTATCCTGCTGGCGTGGGTCTTTGTATCCTGCTGGCGAGGACTTGTGTATCGTGCTGGCGGGGACCTGTGTATCCTGCTGGCTGGGACTTGTGTATCCTGCTGGCTGGGACTTGTGTATCCTGCTGGCGGAAACTTGTGTATCCTGCTGCTGTGGACCTGTGTATCCTGCTGGCAGGGACCTGTGTATCCTGCTGGCAGGAACCTGTGTATCCTGTTGGCATGGGCCTTTGTATCCTGCTGGCAGGAGCCTGTGTATCCTGCTGCCGGGGACTTGTGTATCATGCTGGCGGGGACTTGTGTATCCCGCTGGCGGTGACCTGTATGTCCTGCTGGCAGGAACTTGTGTATGCTGTTGGTAGGGACTTCTGTATCCTGCTGGCGGGAACCTGTGTACCCTGCTGGCAGGAACTTGTGTATCCTGCTGGCACAAACTTGTGTATCATGCCGACGAGGACTTGTGTATCATGCTGTCAGGGGCTTGTGTATCCTGCTGGCGTGGACCTGTGTATCCTGCTGGCGTGGACTTGTGTATCCTGCTGGCGTGGAATCATGTATCCTGCTGGCGTGGACTCGTGTATCCTGTTGGCAGGGACTTGTGTATCATGCTGGCAGGGACCTGTGTATCCTGCTGGCAGGAGCTTGTGTATCCTGCCTGCTGGGACCTGTGTATCCTGCTGGCAGGTACTTGTGTATCCTGCTGGTATGGATCCGTGTATGCTGCTGCTGTGGACCTGTGAATCCTGCTGGCGGGGACCGGTGTATCCTGCTGGCAGGAACTTGTCTATCCGCTGGTGTGGGTCTTTGTATCCTGCTGGTGAGGACTTGTGTATCGTGCTGGCGGGGACCTGTGTATCCTGCTGGCGGGGACCTGTGCATCCTGCTGGCTGGGACTTGTGTATCCTGCTGGCGGAAAGTTGTGTATCCTGCTGCTGTGGACCTGTGTATCCTGCTGGCAGGGACCTGTGTATCCCGCTGGCAGGAACCTGTGTATCCTGCTGGCGTGGGTCTTTGTATCCTGCTGTCAGGAGCCTGTGTATCCTGCTGGCGGGGACTTGTGTATCATGCTGGCAGGGACGTGTGTATCCCGTGCCGGTGACCTGTATGTCCTGCTGGCGGGAACTTGTGTATCCTGCTGGAGGGAACCTGTGTACCCTGCTGGCATGGACCTGTGTATCCTGCTGGAATGGACTTGTGTATCCTGTTGGCAGGGAATTGGGTATCATGCTAGCGGTTACCTGTGTATCCTGCTTGCAGGGACCTGTGTATCCGGCTGGCGAGGACTTGTGTATCCTGCTGACAGGGACTTGGGTATAATGCATGCAGGGACTTGTGTTTCATGGTGGCGGGGACCTGTGTATCATGCTGGCGAGACCTGTGTATCCTGCTGGCGGGAACTGGTGTATCCTGCTGGCAGGAGCTTGTGTATCCTGCTGGCGCAAACTTGTGTATCATGCTGGCGAGGACTTGTGTATCATGCTGTCAGGGACTTGTGTATCCTGCCTGCGTGGACCTGTGTATCCTTCTGGCGTGGACTCGTGTATCCTGCTGGCGTGGACTTGTGTATCCTGTTGGCAGGGACTTGTGTATCATGCTGGCAGGGACCTGTGTATCCTGCTGGCTGGGACCTGTGTATCATGCTGGCGGGGACCTGTGTATCCTGCTGGCAGGTACTTGTGTATCCTGCTGGCATGGATCCATGTATCCTGCTGCTGTGGACCTGTGGATCCTGCTGGCGGGGACCGGTGTATCCTGCTGGCAGGAACTTGTCTATCCTGCTGGCGTGGGTCTTTGTATCCTGCTGGCGAGGACTTGTGTATCGTGCTGGCGGGGACCTGTGTATCCTGCTGGCGGGGACCTGTGCATCCTGCTGGCTGGGACTTGTGTATCCTGCTGGCGGAAAGTTGTGTATCCTGCTGCTGTGGACCTGTGTATCCTGCTGGCAGGGACCTGTGTATCCTGCTGGCAGGAACCTGTGTATCTTGCTGGCGTGGGCCTTTGTATCCTGCTGTCAGGAGCCTGTGTATCCTGCTGGAGGGAACCTGTGTACCCTGCTGGCATGGACCTGTGTATCCTGCTGGAATGGACTTGTGTATCCTGTTGGCAGGGACTTGGGTATCATGCTAGCGGGGACCTGTGCATCCTGCTGGCGGGAACTTGTGTATCATGCTGGCGGGGACTTGTGTAGCCTGCTGGCGGGTACTTATGTATCCTGCTGGCAGGAGCTTGTGTATAATGCAAGTGGGGACCTGTGTATCCTGCTGGCGGTGGCGGGAACTTCCGTATCCTGCTGGCGGGGACTTGTGTATCCTGCTGGTGGGGACTTGTGTATCCTGCTGGCGGGGACTTGTGTATCCCGCTGGCGGTGACCTGTATGTCCTGCTGGCAGGAACTTGTGTATGCTGTTGGTAGGGACTTCTGTATCCTGCTGGCGGGAACCTGTGTACCCTGCTGGCAGGAACTTGTGTATCCTGCTGGCGCAAACTTGTGTATCATGCTGACAAGGACTTGTGTATCATGCTGTCAGGGGCTTGTGTATCCTGCTGGCGTGGACCTGTGTATCCTGCTGGCGTGGACCTGTGTATCCTGCTGGCGTGGACTCGTGTATCCTGCTGGCGTGGACTCGTGTATCCTGCTGGCGTGGACTCGTGTATCCTGTTGGCAAGGACTTGTGTATCATGCTGGCAGGGACCTGTGTATCCTGCTGGCAGGAGCTTGTGTATCCTGCCTGCTGGGACCTGTGTATCCTGCTGGCAGGTACTTGTGTATCCTGCTGGTATGGATCTGTGTATGCTGCTGCTGTGGACCTGTGAATCCTGCTGGCGGGGACCGGTGTATCCTGCTGGCAGGAACTTGTCTATCCTGCTGGTGTGGGTCTTTGTATCCTGCTGGTGAAGACTTGTGTATCGTGCTGGCGGGGACCTGTGTATCCTGCTGGCGGGGACCTGTGCATCCTGCTGGCTGGGACTTGTGTATCCTGCTGGCGGAAAGTTGTGTATCCTGCTGCTGTGGACCTGTGTATCCTGCTGGCAGGGACCTGTGTATCCTGCTGGCAGGGACCTGTGTATCCTGCTGGCAGGAACCTGTGTATCTTGCTGGCGTGGGCCTTTGTATCCTGCTGTCAGGAGCCTATGTATCCTGCTGGAGGGAACCTGTGTACCCTGCTGGCATGGACCTGTGTATCCTGCTGGGATGGACTTGTGTATCCTGTTGGCAGGGACTTGGGTATCATGCTAGCGGGGACCTGTGCATCCTGCTGGCAGGGACCTGTGTATCCGGCTGGCGAGGACTTGTGTATCCTGCTGACAGGGACTTGGGTATAATGCATGCAGGGACTTGTGTTTCATGCTGGCGGGGACTTGTGTTTCATGCTGGCGGGGACTTGTTTATCCTGCTGGCGGGGACCTTTGTATCCTGCTGGCGGGGACCTGTGTATCCTGCTGGCTGGGACCTGTGTATCAAGCTGGTGGGGACCTGTGTATCCTGCTGGCAGGAACTTGTGTATCCTGCTGGCAAGAACCTGTGTATCCTGCTGGCAGGGACTTGTATACCATGCTGGCGGGGACTTGGGTATCATGCTGGCGGGGACTTGTGTATCCGGCTGGAGGGGACCTGGTGTATCATGCTGGCGGGACCTGTGTATCCTGCTGGCGAGGACCTGTGTATCCTGCTGGTAGGAGCTTGTATATCCTGCTGGCAGGAACTTGTGTATCCTGCTGGCAAGAACCTGTGTATCCTGCTGGCAGGGACTTGTATACCATGCTGGCGGGGACTTGGGTATCATGCTGGCGTGGACCTCTGTATCGTGCTGGTTGCTGGTGGCGACCTGTGTATCATGCTGGCGGGAACTTGTGTATCCTGCTGGCATGGAACCATGTATCCTGCTGCTGAGGACCTGTGTATCCTGCTGGCGGGACCTGTGTTTCCGGCTTTTGTGGACCTGTGTATCCTGCTGGCGGGGACCTGTGTATCCTGCTGGCAGGAACATGTCTATCCTGCTGGCTTGGACCTGTGTATCCTGCTGGCAGGAGCTTGTGTATCCTGCTGGCCAGGACTTGTATATCATGATGTCGGAGACTTGTATATCCTGCTGGTGGGGACCTGTATATCCTGCTGGCATGGACCTGTGTATCATGCTGGCGGGAACTTGTGTATCCTTCTGGTGGCGACCTTTGTATCCTGCTGGCGGGGACTTGTGTATCCTGAGGAGGTCCAACAAGGCCGAAACATGTCTGGGGTTGCTTGGTTTTCTGTGCAGAGGGGACCTGGCCTAGCAGTTCGGGCTGGGCTGCTACCTTCGGTGGCGGCAGCTGCTGACTGATTTGCACATGGCTGGTCCCCTTTTGCAATGGCGGAGACGGGCTAAAAAAACGGTGGTGTGGAAGGTTGCCCAGAGCAATTGCCAGTGGTTTAGATTAATTCAAAACCTTCCACCCATCACTTTTGTGGTCAGTTTGTTTCTCCTTGTGAGAGAGGGTATGCCCAGACGTGGGTCCCTTGCTCGCTGCGCCACAGGGAACCAGGCTGCACCTCACTGAGGAGGTCCAACAAGGCCGAAACATGTCTGGGGTTGCTTGGTTTTCTGTGCAGAGGGGACCTGGCCTAGCAGTTCGGGCTGGGCTGCTACCTTCGGTGGCGGCAGCTGCTGACTGATTTGCACATGGCTGGTCCCCTTTTGCAATGGCGGAGACGGGCTAAAAAAACGGTGGTGTGGAAGGTTGCCCAGAGCAATTGCCAGTGGTTTAGATTAATTCAAAACCTTCCACCCATCACTTTTGTGGTCAGTTTGTTTCTCCTTGTGAGAGAGGGTATGCCCAGACGTGGGTCCCTTGCTCGCTGCGCCACAGGGAACCAGGCTGCACCTCACTGAGGAGGTCCAACAAGGCCGAAACATGTCTGGGGTTGCTTGGTTTTCTGTGCAGAGGGGACCTGGCCTAGCAGTTCGGGCTGGGCTGCTACCTTCGGTGGCGGCAGCTGCTGACTGATTTGCACATGGCTGGTCCCCTTTTGCAATGGCGGAGACGGGCTAAAAAAACGGTGGTGTGGAAGGTTGCCCAGAGCAATTGCCAGTGGTTTAGATTAATTCAAAACCTTCCACCCATCACTTTTGTGGTCAGTTTGTTTCTCCTTGTGAGAGAGGGTATGCCCAGACGTGGGTCCCTTGCTCGCTGCGCCACAGGGAACCAGGCTGCACCTCACTGAGGAGGTCCAACAAGGCCGAAACATGTCTGGGGTTGCTTGGTTTTCTGTGCAGAGGGGACCTGGCCTAGCAGTTCGGGCTGGGCTGCTACCTTCGGTGGCGGCAGCTGCTGACTGATTTGCACATGGCTGGTCCCCTTTTGCAATGGCGGAGACGGGCTAAAAAAACGGTGGTGTGGAAGGTTGCCCAGAGCAATTGCCAGTGGTTTAGATTAATTCAAAACCTTCCACCCATCACTTTTGTGGTCAGTTTGTTTCTCCTTGTGAGAGAGGGTATGCCCAGACGTGGGTCCCTTGCTCGCTGCGCCACAGGGAACCAGGCTGCACCTCACTGAGGAGGTCCAACAAGGCCGAAACATGTCTGGGGTTGCTTGGTTTTCTGTGCAGAGGGGACCTGGCCTAGCAGTTCGGGCTGGGCTGCTACCTTCGGTGGCGGCAGCTGCTGACTGATTTGCACATGGCTGGTCCCCTTTTGCAATGGCGGAGACGGGCTAAAAAAACGGTGGTGTGGAAGGTTGCCCAGAGCAATTGCCAGTGGTTTAGATTAATTCAAAACCTTCCACCCATCACTTTTGTGGTCAGTTTGTTTCTCCTTGTGAGAGAGGGTATGCCCAGACGTGGGTCCCTTGCTCGCTGCGCCACAGGGAACCAGGCTGCACCTCACTGAGGAGGTCCAACAAGGCCGAAACATGTCTGGGGTTGCTTGGTTTTCTGTGCAGAGGGGACCTGGCCTAGCAGTTCGGGCTGGGCTGCTACCTTCGGTGGCGGCAGCTGCTGACTGATTTGCACATGGCTGGTCCCCTTTTGCAATGGCGGAGACGGGCTAAAAAAACGGTGGTGTGGAAGGTTGCCCAGAGCAATTGCCAGTGGTTTAGATTAATTCAAAACCTTCCACCCATCACTTTTGTGGTCAGGCAGGGACCTGGTGTATCATGCTGGCCGGAACTGGTGTATCATGATAGCGGGGACCTGTGTACCCTGTTGGAAGGAGCTTGTGTATCCTGCGGGCTGGGACTTGTGTATCCTGCTGGCGTGGACTTGTGTATAATGCTGGCAGGCACTTGTGTATCGTGCTGGCATGGATCCATATATCCTGCTGCTGTGGAGCTGTGTATCCTTCTGGCGGGGACCTGTCTATCCTGCTGGCAGGGAATTGTCTATCCTGCTGGCGTGGACCTGTGTATCCTGCTGGCAGGAGCTTGTGTATCGTGATGGCGGGGAGTTGTGTATCATGCTAGCGGGGACTTGCATATCCTGCTGGCGGGGACCTGTGTATCCTGCTGGCAGGGACTTGTGTATCCTGCTGGCGTGGACCTGTGTATCCTGCTGGCATGGACTTGTGTATCCTGTTGGCAGGGACTTGTGTATCATGCTGGCAGGCACCTGTGTATCCGGCTGGAGGGGATCTGTGTATCCTGCTGGCAGGAGCTTGTGTATCCTGCTGGCTGGGACCCGTGTATCATGCTGGCGGGGACCTGTGTATCCTGCTGGCAGGAACTTGTGTATCCTGCTGGCAAGAACCTTTGTATTCTGCTGACGTGGACCTGTGTATCCTGATGGCAGGAGCTTGTGTATCCTGCTGGCAGGAGCTTGTGTATCATGCTTGTGGGGAATTGTGTATCCTGCTGGCGGAGACCTGTGTATCCTGCCGGCGGGGACCTGTGTATCATGCTGGCGGGAACTGTGTATCATGCTGGCGGGAACTTATGTATCCTGCTCGCATGGATCTGTGTATCCTGCTGCTGTGGACCTGTGTATCCTGCTGGTGGGGACCTGTGTATCCTGCTGGCAGGAACTTGTCTATCCTGCTGGCGTGGATCTGTGTATCCTGCTGGCAGGAGCTTGTGTATCCTGCTGGCGGGGACTTGTATATCCTCCTGGCGGGGACCTGTGTATCCTGCTGGCGGGGACTTGTGTATCCTGCTGGCGGGGACTTGTGCATCCTGCTGGCGTGGACCTGTGTATCCTGCTGGCGTGGACTTGTGTATCCTGCTGGTGTGGACTTTTGTATCATGCTGGCAGGGACCTGTGTATCCGGCTGCCAGGGACCTGTGTATCATGCTGATGGGGACTTGTGTATATTGCAAGTGAGGACTTATGTTTCACGCTGGCAGGGACTTGTGTATCCTGCTGGCGGGGACCTGTGTATCCTGCTGGCGGGTACCTGTGTATCCTGCTGGCTGGGACTTGTGTATCCTGCTGGCGGGGACCTGTGTATCCTGCTGGCGGGGAACTTGTGTATCCTGCTGGTGGGGAACTTGTGTATCCTGCTGGCAAGAACGTGTGTATTCTGCTGGCGTGGACCTGTGTATCCTGCTGTCAGGAGCTTGTGTATCCTGCTGGCAGGAGCTTTTGTATCATGCTGGCGGGGACTTGTGTATCCTGCTGGCGGGGACTTGTGTATCCTGCTGGCGGGGACCTGTGTATCCTGCTGGCGGGGACCTGTGTATCATGCTGGCGGGAACTGGTGTATCAGGCTGGCGGAAACTTGTGTATCCTGCGGGCGGAAACTTGTGTATCATGCCGGCGAGGACTTGTGTATCATGCTGGCGGGTACCTGTGTATCCTGCTGGCGGGGACCTGTGTATCCTGCTGGTGGGGACCTGTGTATCATGCTGGCAGGGAACTTGTGTATCCTGCTGACAGGGACCTGTGTATCATGCTGGAGGGAACTTGTGTATCCTGCTGGCGGGGACCTGTGTATCATGCTGGCGGGGACCTGTGTATCATGCTGGCGGGAACTTGTGTATCATGCTGGCGGGGACTTGTGTAGCCTGCTGGCGGGTACTTATGTATCCTGCTGGCAGGAGCTTGTGTATAATGTAAGTGGGGACCTGTGTATCCTGCTGGCGGGTGGCGGGAACTTCCGTATCCTGCTGGCGGGGACTTGTGTATCCTGCTGGTGGGGACTTGTGTATCCTGCTGGCGGGGAATTGGGTACCATGCTGGCAGGGAACTTGTGTATCATGCTGGCGGGGACTTGTGTATCCTGCTGGTGGGGACCTGTATGTCCTGCTGGAGGGGACCTGTGTATCATGCTGGCAGGAATTTGTGTATCATGCTGGCGGGGACTTGTTTATCCTGCTGGCAGTGACCTGTGTATCCTGTTGGCAGGGACTTGTGTATCATGCTAGCGGGGACCTGTGTATCCGGCTGGCGAGGACTTGTGTATCCTGCTGACGGGGACTTGTGTATAATGCAAACAGTGACTTGTGTTTCACTCTGGCGGGGACTTGTGTATCCTGCTGGCGGGGACCTGTGTATCCTGCTGTCAGGAGCTTGTGTATCCTGCTGGCTGGCACCTGTGTATCATGCTGGTGGGGACATGTGTATCCTGCTGGCAGGAACTTGTGTATCCTGATGGCAAGAACCTGTGTATTCTGCTAGCGTGGACCTGTGCATCCTTCTGGCAGGAGCGTGTATATCCTGCTGGCAGGAGCTTGTGTATCATGCTGGCGGGGACCTGTGTATCATGTTGGCGGGAACTGGTGTATCATGCTGGCGGGACCTGTGTATCCTGCTGGCGTGGACATGTGTATCCTGCTGGCAGGAGCTTGTGTATCCTGCTGGCTGAGACTTGTGTATCCTGCTGGCAGGAGCTTGTGTATCCCGCTGGCAGGAACTTGTGTATCCTGCTGGTGTGGACCTGTGTATCCTGCTCGCTGGGACTTGTGTATCCTGCTGGCGGGAACTGGTGTATCATGCTGGCGGGACCTGTGTATCCTGCTGGCGTGGACATGTGTATCCTGCTGGCAGGAGCTTGTGTATCCCGCTGGCAGGAACTTGTGTATCCTGCTGGTGTGGACCTGTGTATCCTGCCGCTGTGGACCTGTGTATCCTGCTGGCAGGGACCTGTGTATCCTGCTGGCAGGAACTTGTGTATCCTGCTGACGTGGGCCTTTGTATCTTGCTGGCAGCAGCTTGTGTATCCAGCTGGCGGGGGCTTGTGTATCATGCTGGCGGGGACTTGTGTATCCTGCTGGCGTGGGTCTTTGTATCCTGCTGGCAGGAGCTTGTGTATGATGCTGGCGGGGACTTGTGTATCCTGCTGGTGGGGACCTGTGTATCATGCTGGCGGGAATTTGTGTATCATGCTGGCAGGAGCTTGTATATCCTGCTGGCAGGAGATTGTGTATCATGCTGGCGGGAACTTGTGTATCATGCTGGCAGGGACCTGTGTATCCTGCTGGCAGGGACCTGTGTATCATGCTGGCAGGAACTGGTGTATCATGCTGGCGGGCACTTGTGTATTCTGCTGACGGAAACTTGTGTATCCTTTGGGTGGGGACTTGTATATCCTGCTGGTGGAAACTTGTGTATCCTGCTGGCGGGGACCTGTGTATCATGCTGGCGGGAACTTGTGTATCCTGCTGGCAGGGACTTGTGTATTCTGCTGCTGTGGACCTGTGTATCCTGCTGGTGGGGACCTGTGTATCCTGCTGGCAGGAACTTGTCTATCCTGCTGGCGTGGATCTGTGTATCCTGCTGGCAGGAGCTTGTGTATCCTGCTGGCGGGGACTTGTATATCCTCCTGGCGGGGACTTGTATATCCTCCTGGCGGGGACCTGTGTATCCTGCTGGCGGGGACTTGTGTATCCTGCTGGCGGGGACTTGTGCATCCTGCTGGCGTGGACCTGTGTATCCTGCTGGCGTGGACTTGTGTATCCTGCTGGTGTGGACTTTTGTATCATGCTGGCAGGGACCTGTGTATCCGGCTGCCAGGGACCTGTGTATCATGCTGATGGGGACTTGTGTATATTGCAAGTGAGGACTTATGTTTCACGCTGGCAGGGACTTGTGTATCCTGCTGGCGGGGACCTGTGTATCCTGCTGGCGGGTACCTGTGTATCCTGCTGGCTGGGACTTGTGTATCCTGCTGGCGGGGACCTGTGTATCCTGCTGGCGGGGAACTTGTGTATCCTGCTGGTGGGGAACTTGTGTATCCTGCTGGCAAGAACGTGTGTATTCTGCTGGCGTGGACCTGTGTATCCTGCTGTCAGGAGCTTGTGTATCCTGCTGGCAGGAGCTTTTGTATCATGCTGGCGGGGACTTGTGTATCCTGCTGGCGGGGACTTGTGTATCCTGCTGGCGGGGACCTGTGTATCCTGCTGGCGGGGACCTGTGTATCATGCTGGCGGGAACTGGTGTATCAGGCTGGCGGAAACTTGTGTATCCTGCGGGCGGAAACTTGTGTATCATGCCGGCGAGGACTTGTGTATCATGCTGGCGGGTACCTGTGTATCCTGCTGGCGGGGACCTGTGTATCCTGCTGGTGGGGACCTGTGTATCATGCTGGCAGGGAACTTGTGTATCCTGCTGACAGGGACCTGTGTATCATGCTGGAGGGAACTTGTGTATCCTGCTGGCGGGGACCTGTGTATCATGCTGGCGGGGACCTGTGTATCATGCTGGCGGGAACTTGTGTATCATGCTGGCGGGGACTTGTGTAGCCTGCTGGCGGGTACTTATGTATCCTGCTGGCAGGAGCTTGTGTATAATGTAAGTGGGGACCTGTGTATCCTGCTGGCGGGTGGCGGGAACTTCCGTATCCTGCTGGCGGGGACTTGTGTATCCTGCTGGTGGGGACTTGTGTATCCTGCTGGCGGGGAATTGGGTACCATGCTGGCAGGGAACTTGTGTATCATGCTGGCGGGGACTTGTGTATCCTGCTGGTGGGGACCTGTATGTCCTGCTGGAGGGGACCTGTGTATCATGCTGGCAGGAATTTGTGTATCATGCTGGCGGGGACTTGTTCATCCTGCTGGCAGTGACCTGTGTATCCTGTTGGCAGGGACTTGTGTATCATGCTAGCGGGGACCTGTGTATCCGGCTGGCGAGGACTTGTGTATCCTGCTGACGGGGACTTGTGTATAATGCAAACAGTGACTTGTGTTTCACTCTGGCGGGGACTTGTGTATCCTGCTGGCGGGGACCTGTGTATCCTGCTGTCAGGAGCTTGTGTATCCTGCTGGCTGGCACCTGTGTATCATGCTGGTGGGGACATGTGTATCCTGCTGGCAGGAACTTGTGTATCCTGATGGCAAGAACCTGTGTATTCTGCTAGCGTGGACCTGTGCATCCTTCTGGCAGGAGCGTGTATATCTTGCTGGCAGGAGCTTGTGTATCATGCTGGCGGGGACCTGTGTATCATGTTGGCGGGAACTGGTGTATCATGCTGGCGGGACCTGTGTATCCTGCTGGCGTGGACATGTGTATCCTGCTGGCAGGAGCTTGTGTATCCTGCTGGCTGAGACTTGTGTATCCTGCTGGCAGGAGCTTGTGTATCCCGCTGGCAGGAACTTGTGTATCCTGCTGGTGTGGACCTGTGTATCCTGCTGGCTGGGACTTGTGTATCCTGCTGGCGGGAACTGGTGTATCATGCTGGCGGGACCTGTGTATCCTGCTGGCGTGGACATGTGTATCCTGCTGGCAGGAGCTTGTGTATCCCGCTGGCAGGAACTTGTGTATCCTGCTGGTGTGGACCTGTGTATCCTGCCGCTGTGGACCTGTGTATCCTGCTGGCAGGGACCTGTGTATCCTGCTGGCAGGAACTTGTGTATCCTGCTGACGTGGGCCTTTGTATCTTGCTGGCAGCAGCTTGTGTATCCAGCTGGCGGGGGCTTGTGTATCATGCTGGCGGGGACTTGTGTATCCTGCTGGCGTGGGTCTTTGTATCCTGCTGGCAGGAGCTTGTGTATGATGCTGGCGGGGACTTGTGTATCCTGCTGGTGGGGACCTGTGTATTATGCTGGCGGGAATTTGTGTATCATGCTGGCAGGAGCTTGTATATCCTGCTGGCAGGAGATTGTGTATCATGCTGGCGGGAACTTGTGTATCATGCTGGCAGGGACCTGTGTATCCTGCTGGCAGGGACCTGTGTATCATGCTGGCAGGAACTGGTGTATCATGCTGGCGGGGACTTGTGTATTCTGCTGACGGAAACTTGTGTATCCTTTGGGTGGGGACTTGTATATCCTGCTGGTGGAAACTTGTGTATCCTGCTGGCGGGGACCTGTGTATCATGCTGGCGGGAACTTGTGTATCCTGCTGGCAGGGACTTGTGTATTCTGCTGGCGGGTACTTTTGTATCCTGCTGGCAGGAGCTTGTGTATAATGCAAGTGGGTACCTGTGTATCCTGCAGCCGGGAACTGGTGTGTCATGCTCGCGGGAACTTGTGTATCCTGCTGGCGGAAACCTGTGTATAATGCTGGCGAGGACTTGTGTATCATGCTGGCGGGGACCTGTGTATCCTACTGGCTGGGACTTGTGTATCCTGCTGGCTGGGACTTGTGTATCCTGCTGGCGGGGACTTGTGTATCCTGCTGGCGGGGTCTTGTGTATCCTGCTAGCGAAAAATTGTGTATCCTGCTGGCGGGGACCTGTGTATCCTGCTGGCGGGACCTGTGTATCATGCTGGCGGAAACTGGTGTATCATGCTGGCAGGAACTTGTGTATCCTGCTGGCGCAAACTTGTGTATAATGCAAGTGGGTACCTGTGTATCCTGCAGGCGGGAACTGGTGTATCCTGCTGGCGGGAACTTGTGTATCCTGCTGGCGGAACCCTGTGTATAATGCTGTTGGGGACATGTGTATCCTGCTGGCGGGACCTGTGTATCATGCTGGCGAGGACTTGTGTATCATGCTGTCAGGGACTTGTGTATCCTGCTGGCGTGGACCTGTGTATCCTGCTGGCGTGGACCTGTGTATCCTGCTGGCATGGACTTGTGTATCCTGTTGGCAGGGACTTGTGTATAATGCTGGCAGGGACCTGTGTATCCTGCTGGCAGGAGCTTGTGTATCCTGCTGCCTAAGACCTGTGTATCATGCTGGCGGGGACCTGTGTATCGTGCTGGCAGGTACTTGTGTATCCTGCTGGCATGGATCCCTGTGAATCCTGCTGGCGGGGACCGGTGTATCCTGCTGGCAGGAACTTTTCTATCCTGCTGGCATGGACCTGTGTATCCTGCTGGCAGGAGCTTGTGTATACTGCTGGCGGGGACTAGTGTATCATGCTGGTGGGGACTTGTATATCCTGCTGTCCGGGACCTTTGTATCCTGCTGGCAGGGACTTGTGTATCCGGCTGGCGTGGACCTGTGTATCCTGCTGGCGCGGCTTGTGTATCATGCTGGCGGGGATTTGTGTATCCTGCTGGCGGAAACTTGTGTATCATGCTGGCGGGAATTTGTGTATCATACTGGTGGGGACTTGTTTATCCTGCTGGCAGTGACCTGTGTATCCTGTTGGCAGGGACTTTTGTTTCACGCTGGCGGGGACTTGTGTATCTGCTGGCGGGGACCTGTGTATCCTGCTGGGGGGGACCTGTGTATACTGCTGGCGGGAATTTGTGTATCATGCTGGCAGGAGCTTGTATATCCTGCTGGCAGGAGATTGTGTATCATGCTGGCGGGCACTTGTGTATCCTGCTGGCGGGGACCTGTGTATCCTGCTGGCGGGGACCTGTGTATCCTGCTGGCAAGAACCTGTGTATTCTGCTAGCGTGGACCTGCGCATCCTGCTGGCAGGAGCTTGTATTTCCTGATGGCAGGAGCTTGTGTATCATGCTGGCGGGCACTTGTGTATCATGCTGGCGGGACCTGTGTATCATGTTGGCGGGAACTGGTGTATCATGCTGGCGGGACCTGTGTATCCTGCTGCCGTGGACATGTGTATCCTGCTGGCAGGAGCTTGTGTATCATGCTGGCGGGACCTGTGTATCCTGCTGGCGTGGACATGTGTATCCTGCTGGCAGGAGCTTGTGTATCCCGCTGGCAGGAACTTGTGTATCCTGCTGGTGTGGACCTGTGTATCCTGCCGCTGTGGACCTGTGTATCCTGCTGGCAGGGATCTGTGTATCCTGCTGGCAGGGACCTGTGTATCCCCGTGGCAGGAACTTGTGTATCCTGCTGGCGTGGACCTGTGTATCCTGCCGCTGTGGACCTGTGTATCCTGCTGGCTGGGACTTGTGTATCCTGCTGGCGGGGACTTGTGTATCCTGCTGGCGGGGTCTTGTGTATCCTGCTAGCGAAAAATTGTGTATCCTGCTGGCGGGGACCTGTGTATCCTGCTGGCGGGACCTGTGTATCATGCTGGCGGAAACTGGTGTATCATGCTGGCAGGAACTTGTGTATCCTGCTGGCGCAAACTTGTGTATAATGCAAGTGGGTACCTGTGTATCCTGCAGGCGGGAACTGGTGTATCATGCTGGCGGGAACTTGTGTATCGTGCTGGCGGAACCCTGTGTATAATGCTGGTGGGGACCTGTGTATCCTGCTGGCGGGACCTGTGTATCATGCTGGCGAGGACTTGTGTATCATGCTGTCAGGGACTTGTGTATCCTGCTGGCGTGGACCTGTGTATCCTGCTGGCGTGGACCTGTGTATCCTGCTGGCGTGGACCTGTGTATCCTGCTGCCGTGGACTTGTGTATCCTGTTGGCAGGGACTTGTGTATAATGCTGGCAGGGACCTGTGTATCCTGCTAGCAGGAGCTTGTGTATCCTGCTGCCTAAGACCTGTGTATCATGCTGGCGGGGACCTGTGTATCGTGCTGGCAGGTACTTGTGTATCCTGCTGGCATGGATCCCTGTATCCTGCTGCTGTGGACCTGTGAATCCTGCTGGCGGGGACCGGTGTATCCTGCTGGCAGGAACTTGTCTATCCTGCTGGCGTGGACCTGTGTATCCTGCTGGCAGGAACTTGTGTATACTGCTGGCGGGGACTAGTTTATCATGCTGGCGGGGGCTTGTATATCCTGCTGTCGGGGACCTTTGTATCCTGCTTTCAGGGACTTGTGTATCCGGCTGGCGTGGACCTGTGTATCCTGCTGGCGCGGCTTGTGTATCATGCTGGCGGGGATTTGTGTATCCTGCTGGCGGGAATTTGTGTATCATGCTGGCGGGGACTTGTTTATCCTGCTGGCAGTGACCTGTGTATCCTGTTGGCAGGGACTTGTGTTTCACGCTGGCGGGGACTTGTGTATCCTGCTGGCGGGGACCTGTGTATCCTGCTGGCGGGGACCTGTGTATCCTGCTGGCAAGAACCTGTGTATTCTGCTAGCGTGGACCTGTGCAGCCTGCTGGCAGGAGCTTGTATTTCCTGATGGCAGGAGCTTGTGTATCATGCTGGCGGGCACTTGTGTATCATGCTGGCGGGGACCTGTGTATCATGTTGGCGGGAACTGGTGCATCATGCTGGCGGGACCTGTGTATCCTGCTGGCGTGGACATGTGTATCCTGCTGGCAGGAGCTTGTGTATCCTGCTGGCTGAGACTTGTGTATCCTGCTGGCAGGAGCTTGTGTATCCCGCTGGCAGGAACTTATGTATCCTGCTGGTGTGGACCTGTGTATCCTGCCGCTGTGGACCTGTGTATCCTGCTGGCAGGGACCTGTGTATCCTGCTGGCAGGAGCTTGTGTATCCCGCTGGCAGGAACTTGTGTATCCTGCTGGCGTGGACCTGTGTATCCTGCCGCTGTGGACCTGTGTATCCTGTTGGCAGGGACTTTTTTATGCTGCTGGTGTGGACTTCTGTATCATGCCGGCGGAGATCTGTGTATCCTGCTGGCAGGAGCTTGTGTATCCCGCTGGCAGGAACTTGTGTATCCTGCTGGCGTGGACCTGTGTATCCTGCCACTGTGGACCTGTGTATCCTGCTGGCAGGGACCTGTGTATCCTGCTGGCAGGAAATTGTGTATCCTGCTGGCGTGGGCCTTTGTATCCTGCTGGCATGGACTTGTGTATCCTGTTGGCAGGGACTTGTGTATCATGCTGGCAGGGACCTGTGTATCCGGCTGGAGGGGATCTGTGTATCCTGCTGGTAGGAGCTTGTGTATCCTGCTGGATGGGACCCGTGTATCATGCTGGCGGGGACCTGTGTATCCTGCTGGCAAGAACCTTTGTATTCTGCTGACGTGGACCTGTGTATCCTGCTGGCAGGAGCTTGTGTATCCTGCTGGCAGGAGCTTGTGTATCATGCTGGCGGGGAATTGTGTATCCTTCTGGCGGAGACCTGTGTATACTGCCGGCGGGGAACTGTGTATCATGCTGGCGGGAACTGTGTATCATGCTGGCGGGAACTTATGTATCCTGCTCGCATGGATCTGTGTATCCTGCTGCTGTGGACCTGTGTATCCTGCTGGTGGGGACCTGTGTATCCTGCTGGCAGGAACTTGCCTATCCTGCTGGCGTGGATCTGTGTATCCTGCTGGCAGGAGCTTGTGTATCCTCCTGGCGGGGACTTGTATATCCTCCTGGCGGGGACCTGTGTATCCTGCTGGCGGGGACTTGTGTATCCTGCTGGCGGGGACTTGTGTATCCTGCTGTCGTGGACCTGTGTATCCTGCTGGCGTGGACTTGTGTATCCTGCTGGTGTCGACTTTTGTATCATGCTGGCAGGGACCTGTGTATCCGGCTGCCAGGGACCTGTGTATCATGCTGATGGGGACTTGTGTATAATGCAAGTGAGGACTTATGTTTCACGCTGGCAGGGACTTGTGTATCCTGCTGGCGGGGACCTGTGTATCCTGCTGGCGGGGACCTGTGTATCCTGCTGGCTGGGACTTGTGTATCCTGCTGGCGGGGACCTGTGTATCCTGCTGTCAGGAGCTTGTGTATCCTGCTGGCAGGAGCTTTTGTATCATGCTGGCGGGGACTTGTGTATCCTGCTGGCGGGGACCTGTGTATCCTGCTGGCGGGGACCTGTGTATCATGCTGGCGGGAACTGGTGTATCAAGCTGGCTGGAACTTGTGTATCCTGCTGGCGGAAACGTGTGTATCCTGCGGGCGGAAACTTGTGTATCATGCCGGCGAGGACTTGTGTATCATGCTGGCGGGTACCTGTGTATCCTGCTGGCGGGGACCTGTGTATCCTGCTGGTGGGGACCTGTGTATCCTGCTGACGTGGGCCTTTGTATCCTGCTGGCAGCAGCTTGTGTATCCTGCTGGCGGGACCTTGTGTATCATGCTGGCGGGGACTTGTGTATCCTGCTGGCGTGGGTCTTTGTATCCTGCTGGCAGGAGCTTGTGTATGATGCTGGCGGGGACTTGTGTATCCTGCTGGTGGGGACCTGTGTATACTGCTGGCGGGAATGTGTGTATCATGCTGGCAGGAGCTTGTATATCCTGCTGGCAGGAGATTGTGTATCATGCTGGCGGGCACTTGTGTATCATGCTGGCAGGGACCTGTGTATCCTGCTGGCAGGGACCTGTGTATCATGCTGGCAGGAACTTGTGTATCCTGCTGGCGTGGACCTGGGTATCCTGCCGCTGTGGACCTGTGTATGCTGCTGGCAGGGACTTGTGTATCCTGCTGGCAGGAACTTGTGTATCCTGCTGGCGTGGGCCTTTGTATCCTGCTGGCATGGACTTGTGTATCCTGTTGGCAGGGACCTGTGTATCCTGCTGGCGTGGACATGTGTATCCTGCTGGCAGGAGCTAGTGTATCCCGCTGGCAGGAACTTGTGTATCCTGCTGGCGTGGACCTGTGTATCCTGCTGCTGTAGACCTGTGTATCCTGTTGGCAGGGACCTGTTTATGCTGCTGGCGTGGACTTCTGTATCATGCTGGCGGAGATCTGTGTATCCTGCTGGCAGGAGCTTGTGTATCCCGCTGGCAGGAACTTGTGTATCCTGCTGGCGTGGACCTGTGTATCCTGCCGCTGTGGACCTGTGTATCCTGCTGGCAGGGACCTGTGTATCCTGCTGGCAGGAACTTGTGTATCCTGCTGGCGTGGGCCTTTGTATCCTGCTGGCAGGAGCTCGTGTATCTTGCTGGCGGGGACTTGTGTATCATGCTGGCGGGGACTTGTGTATCCTACTGGCAGGAACTTGTGTATCCTGCTGGCGTGGGTCTTTGTATCCTGCTGGCAGGAGCCTGTGCATCCCGCTGGCGGGGACTTGTGTATCATGCTGACGGGGACTTGTGTATCCTGCTGGTGGGGACCTGCATGTCTTGGTGGCGGGGACCTGCATGTCCTGCTGGCGGGAGTTTGTGTATCCTGCTGGCAGGAGCTTGTATATCCTGCTGGCAGGAGCTTGTGTATCATGCTGGAGGGCACATGTGTATCATGCTGGCGGGGACCTGTGTATCCTGCTGGCAGGGACCTGTGTATAATGCTGGCAGGAACTGGTGTATCCTGCTGGCGGAAATTTGTGTATCCTTCGGGTGGCGACTTGTATATCCTGCTGGTGGAAACTTGTGTATCCTGCTGGCGGGGACCTGTGTATCATGCTGGCGGGAACTTGTGTATCCTGCTGGCAGGGACTTGTGTATTCTGCTGGCAGGTACTTATGTATCCTGCTGGCAGGAGCTTGTGTATAATGCAAGTGGGTACCTGTGTATCCTGCAGGCGGGAACTGGTGTATCATGCTGGCGGGAACTTGTGTATCCTGCTGGCGGAAACCTGTGTATAATGCTGGCGAGGACTTATGTATCGTGCTGGTGGGGACCTGTGTATCATGCTGGAGGGCACTTGTGTATCCTGCAGGCGAAAACTTGTGTATCATGGTGGCGGGGACCTGTGTATCATGCTGGCGAGACCTGTGTATCCTGCTGGCGGGAACTGGTGTATCCTGCTGGCAGGAGCTTGTGTATCCTGCTGGCGCAAACTTGTGTATCATGCTGGCGAGGACTTGTGTATCATGCTGTCAGGGACTTGTGTATCCTGCCTGCGTGGACCTGTGTATCCTTCTGGCGTGGACTCGTGTATCCTGCTGGCGTGGACTTGTGTATCCTGTTGGCAGGGACTTGTGTATCATGCTGGCAGGGACCTGTGTATCCTGCTGGCTGGGACCTGTGTATCATGCTGGCGGGGACCTGTGTATCCTGCTGGCAGGTACTTGTGTATCCTGCTGGCATGGATCCATGTATCCTGCTGCTGTGGACCTGTGGATCCTGCTGGCGGGGACCGGTGTATCCTGCTGGCAGGAACTTGTCTATCCTGCTGGCGTGGGTCTTTGTATCCTGCTGGCGAGGACTTGTGTATCGTGCTGGCGGGGACCTGTGTATCCTGCTGGCTGGGACTTGTGTATCCTGCTGGCTGGGACTTGTGTATCCTGCTGGCGGAAACTTGTGTATCCTGCTGCTGTGGACCTGTGTATCCTGCTGGCAGGGACCTGTGTATCCTGCTGGCAGGAACCTGTGTATCCTGTTGGCATGGGCCTTTGTATCCTGCTGGCAGGAGCCTGTGTATCCTGCTGCCGGGGACTTGTGTATCATGCTGGCGGGGACTTGTGTATCCCGCTGGCGGTGACCTGTATGTCCTGCTGGCAGGAACTTGTGTATGCTGTTGGTAGGGACTTCTGTATCCTGCTGGCGGGAACCTGTGTACCCTGCTGGCAGGAACTTGTGTATCCTGCTGGCACAAACTTGTGTATCATGCCGACGAGGACTTGTGTATCATGCTGTCAGGGGCTTGTGTATCCTGCTGGCGTGGACCTGTGTATCCTGCTGGCGTGGACTTGTGTATCCTGCTGGCGTGGACTCATGTATCCTGCTGGCGTGGACTCGTGTATCCTGTTGGCAGGGACTTGTGTATCATGCTGGCAGGGACCTGTGTATCCTGCTGGCAGGAGCTTGTGTATCCTGCCTGCTGGGACCTGTGTATCCTGCTGGCAGGTACTTGTGTATCCTGCTGGTATGGATCCGTGTATGCTGCTGCTGTGGACCTGTGAATCCTGCTGGCGGGGACCGGTGTATCCTGCTGGCAGGAACTTGTCTATCCGCTGGTGTGGGTCTTTGTATCCTGCTGGTGAGGACTTGTGTATCGTGCTGGCGGGGACCTGTGTATCCTGCTGGCGGGGACCTGTGCATCCTGCTGGCTGGGACTTGTGTATCCTGCTGGCGGAAAGTTGTGTATCCTGCTGCTGTGGACCTGTGTATCCTGCTGGCAGGGACCTGTGTATCCCGCTGGCAGGAACCTGTGTATCCTGCTGGCGTGGGTCTTTGTATCCTGCTGTCAGGAGCCTGTGTATCCTGCTGGCGGGGACTTGTGTATCATGCTGGCAGGGACGTGTGTATCCCGTGCCGGTGACCTGTATGTCCTGCTGGCGGGAACTTGTGTATCCTGCTGGAGGGAACCTGTGTACCCTGCTGGCATGGACCTGTGTATCCTGCTGGAATGGACTTGTGTATCCTGTTGGCAGGGAATTGGGTATCATGCTAGCGGTTACCTGTGTATCCTGCTTGCAGGGACCTGTGTATCCGGCTGGCGAGGACTTGTGTATCCTGCTGACAGGGACTTGGGTATAATGCATGCAGGGACTTGTGTTTCATGGTGGCGGGGACCTGTGTATCATGCTGGCGAGACCTGTGTATCCTGCTGGCGGGAACTGGTGTATCCTGCTGGCAGGAGCTTGTGTATCCTGCTGGCGCAAACTTGTGTATCATGCTGGCGAGGACTTGTGTATCATGCTGTCAGGGACTTGTGTATCCTGCCTGCGTGGACCTGTGTATCCTTCTGGCGTGGACTCGTGTATCCTGCTGGCGTGGACTTGTGTATCCTGTTGGCAGGGACTTGTGTATCATGCTGGCAGGGACCTGTGTATCCTGCTGGCTGGGACCTGTGTATCATGCTGGCGGGGACCTGTGTATCCTGCTGGCAGGTACTTGTGTATCCTGCTGGCATGGATCCATGTATCCTGCTGCTGTGGACCTGTGGATCCTGCTGGCGGGGACCGGTGTATCCTGCTGGCAGGAACTTGTCTATCCTGCTGGCGTGGGTCTTTGTATCCTGCTGGCGAGGACTTGTGTATCGTGCTGGCGGGGACCTGTGTATCCTGCTGGCTGGGACTTGTGTATCCTGCTGGCTGGGACTTGTGTATCCTGCTGGCGGAAACTTGTGTATCCTGCTGCTGTGGACCTGTGTATCCTGCTGGCAGGGACCTGTGTATCCTGCTGGCAGGAACCTGTGTATCCTGTTGGCATGGGCCTTTGTATCCTGCTGGCAGGAGCCTGTGTATCCTGCTGCCGGGGACTTGTGTATCATGCTGGCGGGGACTTGTGTATCCCGCTGGCGGTGACCTGTATGTCCTGCTGGCAGGAACTTGTGTATGCTGTTGGTAGGGACTTCTGTATCCTGCTGGCGGGAACCTGTGTACCCTGCTGGCAGGAACTTGTGTATCCTGCTGGCACAAACTTGTGTATCATGCCGACGAGGACTTGTGTATCATGCTGTCAGGGGCTTGTGTATCCTGCTGGCGTGGACCTGTGTATCCTGCTGGCGTGGACTTGTGTATCCTGCTGGCGTGGACTCATGTATCCTGCTGGCGTGGACTCGTGTATCCTGTTGGCAGGGACTTGTGTATCATGCTGGCAGGGACCTGTGTATCCTGCTGGCAGGAGCTTGTGTATCCTGCCTGCTGGGACCTGTGTATCCTGCTGGCAGGTACTTGTGTATCCTGCTGGTATGGATCCGTGTATGCTGCTGCTGTGGACCTGTGAATCCTGCTGGCGGGGACCGGTGTATCCTGCTGGCAGGAACTTGTCTATCCGCTGGTGTGGGTCTTTGTATCCTGCTGGTGAGGACTTGTGTATCGTGCTGGCGGGGACCTGTGTATCCTGCTGGCGGGGACCTGTGCATCCTGCTGGCTGGGACTTGTGTATCCTGCTGGCGGAAAGTTGTGTATCCTGCTGCTGTGGACCTGTGTATCCTGCTGGCAGGGACCTGTGTATCCCGCTGGCAGGAACCTGTGTATCCTGCTGGCGTGGGTCTTTGTATCCTGCTGTCAGGAGCCTGTGTATCCTGCTGGCGGGGACTTGTGTATCATGCTGGCAGGGACGTGTGTATCCCGTGCCGGTGACCTGTATGTCCTGCTGGCGGGAACTTGTGTATCCTGCTGGAGGGAACCTGTGTACCCTGCTGGCATGGACCTGTGTATCCTGCTGGAATGGACTTGTGTATCCTGTTGGCAGGGAATTGGGTATCATGCTAGCGGTTACCTGTGTATCCTGCTTGCAGGGACCTGTGTATCCGGCTGGCGAGGACTTGTGTATCCTGCTGACAGGGACTTGGGTATAATGCATGCAGGGACTTGTGTTTCATGCTGGCGGGGACTTGTGTATCCTGCTGGCGGGGACCTTTGTATCCTGCTGGCGGGGACCTGTGTATCCTGCTGGCTGGGACCTGTGTATCAAGCTGGTGGGGACCTGTGTATCCTGCTGGCAGGAACTTGTGTATCCTGCTGGCAAGAACCTGTGTATCCTGCTGGCAGGGACTTGTATACCATGCTGGCGGGGACTTGGGTATCATGCTGGTGGGGACTTGTGTATCCGGCTGGAGGGGACCTGGTGTATCATGCTGGCGGGACCTGTGTATCCTGCTGGCGAGGACCTGTGTATCCTGCTGGTAGGAACTTGTATATCCTGCTGGCAGGAACTTGTGTATCCTGCTGGCAAGAACCTGTGTATCCTGCTGGCAGGGACTTGTATACCATGCTGGCGGGGACTTGGGTATCATGCTGGCGGGGACTTGTGTATCATGCTGGCGGGGACTTGTGTATCATGCTGGCGGGACCTGTGTATCCTGCTGGCGAGGACCTGTGTATCCTGCTGGTAGGAGCTTGTATATCCTGCTGGCAGGAACTTGTGTATCCTGCTGGCAAGAACCTGTGTATCCTGCTGGCAGGGACTTGTATACCATGCTGGCGGGGACTTGGGTATCATGCTGGCGTGGACCTCTGTATCGTGCTGGTTGCTGGTGGTGACCTGTGTATCATGCTGGCGGGGACTTGTGTATCCGGCTGGAGGGGACCTGGTGTATCATGCTGGCTGGACCTGTGTATCCCGCTGGCGAGGACCTGTGTATCCTGCTGGTAGGAGCGTGTATATCCTGCTGGTTGGGACTTGTGTATCCTGCTGGCAGGAGCTTGTGTATCCTGCTGACTGGGAATTGTGTATCCTGCTGGCTGGAGCTTGTGTATCCTGCTGGCTGGGACTTGTTTATGCTGCTGGCGTGGACTTCTGTATCATGCTGGCAGAGACCTGTGTATCCTGCTGACAGGAAATTGTGTATCCCGCTGGCAGGAACCTGTGTATCCTGCTGGCGTGGACCTCTGTATCCTGCTGCTGTGGACCTGTGCATCCTGCTGGCAGGGAATGTGTATCCTGCTGGCAGGAACCTGTGTATCCTGCTGGCGTGGGCCTTTGTATCCTGCTGGAAGGAGCTTGTGTATCATGCTGGCGGGGACTTGTGTATCATGCTAGCGGGGACCTGTGTATCCTGCTGGCAGGGACCTGTGTATCCGGCTGGCGAGGACTTGTGTATCCTGCTGACGGGGACCTTTGTGTCCTGCTGGCGGGGACCTGTGTATCCTGCTGGCAGGAGCGTGTGTGTCCTGCTGGCTGGGACCTGTGTATCATGCTGGTGGGGACCTGTTTATCCTGCTGGTAGGAGATTGTATATCGTGCTGGCAGGAGCTTGTGAATCATGCTGGCGGTCACTTGTGTATCATGCTGGCGGGGACCTGTGTATCCTGCTGGCGGGGACCTGTGTATCATGCTGGCAGGAACTGGTGTATCATGCTGGTGGAAACTTGTGTATCTTGCTGGCGGAAACTTGTGTATCATGCTGGCCAGGACTTGTGTATCATGCTGGTCGGGACCTGTGTATCCTTCTGGCAGGGACTTGTGCATCCTGCTGGCGGAAACTTGTGTATCCTGCTGGCGGGGACTTGTGTATCCTGCTGGTGGAAACTTGTGTATCCTGCTGGAGGGGACCTGTGTATCATGCTGGCTGCAACTTGTGTATCCTGCTGGAAGGGATGTGTGTATTCTGCTGGCGGGTACTTATGTATCCTGCTGGCAGGAGCTTGTGTATAATGCAAGTGGGTACCTGTGTATCCTGCAGGCGGGAACTGGTGTATCCTGCTGGCGAAAACGTGTGTATCATGCTGGCCAGGACTTGTGTATCATGCTGGTGGGGACCTGTGTATCCTTCTGGCAGGGACTTGTGTATCCTGCTGGCGGAAACTGGTGTATCCTGCTGGTGGGGACTTGTGTATCATGCTGGCGAGACCTGTGTATCCTGCTGGCGGGAACTGGTGTATCCTGCTGGCAGGAGCTTGTGTATCCTGCTGGCGCAAACTTGTGTATCATGCTGGCGAGGACTTGTGTATCATGCTGTCAGGGACTTGTGTATCCTGCCTGCGTGGACCTGTGTATCCTGCTGGCGTGGACTCGTGTATCCTGCTGGCGTGGACTTGTGTATCCTGTTGGCAGGGACTTGTGTATCATGCTGGCAGGGACCTGTGTATCATGCTGGCAGGGACCTGTGTATCCTGCTGGCTGGGACCTGTGTATCATGCTGTCGGGGACCTGTGTATCCTGCTGGCAGGTACTTGTGTATCCTGCTGACATGGATCCATGTATCCTGCTGCTGTGGACCTGTGAATCCTGCTGGCGGGGACCGGTGTATCCTGCTGGCAGGAACTTGTCTATCCTGCTGGCGTGGGTCTTTGTATCCTGCTGGCGAGGACTTGTGTATCGTGCTGGCGGGGACCTGTGTATCCTGCTGGCTGGGACTTGTGTATCCTGCTGGCTGGGACTTGTGTAACCTGCTGGCGGAAACTTGTGTATCCTGCTGCTGTGGACCTGTGTATCCTGCTGGCAGGGACCTGTGTATCCTGCTGGCAGGAACCTGTGTATCCTGTTGGCATGGGCCTTTGTATCCTGCTGGCAGGAGCCTGTGTATCCTGCTGCCGGGGACTTGTGTATCCCGCTGGCGGTGACCTGTATGTCCTGCTTGCAGGAACTTGTGTATGCTGTTGGTAGGGACTTCTGTATCCTGCTGGCAGGAACTTGTGTATCCTGCTGGCACAAACTTGTGTATCATGCTGACGAGGACTTGTGTATCCTGCTGGCGTGGACTCGTGTATCCTGCTGGCGTGGACTCGTGTATCCTGCTGGCGTGGACTCATGTATCCTGCTGGCGTGGACTCGTGTATCCTGTTGGCAGGGACTTGTGTATCATGCTGGCAGGGACCTGTGTATCCTGCTGGCAGGTACTTGTGTGTCCTGCTGGTATGGATCCGTGTATGCTGCTGCTGTGGACCTGAATCCTGCTGGCGGGGACCGGTGTATCCTGCTGGCAGGAACTTGTCTATCCTGCTGGTGTGGGTCTTTGTATCCTGCTGGTGAGGACTTGTGTATCGTGCTGGCGGGGACCTGTGTATCCTGCTGGCGGGGACCTGTGCATCCTGCTGGCTGGGACTTGTGTATCCTGCTGGCGGAAAGTTGTGTATCCTGCTGCTGTGGACCTGTGTATCCTGCTGGCAGGGACCTGTGTATCCTGCTGGCAGGAACCTGTGTATCCTGCTGGCGTGGGCCTTTGTATCCTGCTGTCAGGAGCCTGTGTATCCTGCTGGTGGGGACTTGTGTATCATGCTGGCAGGGACTTGTGTATCCCCGTGCCGGTGACCTGTATGTCCTGCTGGCGGGAACCTGTGTATCCTGCTGGAGGGAACCTGTGTACCCTGCTGGCATGGACCTGTGTATCCTGCTGGAATGGACTTGTGTATCCTGTTGGCAGGAACTTGGGTATCATGCTAGCGGGGACTTGTGTTTCATGCTGGCGGGGACTTGTGTATCCTGCTGGCGGTGACCTGTATGTCCTGCTTGCAGGAACTTGTGTATGCTGTTGGTAGGGACTTCTGTATCCTGCTGGCAGGAACTTGTGCATCATGCTGGCGGGGACCTTTGTATCCTGCTGGCGGGGACCTGTGTATCCTGATGGCTGGGACCTGTGTATCAAGCTGGTGGTGACCTGTGTATCCTGCTGGCAGGAACTTGTGTATCCTGCTGGCAAGAACCTGTGTATCCTGCTGGCAGGGACTTGTATACCATGCTGGCGGGGACTTGGGTATCATGCTGGCGGGGACTTGTGTATCCGGCTGGAGGGGACCTGGTGTATCATGCTGGCGGGACCTGTATATCCTGCTGGCGAGGACCTGTGTATCCTGCTGGTAGGAGCTTGTATATCCTGCTGGCAGGAACTTGTGTATCATGCTGGCAAGAACCTGTGTATCCTGCTGGCAGGGACTTGTATACCATGCTGGCGGGGACTTGGGTATCATGCTGGCGTGGACCTCTGTATCGTGCTCGTTGCTGGTGGCGATTTGTGTATCATGCTGGCGGGGACTTGTGTATCCGGCTGGAGGGGACCTGGTGTATCATGCTGGCGGGACCTGTGTATCCTGCTGGCGAGGACCTATGTATCCTGCTGGTAGGAGCTTGTATATCCTGCTGGCTGGGACTTGTGTATCCTGCTGGCAGGAGCTTGTGTATCCTGCTGACTGGGAATTGTGTATCCTGCTGGCAGGAGCTTGTGTATCCTGCTGACTGGGACTTGTGTATCCTGCTGGCAGGAGCTTGTGTATCCTGCTGGCTGGGACTTGTGTATCCTGCTGGCAGGAGCTTGTGTATCCTGCTGACTGGGAATTGTGTATCCTGCTGGCAGGAAATTGTGTATCCCGCTGGCAGGAACCTGTGTATCCTGCTGGCGTGGACCTCTGTATCCTGCTGCTGTGGACCTGTGCATCCTGCTGGCAGGGAATGTGTATCCTGCTGGAAGGAACTTGTGTATCCTGCTGGCGTGGGCCTTTGTATCCTGCTGGAAGGAGCTTGTGTATCATGCTGGCGGGGACTTGTGTATCATGCTAGCGGGGACCTGTGTATCCTGCTGGCAGGGACCTGTGTATCCGGCTGGCGAGGACTTGTGTATCCTGCTGACGGGGACTTGGGTATAATGTAAGCAGGGACTTGTGTTTCACGCTGGCGGGGACTTGTGTATCCTGCTGGTGGGGACCTTTGTGTCCTGCTGGCGGGGACCTGTGTATCCTGCTGGCAGGAGCTTGTGTATCCTGCTGGCTGGGACCTGTGTATCATGCTGGTGGGGACCTGTGTATCCTGCTGGCAGGACTTTGTGTATCCTGCTGGCAAGAACCTGTGGTATTCTGCTGGCGTGGACCTGTGTATCCTGCTGGTAGGAGATTGTATATCGTGCTGGCAGGAGCTTGTGAATCATGCTGGCGGGCACTTGTGTATCATGCTGGCGGGGACCTGTGTATCCTGCTGGCGGGGACCTGTGTATCATGCTGGCAGGAACTGGTGTATCATGCTGGTGGAAACTTGTGTATCCTGTTGGCGGAAACTTGTGTATCATGCTGGCCAGGACTTGTGTATCATGCTGGTGGGGACCTGTGTATCCTTCTGGCAGGGATTTGTGTATCCTGCTGGCGGAAACTTGTGTATCCTGCTGGCGGGGACTTGTGTATCCTGCTGGTGGAAACTTGTGTATCCTGCTGGAGGGGACCTGTGTATCATGCTGGCGGGAACTTGTGTATCCTGCTGGAAGGGATGTGTGTATTCTGCTGGCGGGTACTTATGTATCCTGCTGGCAGGGGCTTGTGTATAATGCAAGTGGGTACCTGTGTATCCTGCAGGCGGGAACTGGTGTATCCTGCTGGCGGAAACTTGTGTATCATGCTGGCCAGGACTTGTGTATCATGCTTGTGGGGACCTGTGTATCCTTCTGGCAGGGACTTGTGTATCCTGCTGGCGGAAACTGGTGTATCCTGCTGGCGGGGACTTGTGTATCCTACTGGCGGAAACTTGTGTATCCTGCTGGCAGGAAACTGTGTATACTGCTGGCGGGGACCTGTGTATCATGCTGGCGGGAACTGATGTATCATGCTGGCCGGAAACTTGTGCATCATGCTGGCCAGGACTTGTGTGTGATGCTGGCGGGGACCTGTGTATCCTGCTGGCAGGGACTTGTGTATCCTGCTGGCAGGAACTTGTGTATCCTGCTGGCGTGGACCTGTTTATCCTGCTGGCGTGGACTTGTGTATCCTGCTGGCGTGGACTTGTGTATCCTGTTGGCAGGACTTATGTATCATGCTGGCAGGGACCTGTTTATCCGGCTGGCAGGAGCTTGTGTATCCTGCTGGCTGGGACCTGTGTATCATGCTGGCGGGGACCTGTGTATCCTGCTGGCAGGAAATTGTGTATACTGTTGGCAAGAACCTTTGTATTCTGCTGGCGTGGACCTTTGCATCCTGCTGGCAGGAGCTTGTGCATCATGCTGGCGGGGACCTGTGTATCCTGCTGGTGGGGACCTGTGTATCCTGCTGGCGGGGACCTGTGTATCATGCTGGCTGGGACTTGTGTATCATGTTGGCGGGACCTGTGTATCCTACTGGCAAGAACTTGTGTATCCTGCTGGCAAGAACTTGTGTATTCTGATTGCGTGGACCTGTGTATCCTACTGGCAGGAGCTTGTGTATCCTGCTGGCAGGAGCTTGTGTATCATGCTGGCGCGGACTTGTGTATACTGAGCGGGGACCTGTGTATCCTGCTGGTGGGGACCTGTGTATCATGCTGGCGGGAACTGGTGTATCAAGCTGGCGGGAACTTGTGAATCCTGCTGGCGGAAACTTGTGTATCATGCTGGCGAGGACTTGTGTATCATGCTGGCGCGTACTTGTGTATCATGTTGGCGGGGATTTGTGTATCCTGCTGGCGGAAACTTGTGTATCCTGCTGGCAGGGACTTGTATACCATGCTGGCGGGGACTTGTGTATCCTGCTGGCGTGGACCTCTGTATCGTGCTGGTTGCTGATGGTGACCTGTGTATCATGCTGGCGGGGACTTGTGTATCCACCTGGGGGGGACCTGGTGTATCATGTTGGCGGGAACTGGTGTATCATGCTGGCGGGACCTGTGTATCCTGCTGGCGTGGACATGTGTATCCTGCTGGCAGGAGCTTGTGTATCCTGCTGGCTGGGACTTGTGTATCCTGCTGGCAGGAGCTTGTATATCCTGCTGACTGGGACTTGTGTATCCTGCTGACTGGGACTTGTGTATCCTGCTGGCAGGAGCTTGTGTATCCTGCTGGCTGGGACTTGTTTATGCTGCTGGCATGGACTTCTGTATCATGCTGGCAGAGACCTGTGTATCCCGCTGGCAGGAACTTGTGTATCCTGCTGGCGTGGACCTATGTATCCTGCTGCTGTGGACCTGTGTATCCTGCTGGCAGGGACCTGTGTATCCTGCTGGCAGGGACCTGTGTATCATGCTGGCAGGAACTTGTGTATCCTGCTGGCGTGGGCCTTTGTATCCTGTTGGAATGGACTTGTGTATCATGCTAGCGGGGACCTGTGTATCCTGCTGGCAGGGACCTGTGTATCCGGCTGGCGAGGACTTGTGTATCCTACTGACGGGGACTTGGGTATAATGCAAGCAGGGACTTGTGTTTCACGCTGGCGGGGACTTGTGTATCCTGCTGGCGGGGACTATTGTATTCTGCTGGCGGGGACCTGTGTATCCTGCTGGCAGGAGCTTGTGTATCCTGCTGGCTGGGACCTGTGTATTATGCTGGTGGGGACCTGTGTATCCTGCTGGCAGGAACTTGTGTATCCTGCTGGCAAGAACCTGTGTGTTCTGCTGGCGTGGACCTGTGTATCTTGCTGGCAGGAGCTTGTATATCCTGCTGGCAGGAGCTTGTGTATCATGCTGGCGGGCACTTGTGTATCAAGCTGGCGGGATCTGGTGTATCATGCTGGCGGAAAGTTGTGTATCCTGCTGGAGGAAACTTGTGTATCATGCTGGCCGGGACTTGTGTGTCATGCTGGCGGGGACCTGTGTATCCTGCTGGCAGGGACTTGTGTATCCTGCTGGCGGGGACTTGTGTATCCTGCTGGCGGGGACTTGTGTATCCTTATGGTGGAAACTTGTGTATCCTCCTGGCAGGGATTTGTGTATTCTGCTGGCGGGTACTTATGTATCCTGCTGGCAGGAGCTTGTGTATAATGCAAGTGGGTACCTGTGTATCCCCGTGCCGGTGACCTGTATGTCCTGCTGGCGGGAACCTGTGTATCCTGCTGGAGGGAACCTGTGTACCCTGCTGGCATGGACCTGTGTATCCTGCTGGAATGGACTTGTGTATCCTGTTGGCAGGAACTTGGGTATCATGCTAGCGGGGACCTGTCTATCCTGCTGGCAGGGACCTGTGTATCCGGCTGGCGAGGACTTGTGTATCCTGCTGACAGGGACTTGGGTATAATGCATGCAGGGACTTGTGTTTCATGCTGGCGGGGACTTGTGTATCCTGCTGGCGGTGACCTGTATGTCCTGCTTGCAGGAACTTGTGTATGCTGTTGGTAGGGACTTCTGTATCCTGCTGGCAGGAACTTGTGCATCATGCTGGCGGGGACCTTTGTATCCTGCTGGCGGGGACCTGTGTATCCTGATGGCTGGGACCTGTGTATCAAGCTGGTGGGGACCTGTGTATCCTGCTGGCAGGAACTTGTGTATCCTGCTGGCAAGAACCTGTGTATCCTGCTGGCAGGGACTTGTATACCATGCTGGCGGGGACTTGGGTATCATGCTGGCGGGGACTTGTGTATCCGGCTGGAGGGGACCTGGTGTATCATGCTGGCGGGACCTGTATATCCTGCTGGCGAGGACCTGTGTATCCTGCTGGTAGGAGCTTGTATATCCTGCTGGCAGGAACTTGTGTATCATGCTGGCAAGAACCTGTGTATCCTGCTGGCAGGGACTTGTATACCATGCTGGCGGGGACTTGGGTATCATGCTGGCGTGGACCTCTGTATCGTGCTCGTTGCTGGTGGCGATTTGTGTATCATGCTGGCGGGGACTTGTGTATCCGGCTGGAGGGGACCTGGTGTATCATGCTGGCGGGACCTGTGTATCCTGCTGGCGAGGACCTATGTATCCTGCTGGTAGGAGCTTGTATATCCTGCTGGCTGGGACTTGTGTATCCTGCTGGCAGGAGCTTGTGTATCCTGCTGACTGGGAATTGTGTATCCTGCTGGCAGGAGCTTGTGTATCCTGCTGACTGGGACTTGTGTATCCTGCTGGCAGGAGCTTGTGTATCCTGCTGGCTGGGACTTGTGTATCCTGCTGGCAGGAGCTTGTGTATCCTGCTGACTGGGAATTGTGTATCCTGCTGGCAGGAAATTGTGTATCCCGCTGGCAGGAACCTGTGTATCCTGCTGGCGTGGACCTCTGTATCCTGCTGCTGTGGACCTGTGCATCCTGCTGGCAGGGAATGTGTATCCTGCTGGCAGGAACTTGTGTATCCTGCTGGCGTGGGCCTTTGTATCCTGCTGGAAGGAGCTTGTGTATCATGCTGGCGGGGACTTGTGTATCATGCTAGCGGGGACCTGTGTATCCTGCTGGCAGGGACCTGTGTATCCGGCTGGCGAGGACTTGTGTATCCTGCTGACGGGGACTTGGGTATAATGTAAGCAGGGACTTGTGTTTCACGCTGGCGGGGACTTGTGTATCCTGCTGGTGGGGACCTTTGTGTCCTGCTGGCGGGGACCTGTGTATCCTGCTGGCAGGAGCTTGTGTATCCTGCTGGCTGGGACCTGTGTATCATGCTGGTGGGGACCTGTGTATCCTGCTGGCAGGACTTTGTGTATCCTGCTGGCAAGAACCTGTGGTATTCTGCTGGCGTGGACCTGTGTATCCTGCTGGTAGGAGATTGTATATCGTGCTGGCAGGAGCTTGTGAATCATGCTGGCGGGCACTTGTGTATCATGCTGGCGGGGACCTGTGTATCCTGCTGGCGGGGACCTGTGTATCATGCTGGCAGGAACTGGTGTATCATGCTGGTGGAAACTTGTGTATCCTGTTGGCGGAAACTTGTGTATCATGCTGGCCAGGACTTGTGTATCATGCTGGTGGGGACCTGTGTATCCTTCTGGCAGGGATTTGTGTATCCTGCTGGCGGAAACTTGTGTATCCTGCTGGCGGGGACTTGTGTATCCTGCTGGTGGAAACTTGTGTATCCTGCTGGAGGGGACCTGTGTATCATGCTGGCGGGAACTTGTGTATCCTGCTGGAAGGGATGTGTGTATTCTGCTGGCGGGTACTTATGTATCCTGCTGGCAGGGGCTTGTGTATAATGCAAGTGGGTACCTGTGTATCCTGCAGGCGGGAACTGGTGTATCCTGCTGGCGGAAACTTGTGTATCATGCTGGCCAGGACTTGTGTATCATGCTTGTGGGGACCTGTGTATCCTTCTGGCAGGGACTTGTGTATCCTGCTGGCGGAAACTGGTGTATCCTGCTGGCGGGGACTTGTGTATCCTACTGGCGGAAACTTGTGTATCCTGCTGGCAGGAAACTGTGTATACTGCTGGCGGGGACCTGTGTATCATGCTGGCGGGAACTGGTGTATCATGCTGGCCGGAAACTTGTGCATCATGCTGGCCAGGACTTGTGTGTGATGCTGGCGGGGACCTGTGTATCCTGCTGGCAGGGACTTGTGTATCCTGCTGGCAGGAACTTGTGTATCCTGCTGGCGTGGACCTGTTTATCCTGCTGGCGTGGACTTGTGTATCCTGCTGGCGTGGACTTGTGTATCCTGTTGGCAGGACTTATGTATCATGCTGGCAGGGACCTGTTTATCCGGCTGGCAGGAGCTTGTGTATCCTGCTGGCTGGGACCTGTGTATCATGCTGGCGGGGACCTGTGTATCCTGCTGGCAGGAAATTGTGTATACTGTTGGCAAGAACCTTTGTATTCTGCTGGCGTGGACCTTTGCATCCTGCTGGCAGGAGCTTGTGCATCATGCTGGCGGGGACCTGTGTATCCTGCTGGTGGGGACCTGTGTATCCTGCTGGCGGGGACCTGTGTATCATGCTGGCTGGGACTTGTGTATCATGTTGGCGGGACCTGTGTATCCTACTGGCAAGAACTTGTGTATCCTGCTGGCATGAACTTGTGTATTCTGATTGCGTGGACCTGTGTATCCTACTGGCAGGAGCTTGTGTATCCTGCTGGCAGGAGCTTGTGTATCATGCTGGCGCGGACTTGTGTATACTGAGCGGGGACCTGTGTATCCTGCTGGTGGGGACCTGTGTATCATGCTGGCGGGAACTGGTGTATCAAGCTGGCGGGAACTTGTGAATCCTGCTGGCGGAAACTTGTGTATCATGCTGGCGAGGACTTGTGTATCATGCTGGCGCGTACTTGTGTATCATGTTGGCGGGGATTTGTGTATCCTGCTGGCGGAAACTTGTGTATCCTGCTGGCAGGGACTTGTATACCATGCTGGCGGGGACTTGTGTATCCTGCTGGCGTGGACCTCTGTATCGTGCTGGTTGCTGATGGTGACCTGTGTATCATGCTGGCGGGGACTTGTGTATCCACCTGGGGGGGACCTGGTGTATCATGTTGGCGGGAACTGGTGTATCATGCTGGCGGGACCTGTGTATCCTGCTGGCGTGGACATGTGTATCCTGCTGGCAGGAGCTTGTGTATCCTGCTGGCTGGGACTTGTGTATCCTGCTGGCAGGAGCTTGTATATCCTGCTGACTGGGACTTGTGTATCCTGCTGACTGGGACTTGTGTATCCTGCTGGCAGGAGCTTGTGTATCCTGCTGGCTGGGACTTGTTTATGCTGCTGGCATGGACTTCTGTATCATGCTGGCAGAGACCTGTGTATCCCGCTGGCAGGAACTTGTGTATCCTGCTGGCGTGGACCTATGTATCCTGCTGCTGTGGACCTGTGTATCCTGCTGGCAGGGACCTGTGTATCCTGCTGGCAGGGACCTGTGTATCATGCTGGCAGGAACTTGTGTATCCTGCTGGCGTGGGCCTTTGTATCCTGTTGGAATGGACTTGTGTATCATGCTAGCGGGGACCTGTGTATCCTGCTGGCAGGGACCTGTGTATCCGGCTGGCGAGGACTTGTGTATCCTACTGACGGGTACTTGGGTATAATGCAAGCAGGGACTTGTGTTTCACGCTGGCGGGGACTTGTGTATCCTGCTGGCGGGGACCATTGTATTCTGCTGGCGGGGACCTGTGTATCCTGCTGGCAGGAGCTTGTGTATCCTGCTGGCTGGGACCTGTGTATTATGCTGGTGGGGACCTGTGTATCCTGCTGGCAGGAACTTGTGTATCCTGCTGGCAAGAACCTGTGTGTTCTGCTGGCGTGGACCTGTGTATCTTGCTGGCAGGAGCTTGTATATCCTGCTGGCAGGAGCTTGTGTATCATGCTGGCGGGCACTTGTGTATCAAGCTGGCGGGATCTGGTGTATCATGCTGGCGGAAAGTTGTGTATCCTGCTGGAGGAAACTTGTGTATCATGCTGGCCAGGACTTGTGTGTCATGCTGGCGGGGACCTGTGTATCCTGCTGGCAGGGACTTGTGTATCCTGCTGGCGGGGACTTGTGTATCCTGCTGGCGGGGACTTGTGTATCCTTATGGTGGAAACTTGTGTATCCTCCTGGCAGGGATTTGTGTATTCTGCTGGCGGGTACTTATGTATCCTGCTGGCAGGAGCTTGTGTATAATGCAAGTGGGTACCTGTGTATCCTGCAGGCGGGAACTGGTGTATCATGCTGGCGGGAACTTGTGTATCCTGCTGGCGGAAACCTGTCTATAATGCTGGCGAGGACTTGTGTATCGTGCTGGCGGGGACCTGTGTATCCTACTGGCTGGGACTTGTGTATCCTGCTGGCGGAAACTTGTGTATCCTGCTGGCGGGGACTTGTGTATCCTGCTGGTGGAAACTTGTGTATCCTGCTGGTGGAAACTTGTGTATCCTGCGGCGGGAACCTGTGTATACTGCTGGCGGGGACCTGTGTATACTGCTGCCGGAAACTGGTGTATCATGTTGGCAGGAGCTTGTGTATCCTGCTGGCAGGAGCTTGTGTATCCTGCTGGCGGGACCTGTGTATCGTGCTGGAGGAAACTTGTGTATCCTGCTGGTGGGGACTTGTGTATCCTGCTGGCGGGAACTTGTGTATCCTGCTGGCAGGAACTTGTGTATCCTGCTGGCGGGGACTTGTCGATCCTGCTGGCGGGAGCTTGTGTATAATGCAAGTGGGGACCTGTGTATCCTGCTGGCGGGTGGCGGGAACATCCATATCCTGCTGGCGGGGACTTGTGTATCCTGCTGGCGGGGACTTTTGTATCCTGCTGGCGGGGATTTGGGTACCATGCTGGCAGGGAACTTGTGTATCATGCTGGCGGGGACTTGTGTATCATGCTGGTGGGGCTTGTGTATCCTGCTGGCGGGGAACTGTGTATCCTGCTGGCGCATACTTGTGTATCATGTTGGCGGGGATTTGTGTATCCTGCTGGCGGAAACTTGTGTAAACCTGCTGGCAGGGACTTGTTTACCATGCTGGCAGGGACTTGTGTATCCTGCTGGCGTGGACCTGTGTACCCTGCTGGCGTGGACCTGTGTATCCTGTTGGCATGGACTTGTGTATCCTGTTGGCAGGGACTTGTGTATCATGCTAGCGGGGACCTGGTTATCCTGCTGGCAGCGACCTGTGTATCCTGCTGGCAGGGACCTGTGTATCCGGCTGGCGAGGACTTGTGTATCCTGCTGACGGGGACTTGGGGATAATGCAAGCAGGGACTTGTGTTTCACGCTGGCTGGGACTTGTGTATCCTGCTGGTGTGGACCTGTGTATCCTGCCGCTGTGGACCTGTGTATCCTGCTGGCAGGGATCTGTGTATCCTGCTGGCAGGGACCTGTGTATCCCCGTGGCAGGAACTTGTGTATCCTGCTGGCGTGGACCTGTGTATCCTGCCGCTGTGGACCTGTGTATCCTGCTGGCTGGGACTTGTGTATCCTGCTGGCGGGGACTTGTGTATCCTGCTGGCGGGGTCTTGTGTATCCTGCTAGCGAAAAATTGTGTATCCTGCTGGCGGGGACCTGTGTATCCTGCTGGCGGGACCTGTGTATCATGCTGGCGGAAACTGGTGTATCATGCTGGCAGGAACTTGTGTATCCTGCTGGCGCAAACTTGTGTATAATGCAAGTGGGTACCTGTGTATCCTGCAGGCGGGAACTGGTGTATCATGCTGGCGGGAACTTGTGTATCGTGCTGGCGGAACCCTGTGTATAATGCTGGTGGGGACCTGTGTATCCTGCTGGCGGGACCTGTGTATCATGCTGGCGAGGACTTGTGTATCATGCTGTCAGGGACTTGTGTATCCTGCTGGCGTGGACCTGTGTATCCTGCTGGCGTGGACCTGTGTATCCTGCTGGCGTGGACCTGTGTATCCTGCTGCCGTGGACTTGTGTATCCTGTTGGCAGGGACTTGTGTATAATGCTGGCAGGGACCTGTGTATCCTGCTGGCAGGAGCTTGTGTATCCTGCTGCCTAAGACCTGTGTATCATGCTGGCGGGGACCTGTGTATCGTGCTGGCAGGTACTTGTGTATCCTGCTGGCATGGATTCCTGTATCCTGCTGCTGTGGACCTGTGAATCCTGCTGGCGGGGACCGGTGTATCCTGCTGGCAGGAACTTGTCTATCCTGCTGGCGTGGACCTGTGTATCCTGCTGGCAGGAACTTGTGTATACTGCTGGCGGGGACTAGTTTATCATGCTGGCGGGGGCTTGTATATCCTGCTGTCGGGGACCTTTGTATCCTGCTGGCAGGGACTTGTGTATCCGGCTGGCGTGGACCTGTGTATCCTGCTGGCGCGGCTTGTGTATCATGCTGGCGGGGATTTGTGTATCCTGCTGGCGGGAATTTGTGTATCATGCTGGCGGGGACTTGTTTATCCTGCTGGCAGTGACCTGTGTATCCTGTTGGCAGGGACTTGTGTTTCACGCTGGCGGGGACTTGTGTATCCTGCTGGCGGGGACCTGTGTATCCTGCTGGCGGGGACCTGTGTATCCTGCTGGCAAGAACCTGTGTATTCTGCTAGCGTGGACCTGTGCAGCCTGCTGGCAGGAGCTTGTATTTCCTGATGGCAGGAGCTTGTGTATCATGCTGGCGGGCACTTGTGTATCATGCTGGCGGGGACCTGTGTATCATGTTGGCGGGAACTGGTGCATCATGCTGGCGGGACCTGTGTATCCTGCTGGCGTGGACATGTGTATCCTGCTGGCAGGAGCTTGTGTATCCTGCTGGCTGAGACTTGTGTATCCTGCTGGCAGGAGCTTGTGTATCCCGCTGGCAGGAACTTATGTATCCTGCTGGTGTGGACCTGTGTATCCTGCCGCTGTGGACCTGTGTATCCTGCTGGCAGGGACCTGTGTATCCTGCTGGCAGGAGCTTGTGTATCCCGCTGGCAGGAACTTGTGTATCCTGCTGGCGTGGACCTGTGTATCCTGCCGCTGTGGACCTGTGTATCCTGTTGGCAGGGACTTTTTTATGCTGCTGGTGTGGACTTCTGTATCATGCCGGCGGAGATCTGTGTATCCTGCTGGCAGGAGCTTGTGTATCCCGCTGGCAGGAACTTGTGTATCCTGCTGGCGTGGACCTGTGTATCCTGCCACTGTGGACCTGTGTATCCTGCTGGCAGGGACCTGTGTATCCTGCTGGCAGGAAATTGTGTATCCTGCTAGCGTGGGCCTTTGTATCCTGCTGGCATGGACTTGTGTATCCTGTTGGCAGGGACTTGTGTATCATGCTGGCAGGGACCTGTGTATCCGGCTGGAGGGGATCTGTGTATCCTGCTGGTAGGAGCTTGTGTATCCTGCTGGCTGGGACCCGTGTATCATGCTGGCGGGGACCTGTGTATCCTGCTGGCAAGAACCTTTGTATTCTGCTGACGTGGACCTGTGTATCCTGCTGGCAGGAGCTTGTGTATCCTGCTGGCAGGAGCTTGTGTATCATGCTGGCGGGGAATTGTGTATCCTTCTGGCGGAGACCTGCGTATACTGCCGGCGGGGACCTGTGTATCATGCTGGCGGGAACTGTGTATCATGCTGGCGGGAACTTATGTATCCTGCTCGCATGGATCTGTGTATCCTGCTGCTGTGGACCTGTGTATCCTGCTGGTGGGGACCTGTGTATCCTGCTGGCAGGAACTTGTCTATCCTGCTGGCGTGGATCTGTGTATCCTGCTGGCAGGAGCTTGTGTATCCTCCTGGCGGGGACTTGTATATCCTCCTGGCGGGGACCTGTGTATCCTGCTGGCGGGGACTTGTGTATCCTGCTGGCGGGGACTTGTGTATCCTGCTGGCGTGGACCTGTGTATCCTGCTGGCGTGGACTTGTGTATCCTGCTGGTGTCGACTTTTGTATCATGCTGGCAGGGACCTGTGCATCCGGCTGCCAGGGACCTGTGTATCATGCTGATGGGGACTTGTGTATAATGCAAGTGAGGACTTATGTTTCACGCTGGCAGGGACTTGTGTATCCTGCTGGCGGGGACCTGTGTATCCTGCTGGCGGGGACCTGTGTATCCTGCTGGCTGGGACTTGTGTATCCTGATGGCGGGGACCTGTGTATCCTGCTGTCAGGAGCTTGTGTATCCTGCTGGCAGGAGCTTTTGTATCATGCTGGCGGGGACTTGTGTATCCTGCTGGCGGGGACCTGTGTATCCTGCTGGCGGGGACCTGTGTATCATGCTGGCGGGAACTGGTGTATCAAGCTGGCTGGAACTTGTGTATCCTGCTGGCGGAAACGTGTGTATCCTGCGGGCGGAAACTTGTGTATCATGCCGGCGAGGACTTGTGTATCATGCTGGCGGGTACCTGTGTATCCTGCTGGCGGGGACCTGTGTATCCTGCTGGTGGGGACCTGTGTATCCTGCTGACGTGGGCCTTTGTATCCTGCTGGCAGCAGCTTGTGTATCCTGCTGGCGGGACCTTGTGTATCATGCTGGCGGGGACTTGTGTATCCTGCTGGCGTGGGTCTTTGTATCCTGCTGGCAGGAGCTTGTGTATGATGCTGGCGGGGACTTGTGTATCCTGCTGGTGGGGACCTGTGTATACTGCTGGCGGGAATTTGTGTATCATGCTGGCAGGAGCTTGTATATCCTGCTGGCAGGAGATTGTGTATCATGCTGGCGGGCACTTGTGTATCATGCTGGCAGGGACCTGTGTATCCTGCTGGCAGGGACCTGTGTATCATGCTGGCAGGAACTTGTGTATCCTGCTGGCGTGGACCTGGGTATCCTGCCGCTGTGGACCTGTGTATGCTGCTGGCAGGGACTTGTGTATCCTGCTGGCAGGAACTTGTGTATCCTGCTGGCGTGGGCCTTTGTATCCTGCTGGCATGGACTTGTGTATCCTGTTGGCAGGGACCTGTGTATCCTGCTGGCGTGGACATGTGTATCCTGCTGGCAGGAGCTAGTGTATCCCGCTGGCAGGAACTTGTGTATCCTGCTGGCGTGGACCTGTGTATCCTGCTGCTGTAGACCTGTGTATCCTGTTGGCAGGGACCTGTTTATGCTGCTGGCGTGGACTTCTGTATCATGCTGGCGGAGATCTGTGTATCCTGCTGGCAGGAGCTTGTGTATCCCGCTTGCAGGAACTTGTGTATCCTGCTGGCGTGGACCTGTGTATCCTGCCGCTGTGGACCTGTGTATCCTGCTGGCAGGGACCTGTGTATCCTGCTGGCAGGAACTTGTGTATCCTGCTGGCGTGGGCCTTTGTATCCTGCTGGCAGGAGCTCGTGTATCCTGCTGGCGGGGACTTGTGTATCATGCTGGCGGGGACTTGTGTATCCTACTGGCAGGAACTTGTGTATCCTGCTGGCGTGGGTCTTTGTATCCTGCTGGCAGGAGCCTGTGCATCCCGCTGGCGGGGACTTGTGTATCATGCTGACGGGGACCTGTGTACCCTGCTGGCGTGGACCTGTGTATCCTGTTGGCATGGACTTGTGTATCCTGTTGGCAGGGACTTGTGTATCATGCTAGCGGGGACCTGGTTATCCTGCTGGCAGCGACCTGTGTATCCTGCTGGCAGGGACCTGTGTATCCGGCTGGCGAGGACTTGTGTATCCTGCTGACGGGGACTTGGGGATAATGCAAGCAGGGACTTGTGTTTCACGCTGGCTGGGACTTGTGTATCCTGCTGGTGTGGACCTGTGTATCCTGCCGCTGTGGACCTGTGTATCCTGCTGGCAGGGATCTGTGTATCCTGCTGGCAGGGACCTGTGTATCCCCGTGGCAGGAACTTGTGTATCCTGCTGGCGTGGACCTGTGTATCCTGCCGCTGTGGACCTGTGTATCCTGCTGGCTGGGACTTGTGTATCCTGCTGGCGGGGACTTGTGTATCCTGCTGGCGGGGTCTTGTGTATCCTGCTAGCGAAAAATTGTGTATCCTGCTGGCGGGGACCTGTGTATCCTGCTGGCGGGACCTGTGTATCATGCTGGCGGAAACTGGTGTATCATGCTGGCAGGAACTTGTGTATCCTGCTGGCGCAAACTTGTGTATAATGCAAGTGGGTACCTGTGTATCCTGCAGGCGGGAACTGGTGTATCATGCTGGCGGGAACTTGTGTATCGTGCTGGCGGAACCCTGTGTATAATGCTGGTGGGGACCTGTGTATCCTGCTGGCGGGACCTGTGTATCATGCTGGCGAGGACTTGTGTATCATGCTGTCAGGGACTTGTGTATCCTGCTGGCGTGGACCTGTGTATCCTGCTGGCGTGGACCTGTGTATCCTGCTGGCGTGGACCTGTGTATCCTGCTGCCGTGGACTTGTGTATCCTGTTGGCAGGGACTTGTGTATAATGCTGGCAGGGACCTGTGTATCCTGCTGGCAGGAGCTTGTGTATCCTGCTGCCTAAGACCTGTGTATCATGCTGGCGGGGACCTGTGTATCGTGCTGGCAGGTACTTGTGTATCCTGCTGGCATGGATTCCTGTATCCTGCTGCTGTGGACCTGTGAATCCTGCTGGCGGGGACCGGTGTATCCTGCTGGCAGGAACTTGTCTATCCTGCTGGCGTGGACCTGTGTATCCTGCTGGCAGGAACTTGTGTATACTGCTGGCGGGGACTAGTTTATCATGCTGGCGGGGGCTTGTATATCCTGCTGTCGGGGACCTTTGTATCCTGCTGGCAGGGACTTGTGTATCCGGCTGGCGTGGACCTGTGTATCCTGCTGGCGCGGCTTGTGTATCATGCTGGCGGGGATTTGTGTATCCTGCTGGCGGGAATTTGTGTATCATGCTGGCGGGGACTTGTTTATCCTGCTGGCAGTGACCTGTGTATCCTGTTGGCAGGGACTTGTGTTTCACGCTGGCGGGGACTTGTGTATCCTGCTGGCGGGGACCTGTGTATCCTGCTGGCGGGGACCTGTGTATCCTGCTGGCAAGAACCTGTGTATTCTGCTAGCGTGGACCTGTGCAGCCTGCTGGCAGGAGCTTGTATTTCCTGATGGCAGGAGCTTGTGTATCATGCTGGCGGGCACTTGTGTATCATGCTGGCGGGGACCTGTGTATCATGTTGGCGGGAACTGGTGCATCATGCTGGCGGGACCTGTGTATCCTGCTGGCGTGGACATGTGTATCCTGCTGGCAGGAGCTTGTGTATCCTGCTGGCTGAGACTTGTGTATCCTGCTGGCAGGAGCTTGTGTATCCCGCTGGCAGGAACTTATGTATCCTGCTGGTGTGGACCTGTGTATCCTGCCGCTGTGGACCTGTGTATCCTGCTGGCAGGGACCTGTGTATCCTGCTGGCAGGAGCTTGTGTATCCCGCTGGCAGGAACTTGTGTATCCTGCTGGCGTGGACCTGTGTATCCTGCCGCTGTGGACCTGTGTATCCTGTTGGCAGGGACTTTTTTATGCTGCTGGTGTGGACTTCTGTATCATGCCGGCGGAGATCTGTGTATCCTGCTGGCAGGAGCTTGTGTATCCCGCTGGCAGGAACTTGTGTATCCTGCTGGCGTGGACCTGTGTATCCTGCCACTGTGGACCTGTGTATCCTGCTGGCAGGGACCTGTGTATCCTGCTGGCAGGAAATTGTGTATCCTGCTAGCGTGGGCCTTTGTATCCTGCTGGCATGGACTTGTGTATCCTGTTGGCAGGGACTTGTGTATCATGCTGGCAGGGACCTGTGTATCCGGCTGGAGGGGATCTGTGTATCCTGCTGGTAGGAGCTTGTGTATCCTGCTGGCTGGGACCCGTGTATCATGCTGGCGGGGACCTGTGTATCCTGCTGGCAAGAACCTTTGTATTCTGCTGACGTGGACCTGTGTATCCTGCTGGCAGGAGCTTGTGTATCCTGCTGGCAGGAGCTTGTGTATCATGCTGGCGGGGAATTGTGTATCCTTCTGGCGGAGACCTGCGTATACTGCCGGCGGGGACCTGTGTATCATGCTGGCGGGAACTGTGTATCATGCTGGCGGGAACTTATGTATCCTGCTCGCATGGATCTGTGTATCCTGCTGCTGTGGACCTGTGTATCCTGCTGGTGGGGACCTGTGTATCCTGCTGGCAGGAACTTGTCTATCCTGCTGGCGTGGATCTGTGTATCCTGCTGGCAGGAGCTTGTGTATCCTCCTGGCGGGGACTTGTATATCCTCCTGGCGGGGACCTGTGTATCCTGCTGGCGGGGACTTGTGTATCCTGCTGGCGGGGACTTGTGTATCCTGCTGGCGTGGACCTGTGTATCCTGCTGGCGTGGACTTGTGTATCCTGCTGGTGTCGACTTTTGTATCATGCTGGCAGGGACCTGTGCATCCGGCTGCCAGGGACCTGTGTATCATGCTGATGGGGACTTGTGTATAATGCAAGTGAGGACTTATGTTTCACGCTGGCAGGGACTTGTGTATCCTGCTGGCGGGGACCTGTGTATCCTGCTGGCGGGGACCTGTGTATCCTGCTGGCTGGGACTTGTGTATCCTGATGGCGGGGACCTGTGTATCCTGCTGTCAGGAGCTTGTGTATCCTGCTGGCAGGAGCTTTTGTATCATGCTGGCGGGGACTTGTGTATCCTGCTGGCGGGGACCTGTGTATCCTGCTGGCGGGGACCTGTGTATCATGCTGGCGGGAACTGGTGTATCAAGCTGGCTGGAACTTGTGTATCCTGCTGGCGGAAACGTGTGTATCCTGCGGGCGGAAACTTGTGTATCATGCCGGCGAGGACTTGTGTATCATGCTGGCGGGTACCTGTGTATCCTGCTGGCGGGGACCTGTGTATCCTGCTGGTGGGGACCTGTGTATCCTGCTGACGTGGGCCTTTGTATCCTGCTGGCAGCAGCTTGTGTATCCTGCTGGCGGGACCTTGTGTATCATGCTGGCGGGGACTTGTGTATCCTGCTGGCGTGGGTCTTTGTATCCTGCTGGCAGGAGCTTGTGTATGATGCTGGCGGGGACTTGTGTATCCTGCTGGTGGGGACCTGTGTATACTGCTGGCGGGAATTTGTGTATCATGCTGGCAGGAGCTTGTATATCCTGCTGGCAGGAGATTGTGTATCATGCTGGCGGGCACTTGTGTATCATGCTGGCAGGGACCTGTGTATCCTGCTGGCAGGGACCTGTGTATCATGCTGGCAAGAACTTGTGTATCCTGCTGGCGTGGACCTGGGTATCCTGCCGCTGTGGACCTGTGTATGCTGCTGGCAGGGACTTGTGTATCCTGCTGGCAGGAACTTGTGTATCCTGCTGGCGTGGGCCTTTGTATCCTGCTGGCATGGACTTGTGTATCCTGTTGGCAGGGACCTGTGTATCCTGCTGGCGTGGACATGTGTATCCTGCTGGCAGGAGCTAGTGTATCCCGCTGGCAGGAACTTGTGTATCCTGCTGGCGTGGACCTGTGTATCCTGCTGCTGTAGACCTGTGTATCCTGTTGGCAGGGACCTGTTTATGCTGCTGGCGTGGACTTCTGTATCATGCTGGCGGAGATCTGTGTATCCTGCTGGCAGGAGCTTGTGTATCCCGCTTGCAGGAACTTGTGTATCCTGCTGGCGTGGACCTGTGTATCCTGCCGCTGTGGACCTGTGTATCCTGCTGGCAGGGACCTGTGTATCCTGCTGGCAGGAACTTGTGTATCCTGCTGGCGTGGGCCTTTGTATCCTGCTGGCAGGAGCTCGTGTATCCTGCTGGCGGGGACTTGTGTATCATGCTGGCGGGGACTTGTGTATCCTACTGGCAGGAACTTGTGTATCCTGCTGGCGTGGGTCTTTGTATCCTGCTGGCAGGAGCCTGTGCATCCCGCTGGCGGGGACTTGTGTATCATGCTGACGGGGACTTGTGTATCCTGCTGGTGGGGACCTGCATGTCTTGGTGGCGGGGACCTGCATGTCCTGCTGGCGGGAGTTTGTGTATCCTGCTGGCAGGAGCTTGTATATCCTGCTGGCAGGAGCTTGTGTATCATGCTGGAGGGCACATGTGTATCATGCTGGCGGGGACCTGTGTATCCTGCTGGCAGGGACCTGTGTATAATGCTGGCAGGAACTGGTGTATCCTGCTGGCGGAAATTTGTGTATCCTTCGGGTGGCGACTTGTATATCCTGCTGGTGGAAACTTGTGTATCCTGCTGGCGGGGACCTGTGTATCATGCTGGCGGGAACTTGTGTATCCTGCTGGCAGGGACTTGTGTATTCTGCTGGCAGGTACTTATGTATCCTGCTGGCAGGAGCTTGTGTATAATGCAAGTGGGTACCTGTGTATCCTGCAGGCGGGAACTGGTGTATCATGCTGGCGGGAACTTGTGTATCCTGCTGGCGGAAACCTGTGTATAATGCTGGCGAGGACTTATGTATCGTGCTGGTGGGGACCTGTGTATCATGCTGGCGGGCACTTGTGTATCCTGCAGGCGAAAACTTGTGTATCATGGTGGCGGGGACCTGTGTATCATGCTGGCGAGACCTGTGTATCCTGCTGGCGGGAACTGGTGTATCCTGCTGGCAGGAGCTTGTGTATCCTGCTGGCGCAAACTTGTGTATCATGCTGGCGAGGACTTGTGTAGCATGCTGTCAGGGACTTGTGTATCCTGCCTGCGTGGACCTGTGTATCCTGCTGGCGTGGACTCGTGTATCCTGCTGGCGTGGACTTGTGTATCCTGTTGGCAGGGACTTGTGTATCATGCTGGCAGGGACCTGTGTATCCTGCTGGCTGGGACCTGTGTATCATGCTGGGGGGACCTGTGTATCCTGCTGGCAGGTACTTGTGTATCCTGCTGGCATGGATCCATGTATCCTGCTGCTGTGGACCTGTGGATCCTGCTGGCGGGGACTGGTGTATCCTGCTGGCAGGAACTTGTCTATCCTGCTGGCGTGGGTCTTTGTATCCTGCTGGCGAGGACTTGTGTATCGTGCTGGCGGGGACCTGTGTATCCTGCTGGCTGGGACTTGTGTATCCTGCTGGCTGGGACTTGTGTATCCTGCTGGCGGAAACTTGTGTATCCTGCTGCTGTGGACCTGTGTATCCTGCTGGCAGGGACCTGTGTATCCTGCTGGCAGGAACCTGTGTATCCTGTTGGCATGGGCCTTTGTATCCTGCTGGCAGGAGCCTGTGTATCCTGCTGCCGGGGACTTGTGTATCATGCTGGCGGGGACTTGTGTATCCCGCTGGCGGTGACCTGTATGTCCTGCTGGCAGGAACTTGTGTATGCTGTTGGTAGGGACTTCTGTATCCTGCTGGCGGGAACCTGTGTACCCTGCTGGCAGGAACTTGTGTATCCTGCTGGCACAAACTTGTGTATCATGCCGACGAGGACTTGTGTATCATGCTGTCAGGGGCTTGTGTATCCTGCTGGCGTGGACCTGTGTATCCTGCTGGCGTGGACTTGTGTATCCTGCTGGCGTGGACTCATGTATCCTGCTGGCGTGGACTCGTGTATCCTGTTGGCAGGGACTTGTGTATCATGCTGGCAGGGACCTGTGTATCCTGCTGGCAGGAGCTTGTGTATCCTGCCTGCTGGGACCTGTGTATCCTGCTGGCAGGTACTTGTGTATCCTGCTGGTATGGATCCGTGTATGCTGCTGCTGTGGACCTGTGAATCCTGCTGGCGGGGACCGGTGTATCCTGCTGGCAGGAACTTGTCTATCCGCTGGTGTGGGTCTTTGTATCCTGCTGGTGAGGACTTGTGTATCGTGCTGGCGGGGACCTGTGTATCCTGCTGGCGGGGACCTGTGCATCCTGCTGGCTGGGACTTGTGTATCCTGCTGGCGGAAAGTTGTGTATCCTGCTGCTGTGGACCTGTGTATCCTGCTGGCAGGGACCTGTGTATCCCGCTGGCAGGAACCTGTGTATCCTGCTGGCGTGGGTCTTTGTATCCTGCTGTCAGGAGCCTGTGTATCCTGCTGGCGGGGACTTGTGTATCATGCTGGCAGGGACGTGTGTATCCCGTGCCGGTGACCTGTATGTCCTGCTGGCGGGAACTTGTGTATCCTGCTGGAGGGAACCTGTGTACCCTGCTGGCATGGACCTGTGTATCCTGCTGGAATGGACTTGTGTATCCTGTTGGCAGGGAATTGGGTATCATGCTAGCGGGGACCTGTGTATCCTGCTTGCAGGGACCTGTGTATCCGGCTGTCGAGGACTTGTGTATCCTGCTGACAGGGACTTGGGTATAATGCATGCAGGGACTTGTGTTTCATGCTGGCGGGGACTTGTGTATCCTGCTGGCGGGGACCTTTGTATCCTGCTGGCGGGGACCTGTGTATCCTGCTGGCTGGGACCTGTGTATCAAGCTGGTGGGGACCTGTGTATCCTGCTGGCAGGAACTTGTGTATCCTGCTGGCAAGAACCTGTGTATCCTGCTGGCAGGGACTTGTATACCATGCTGGCGGGGACTTGGGTATCATGCTGGTGGGGACTTGTGTATCCGGCTGGAGGGGACCTGGTGTATCATGCTGGCGGGACCTGTGTATCCTGCTGGCGAGGACCTGTGTATCCTGCTGGTAGGAACTTGTATATCCTGCTGGCAGGAACTTGTGTATCCTGCTGGCAAGAACCTGTGTATCCTGCTGGCAGGGACTTGTATACCATGCTGGCGGGGACTTGGGTATCATGCTGGCGGGGACTTGTGTATCATGCTGGCGGGGACTTGTGTATCATGCTGGCGGGACCTGTGTATCCTGCTGGCGAGGACCTGTGTATCCTGCTGGTAGGAGCTTGTATATCCTGCTGGCAGGAACTTGTGTATCCTGCTGGCAAGAACCTGTGTATCCTGCTGGCAGGGACTTGTATACCATGCTGGCGGGGACTTGGGTATCATGCTGGCGTGGACCTCTGTATCGTGCTGGTTGCTGGTGGTGACCTGTGTATCATGCTGGCGGGGACTTGTGTATCCGGCTGGAGGGGACCTGGTGTATCATGCTGGCTGGACCTGTGTATCCCGCTGGCGAGGACCTGTGTATCCTGCTGGTAGGAGCGTGTATATCCTGCTGGTTGGGACTTGTGTATCCTGCTGGCAGGAGCTTGTGTATCCTGCTGACTGGGAATTGTGTATCCTGCTGGCTGGAGCTTGTGTATCCTGCTGGCTGGGACTTGTTTATGCTGCTGGCGTGGACTTCTGTATCATGCTGGCAGAGACCTGGGTATCCTGCTGGCAGGAAATTGTGTATCCCGCTGGCAGGAACCTGTGTATCCTGCTGGCGTGGACCTCTGTATCCTGCTGCTGTGGACCTGTGCATCCTGCTGGCAGGGAATGTGTATCCTGCTGGCAGGAACCTGTGTATCCTGCTGGCGTGGGCCTTTGTATCCTGCTGGAAGGAGCTTGTGTATCATGCTGGCGGGGACTTGTGTATCATGCTAGCGGGGACCTGTGTATCCTGCTGGCAGGGACCTGTGTATCCGGCTGGCGAGGACTTGTGTATCCTGCTGACGGGGACCTTTGTGTCCTGCTGGCGGGGACCTGTGTATCCTGCTGGCAGGAGCTTGTGTGTCCTGCTGGCAGGAGCTTGTGAATCATGCTGGCGGTCACTTGTGTATCATGCTGGCGGGGACCTGTGTATCCTGCTGGCGGGGACCTGTGTATCATGCTGGCAGGAACTGGTGTATCATGCTGGTGGAAACTTGTGTATCTTGCTGGCGGAAACTTGTGTATCATGCTGGCCAGGACTTGTGTATCATGCTGGTCGGGACCTGTGTATCCTTCTGGCAGGGACTTGTGTATCCTGCTGGCGGAAACTTGTGTATCCTGCTGGCGGGGACTTGTGTATCCTGCTGGTGGAAACCTGTGTATCCTGCTGGAGGGGACCTGTGTATCATGCTGGCTGCAACTTGTGTATCCTGCTGGAAGGGATGTGTGTATTCTGCTGGCGGGTACTTATGTATCCTGCTGGCAGGAGCTTGTGTATAATGCAAGTGGGTACCTGTGTATCCTGCAGGCGGGAACTGGTGTATCCTGCTGGCGAAAACGTGTGTATCATGCTGGCCAGGACTTGTGTATCATTCTGGTGGGGACCTGTGTATCCTTCTGGCAGGGACTTGTGTATCCTGCTGGCGGAAACTGGTGTATCCTGCTGGCGGGGACTTGTGTATCATGCTGGCGAGACCTGTGTATCCTGCTGGCGGGAACTGGTGTATCCTGCTGGCAGGAGCTTGTGTATCCTGCTGGCGCAAACTTGTGTATCATGCTGGCGAGGACTTGTGTATCATGCTGTCAGGGACTTGTGTATCCTGCCTGCGTGGACCTGTGTATCCTGCTGGCGTGGACTCGTGTATCCTGCTGGCGTGGACTTGTGTATCCTGTTGGCAGGGACTTGTGTATCATGCTGGCAGGGACCTGTGTATCATGCTGGCAGGGACCTGTGTATCCTGCTGGCTGGGACCTGTGTATCATGCTGTCGGGGACCTGTGTATCCTGCTGGCAGGTACTTGTGTATCCTGCTGACATGGATCCATGTATCCTGCTGCTGTGGACCTGTGAATCCTGCTGGCGGGGACCGGTGTATCCTGCTGGCAGGAACTTGTCTATCCTGCTGGCGTGGGTCTTTGTATCCTGCTGGCGAGGACTTGTGTATCGTGCTGGCGGGGACCTGTGTATCCTGCTGGCTGGGACTTGTGTATCCTGCTGGCTGGGACTTGTGTATCCTGCTGGCGGAAACTTGTGTATCCTGCTGCTGTGGACCTGTGTATCCTGCTGGCAGGGACCTGTGTATCCTGCTGGCAGGAACCTGTGTATCCTGTTGGCATGGGCCTTTGTATCCTGCTGGCAGGAGCCTGTGTATCCTGCTGCCGGGGACTTGTGTATCCCGCTGGCGGTGACCTGTATGTCCTGCTGGCAGGAACTTGTGTATGCTGTTGGTAGGGACTTCTGTATCCTGCTGGCGGGAACCTGTGTACCCTGCTGGCAGGAACTTGTGTATCCTGCTGGCGCAAACTTGTGTATCATGCTGACAAGGACTTGTGTATCATGCTGTCAGGGGCTTGTGTATCCTGCTGGCGTGGACCTGTGTATCCTGCTGGCGTGGACCTGTGTATCCTGCTGGCGTGGACTCGTGTATCCTGCTGGCGTGGACTCGTGTATCCTGCTGGCGTGGACTCGTGTATCCTGTTGGCAAGGACTTGTGTATCATGCTGGCAGGGACCTGTGTATCCTGCTGGCAGGAGCTTGTGTATCCTGCTGGCACAAACTTGTGTATCATGCTGACGAGGACTTGTGTATCCTGCTGGCGTGGACTCGTGTATCCTGCTGGCGTGGACTCGTGTATCCTGCTGGCGTGGACTCATGTATCCTGCTGGCGTGGACTCGTGTATCCTGTTGGCAGGGACTTGTGTATCATGCTGGCAGGGACCTGTGTATCCTGCTGGCAGGTACTTGTGTATCCTGCTGGTATGGATCCGTGTATGCTGCTGCTGTGGACCTGAATCCTGCTGGCGGGGACTCGTGTATCCTGTTGGCAAGGACTTGTGTATCATGCTGGCAGGGACCTGTGTATCCTGCTGGCAGGAGCTTGTGTATCCTGCTGGCACAAACTTGTGTATCATGCTGACGAGGACTTGTGTATCCTGCTGGCGTGGACCTGTGTATCCTGCTGGCGTGGACTCGTGTATCCTGCTGGCGTGGACTCGTGTATCCTGCTGGCGTGGACTCGTGTATCCTGTTGGCAAGGACTTGTGTATCATGCTGGCAGGGACCTGTGTATCCTGCTGGCAGGAGCTTGTGTATCCTGCTGGCACAAACTTGTGTATCATGCTGACGAGGACTTGTGTATCCTGCTGGCGTGGACTCGTGTATCCTGCTGGCGTGGACTCGTGTATCCTGCTGGCGTGGACTCATGTATCCTGCTGGCGTGGACTCGTGTATCCTGTTGGCAGGAACTTGTGTATGCTGTTGGTAGGGACTTCTGTATCCTGCTGGCAGGAACTTGTGTATCCTGCTGGCACAAACTTGTGTATCATGCTGACGAGGACTTGTGTATCCTGCTGGCGTGGACTCGTGTATCCTGCTGGCGTGGACTCGTGTATCCTGCTGGCGTGGACTCATGTATCCTGCTGGCGTGGACTCGTGTATCCTGTTGGCAGGGACTTGTGTATCATGCTGGCAGGGACCTGTGTATCCTGCTGGCAGGTACTTGTGTATCCTGCTGGTATGGATCCGTGTATGCTGCTGCTGTGGACCTGAATCCTGCTGGCGGGGACCGGTGTATCCTGCTGGCAGGAACTTGTCTATCCTGCTGGTGTGGGTCTTTGTATCCTGCTGGTGAGGACTTGTGTATCGTGCTGGCGGGGACCTGTGTATCCTGCTGGCGGGGACCTGTGCATCCTGCTGGCTGGGACTTGTGTATCCTGCTGGCGGAAAGTTGTGTATCCTGCTGCTGTGGACCTGTGTATCCTGCTGGCAGGGACCTGTGTATCCTGCTGGCAGGAACCTGTGTATCCTGCTGGCGTGGGCCTTTGTATCCTGCTGTCAGGAGCCTGTGTATCCTGCTGGTGGGGACTTGTGTATCATGCTGGCAGGGACTTGTGTATCCCCGTGCCGGTGACCTGTATGTCCTGCTGGCGGGAACCTGTGTATCCTGCTGGAGGGAACCTGTGTACCCTGCTGGCATGGACCTGTGTATCCTGCTGGAATGGACTTGTGTATCCTGTTGGCAGGAACTTGGGTATCATGCTAGCGGGGACCTGTCTATCCTGCTGGCAGGGACCTGTGTATCCGGCTGGCGAGGACTTGTGTATCCTGCTGACAGGGACTTGGGTATAATGCATGCAGGGACTTGTGTTTCATGCTGGCGGGGACTTGTGTATCCTGCTGGCGGGGACCTTTGTATCCTGCTGGCGGGGACCTGTGTATCCTGATGGCTGGGACCTGTGTATCAAGCTGGTGGGGACCTGTGTATCCTGCTGGCAGGAACTTGTGTATCCTGCTGGCAAGAACCTGTGTATCCTACTGGCAGGGACTTGTATACCATGCTGGCGGGGACTTGGGTATCATGCTGGCGGGGACTTGTGTATCCGGCTGGAGGGGACCTGGTGTATCATGCTGGCGGGACCTGTATATCCTGCTGGCGAGGACCTGTGTATCCTGCTGGTAGGAGCTTGTATATCCTGCTGGCAGGAACTTGTGTATCATGCTGGCAAGAACCTGTGTATCCTGCTGGCAGGGACTTGTATACCATGCTGGCGGGGACTTGGGTATCATGCTGGCGTGGACCTCTGTATCGTGCTCGTTGCTGGTGGCGATTTGTGTATCATGCTGGCGGGGACTTGTGTATCCGGCTGGAGGGGACCTGGTGTATCATGCTGGCGGGACCTGTGTATCCTGCTGGCGAGGACCTATGTATCCTGCTGGTAGGAGCTTGTATATCCTGCTGGCTGGGACTTGTGTATCCTGCTGGCAGGAGCTTGTGTATCCTGCTGACTGGGAATTGTGTATCCTGCTGGCAGGAGCTTGTGTATCCTGCTGACTGGGACTTGTGTATCCTGCTGGCAGGAGCTTGTGTATCCTGCTGGCTGGGACTTGTGTATCCTGCTGGCAGGAGCTTGTGTATCCTGCTGACTGGGAATTGTGTATCCTGCTGGCAGGAAATTGTGTATCCCGCTGGCAGGAACCTGTGTATCCTGCTGGCGTGGACCTCTGTATCCTGCTGCTGTGGACCTGTGCATCCTGCTGGCAGGGAATGTGTATCCTGCTGGCAGGAACTTGTGTATCCTGCTGGCGTGGGCCTTTGTATCCTGCTGGAAGGAGCTTGTGTATCATGCTGGCGGGGACTTGTGTATCATGCTAGCGGGGACCTGTGTATCCTGCTGGCAGGGACCTGTGTATCCGGCTGGCGAGGACTTGTGTATCCTGCTGACGGGGACTTGGGTATAATGTAAGCAGGGACTTGTGTTTCACGCTGGCGGGGACTTGTGTATCCTGCTGGTGGGGACCTTTGTGTCCTGCTGGCGGGGACCTGTGTATCCTGCTGGCAGGAGCTTGTGTATCCTGCTGGCTGGGACCTGTGTATCATGCTGGTGGGGACCTGTGTATCCTGCTGGCAGGACTTTGTGTATCCTGCTGGCAAGAACCTGTGGTATTCTGCTGGCGTGGACCTGTGTATCCTGCTGGTAGGAGATTGTATATCGTGCTGGCAGGAGCTTGTGAATCATGCTGGCGGGCACTTGTGTATCATGCTGGCGGGGACCTGTGTATCCTGCTGGCGGGGACCTGTGTATCATGCTGGCAGGAACTGGTGTATCATGCTGGTGGAAACTTGTGTATCCTGTTGGCGGAAACTTGTGTATCATGCTGGCCAGGACTTGTGTATCATGCTGGTGGGGACCTGTGTATCCTTCTGGCAGGGATTTGTGTATCCTGCTGGCGGAAACTTGTGTATCCTGCTGGCGGGGACTTGTGTATCCTGCTGGTGGAAACTTGTGTATCCTGCTGGAGGGGACCTGTGTATCATGCTGGCGGGAACTTGTGTATCCTGCTGGAAGGGATGTGTGTATTCTGCTGGCGGGTACTTATGTATCCTGCTGGCAGGGGCTTGTGTATAATGCAAGTGGGTACCTGTGTATCCTGCAGGTGGGAACTGGTGTATCCTGCTGGCGGAAACTTGTGTATCATGCTGGCCAGGACTTGTGTATCATGCTTGTGGGGACCTGTGTATCCTTCTGGCAGGGACTTGTGTATCCTGCTGGCGGAAACTGGTGTATCCTGCTGGCGGGGACTTGTGTATCCTACTGGCGGAAACTTGTGTATCCTGCTGGCAGGAAACTGTGTATACTGCTGGCGGGGACCTGTGTATCATGCTGGCGGGAACTGGTGTATCATGCTGGCCGGAAACTTGTGCATCATGCTGGCCAGGACTTGTGTGTGATGCTGGCGGGGACCTGTGTATCCTGCTGGCAGGGACTTGTGTATCCTGCTGGCAGGAACTTGTGTATCCTGCTGGCGTGGACCTGTTTATCCTGCTGGCGTGGACTTGTGTATCCTGTTGGCAGGACTTATGTATCATGCTGGCAGGGACCTGTTTATCCGGCTGGCAGGAGCTTGTGTATCCTGCTGGCTGGGACCTGTGTATCATGCTGGCGGGGACCTGTGTATCCTGCTGGCAGGAAATTGTGTATACTGTTGGCAAGAACCTTTGTATTCTGCTGGCGTGGACCTTTGCATCCTGCTGGCAGGAGCTTGTGCATCATGCTGGCGGGGACCTGTGTATCCTGCTGGTGGGGACCTGTGTATCCTGCTGGCGGGGACCTGTGTATCATGCTGGCTGGGACTTGTGTATCATGTTGGCGGGACCTGTGTATCCTACTGGCAAGAACTTGTGTATCCTGCTGGCAAGAACTTGTGTATTCTGATTGCGTGGACCTGTGTATCCTACTGGCAGGAGCTTGTGTATCCTGCTGGCAGGAGCTTGTGTATCATGCTGGCGCGGACTTGTGTATACTGAGCGGGGACCTGTGTATCCTGCTGGTGGGGACCTGTGTATCATGCTGGCGGGAACTGGTGTATCAAGCTGGCGGGAACTTGTGAATCCTGCTGGCGGAAACTTGTGTATCATGCTGGCGAGGACTTGTGTATCATGCTGGCGCGTACTTGTGTATCATGTTGGCGGGGATTTGTGTATCCTGCTGGCGGAAACTTGTGTATCCTGCTGGCAGGGACTTGTATACCATGCTGGCGGGGACTTGTGTATCCTGCTGGCGTGGACCTCTGTATCGTGCTGGTTGCTGATGGTGACCTGTGTATCATGCTGGCGGGGACTTGTGTATCCACCTGGGGGGGACCTGGTGTATCATGTTGGCGGGAACTGGTGTATCATGCTGGCGGGACCTGTGTATCCTGCTGGCGTGGACATGTGTATCCTGCTGGCAGGAGCTTGTGTATCCTGCTGGCTGGGACTTGTGTATCCTGCTGGCAGGAGCTTGTATATCCTGCTGACTGGGACTTGTGTATCCTGCTGACTGGGACTTGTGTATCCTGCTGGCAGGAGCTTGTGTATCCTGCTGGCTGGGACTTGTTTATGCTGCTGGCATGGACTTCTGTATCATGCTGGCAGAGACCTGTGTATCCCGCTGGCAGGAACTTGTGTATCCTGCTGGCGTGGACCTATGTATCCTGCTGCTGTGGACCTGTGTATCCTGCTGGCAGGGACCTGTGTATCCTGCTGGCAGGGACCTGTGTATCATGCTGGCAGGAACTTGTGTATCCTGCTGGCGTGGGCCTTTGTATCCTGTTGGAATGGACTTGTGTATCATGCTAGCGGGGACCTGTGTATCCTACTGGCAGGGACCTGTGTATCCGGCTGGCGAGGACTTGTGTATCCTACTGACGGGGACTTGGGTATAATGCAAGCAGGGACTTGTGTTTCACGCTGGCTGGGACTTGTGTATCCTGCTGGCGGGGACCATTGTATTCTGCTGGCGGGGACCTGTGTATCCTGCTGGCAGGAGCTTGTGTATCCTGCTGGCTGGGACCTGTGTATTATGCTGGTGGGGACCTGTGTATCCTGCTGGCAGGAACTTGTGTACCCTGCTGGCAAGAACCTGTGTGTTCTGCTGGCGTGGACCTGTGTATCTTGCTGGCAGGAGCTTGTATATCCTGCTGGCAGGAGCTTGTGTATCATGCTGGCGGGCACTTGTGTATCAAGCTGGCGGGATCTGGTGTATCATGCTGGCGGAAAGTTGTGTATCCTGCTGGAGGAAACTTGTGTATCATGCTGGCCAGGACTTGTGTGTCATGCTGGCGGGGACCTGTGTATCCTGCTGGCAGGGACTTGTGTATCCTGCTGGCGGGGACTTGTGTATCCTGCTGGCGGGGACTTGTGTATCCTTATGGTGGAAACTTGTGTATCCTCCTGGCAGGGATTTGTGTATTCTGCTGGCGGGTACTTATGTATCCTGCTGGCAGGAGCTTGTGTATAATGCAAGTGGGTACCTGTGTATCCTGCAGGCGGGAACTGGTGTATCATGCTGGCGGGAACTTGTGTATCCTGCTGGCGGAAACCTGTCTATAATGCTGGCGAGGACTTGTGTATCGTGCTGGCGGGGACCTGTGTATCCTACTGGCTGGGACTTGTGTATCCTGCTGGCGGAAACTTGTGTATCCTGCTGGCGGGGACTTGTGTATCCTGCTGGTGGAAACTTGTGTATCCTGCTGGTGGAAACTTGTGTATCCTGCTGGCGGGAACCTGTGTATACTGCTGGCGGGGACCTGTGTATACTGCTGCCGGAAACTGGTGTATCATGTTGGCAGGAGCTTGTGTATCCTGCTGGCAGGAGCTTGTGTATCCTGCTGGCGGGACCTGTGTATCGTGCTGGAGGAAACTTGTGTATCCTGCTGGTGGGGACTTGTGTATCCTGCTGGCGGGAACTTGTGTATCCTGCTGGCAGGAACTTGTGTATCCTGCTGGCGGGGACTTGTCGATCCTGCTGGCGGGAGCTTGTGTATAATGCAAGTGGGGACCTGTGTATCCTGCTGGCGGGTGGCGGGAACATCCATATCCTGCTGGCGGGGACTTGTGTATCCTGCTGGCGGGGACTTTTGTATCCTGCTGGCGGGGATTTGGGTACCATGCTGGCAGGGAACTTGTGTATCATGCTGGCGGGGACTTGTGTATCATGCTGGTGGGGCTTGTGTATCCTGCTGGCGGGGAACTGTGTATCCTGCTGGCGCATACTTGTGTATCATGTTGGCGGGGATTTGTGTATCCTGCTGGCGGAAACTTGTGTATCCTGCTGGCAGGGACTTGTTTACCATGCTGGCAGGGACTTGTGTATCCTGCTGGCGTGGACCTGTGTACCCTGCTGGCGTGGACCTGTGTATCCTGTTGGCATGGGCTTGTGTATCCTGTTGGCAGGGACTTGTGTATCATGCTAGCGGGGACCTGTGTATCCTGCTGGCAGCGACCTGTGTATCCTGCTGGCAGGGACCTGTGTATCCGGCTGGCGAGGACTTGTGTATCCTGCTGACGGGGACTTGGGGATAATGCAAGCAGGGACTTGTGTTTCACGCTGGCTGGGACTTGTGTATCCTGCTGGCGGGGACCTTTGTATTCTGCTGGCGGGGACCTATGTATCCTGCTGGCAGGAGCTTGTGTATCCTGCTGGCTGGGACCTGTGTATAATGCTGGTGGGGACCTGTGTATCCTGCTGGCAGGAACTTGTGTATCCTGCTGGCGTGGGCCTTTGTATCCTGCTGGCAGGAGCTTGTATATCCTGCTGGCAGGAGCTTGTGTATCATGCTGGCGGGCACTTGTTTATCATGCTGGCGGGAACTGGTGTATCATGGTGGCGGAAGGTTGTGTATCCTGCTGGCCGGAAACTTGTGCATCATGCTGGCCAGGACTTGTGTGTGATGCTGGCAGAGACCTGTGTATCCCGCTGGCAGGAACTTGTGTATCCTGCTGGCGTGGACCTATGTATCCTGCTGCTGTGGACCTGTGTATCCTGCTGGCAGGGACCTGTGTATCATGCTGGCAGGAACTTGTGTATCCTGCTGGCGTGGGCCTTTGTATCCTGTTGGAATGGACTTGTGTATCATGCTAGCGGGGACCTGTGTATCCTGCTGGCAGGGACCTGTGTATCCGGCTGGCGAGGACTTGTTTATCCTACTGACGGGGACTTGGGTATAATGCAAGCAGGGACTTGTGTTTCACGCTGGCGGGGACTTGTGTATCCTGCTGGCGGGGACCATTGTATCCTGCTGGCGGGGACCTGTGTATCCTGCTGGCAGGAGCTTGTGTATCCTGCTGGCTGGAACCTGTGTATTATGCTGGTGGGGACCTGTGTATCCTGCTGGCAGGAACTTGTGTATCCTGCTGGCAAGAACCTGTGTGTTCTGCTGAGTGGACCTGTGTATCTTGCTGGCAGGAGCTTGTATATCCTGCTGGCAGGAGCTTGTGTATCATGCTGGCGGGCACTTGTGTATCATGCTGGCGGGAACTGGTGTATCATGCTGGCGGAAAGTTGTGTATCCTGCTGGAGGAAACTTGTGTACCATGCTGGCCAGGACTTGTGTGTCATGCTGGCGGGGACCTGTGTATCCTGCTGGCAGGGACTTGTGTATCCTGCTGGTGGGGACTTGTGTATCCTTATGGTGGAAACTTGTGTATCCTCCTGGCAGGGATTTGTGTATTCTGCTGGCGGGTACTTATGTATCCTGCTGGCAGGAGCTTGTGTATAATGCAAGTGGGTACCTGTGTATCCTGCAGACGGGAACAGGTGTATCATGCTGGCGGGAACTTGTGTATCCTGCTGGCGGAAACCTGTCTATAATGCTGGCGAGGACTTGTGTATCGTGCTGTCGGGGACCTGTGTATCCTACTGGCTGGGACTTGTGTATCCTGCTGGCGGAAACTTGTGTATCCTGCTGTCGGGGACTTGTGTATCCTGCTGGTGGAAACTTGTGTATCCTGCTGGTGGAAACTTGTGTATCCTGCTGGCGGGAACCTGTGTATACTGCTGGCGGGGACCTGTGTATACTGCTGGCGGGAACTGGTGTATCATGTTGGCAGGAGCTTGTGTATCCTGCTGGCAGGAGCTTGTGTATCCTGCTGGCGGGACCTGTGTATCGTGCTGGAGGAAACTAGTGTATCCTGCTGGTGGGGACTTGTGTATCCTGCTGGCGGGAACTTGTGTATCCTGCTGGCAGGAACTTGTGTATCCTGCTGGCGGGGACTTGTCGATCCTGCTGGCGGGAGCTTGTGTATAATGCAAGTGGGGACCTGTGTATCCTGCTGGCGGGTGGCAGGAACATCCATATCCTGCTGGCGGGGACTTGTGTATCCTGCTGGCGTGGACCTGTGTATCCTGTTGGCATGGACTTGTGTATCCTGTTGGCAGGGACTTGTGTATCATGCTAGCGGGGACCTGTGTATCCTGCTGGCAGGGACTTGTGTATCCTGCTGGCTTGGACCTGTGTACCCTGCTGGCGTGGACCTGTGTATCCTGTTGGCATGGACTTGTGTATCCTGTTGGCAGGGACTTGTGTATCATGCTAGCGGGGACCTGTGTATCCTGCTGGCAGGGACCTGTGTATCCTGCTGGCAGGGACCTGTGTATCCGGCTGGCGAGGACTTGTGTATCCTGCTGACGGGGACTTGGGTATAATGCAAGCAGGGACTTGTGTTTCACGCTGGCTGGGACTTGTGTATCCTGCTGGCGGGGACCTTTGTATTCTGCTGGCGGGGACCTTTGTATTCTGCTGGCGGGGACCTATGTATCCTACTGGCAGGAGCTTGTGTATCCTGCTGGCTGGGACCTGTGTATCATGCTGGTGGGGACCTGTGTATCCTGCTGGCAGGAACTTGTGTATCCTGCTGGCGTGGGCCTTTGTATCCTGCTGGCAGGAGCTTGTATATCCTGCTGGCAGGAGCTTGTGTATCATGCTGGCGGGCACTTGTGTATCATGCTGGCGGGAACTGGTGTATCATGGTGGCGGAGGTTTGTGTATCCTGCTGGCCGGAAACTTGTGCATCATGCTGACCAGGACTTGTGTGTGATGCTGGCGGGGACCTGTGTATCCTGCTGGCAGGGACTTGTGTATCCTGCTGGCAGGAACTTGTGTATCCTGCTGGCGTGGACCTGTGTATCCTGCTGGCGTGGACTTGTGTATCCTGCTGGCGTGGACTTGTGTATCCTGTTGGCAGGACTTATGTATCATGCTGGCAGGGACCTGTTTATCCGGCTGGCAGGAGCTTGTGTATCCTGCTGGCTGGGACCTGTGTATCATGATGGCGGGGACCTGTGTATCCTGCTGGCAGGAACTTGTGTATACTGTTGGCAAGAACCTTTGTATTCTGCTGGCGTGGACCTTTGCATCCTGCTGGCAGGAGCTTGTGCATCATGCTGGCGGGGACCTGTGTATCCTGCTGGTGGGGACCTGTGTATCCTGCTGGCGGGGACCTGTGTATCATGCTGGCTGGGACTTGTGTATCATGTTGGCGGGACCTGTGTATCCTGCTGGCAAGAACTTGTGTATCCTGCTGGCAAGAACTTGTGTATTCTGATTGCGTGGACCTGTGTATCCTGCTGGCAGGAGCTTGTGTATCCTGCTGGCAGGAGCTTGTGTATCATGCTGGCGCGGACTTGTGTATACTGAGCGGGGACCTGTGTATCCTGCTGTTGGGGACCTGTGTATCATGCTGGCGGGAACTGGTGTATCAAGCTGGCGGGAACTTGTGAATCCTGCTGGCGGAAACTTGTGTATCATGCTGGCGAGGACTTGTGTATCATGCTGGCGCGTACTTGTGTATCATGTTGGCGGGGATTTGTGTATCCTGCTGGCGGAAACTTGTGTATCCTGCTGGCCGGGTCTTGTATACCATGCTGGCGGGGACTTGTGTATCCTGCTGGCGTGGACCTCTGTATCGTGCTGGTTGCTGATGGTGACCTGTGTATCATGCTGGCGGGGACTTGTGTATCCACCTGGGGGGACCTGGTGTATCATGTTGGCGGGAACTGGTGTATCATGCTGGCGGGACCTGTGTATCCTGCTGGCGTGGACATGTGTATCCTGCTGGCAGGAGCTTGTGTATCCTGCTGGCTGGGACTTGTGTATCCTGCTGGCAGGAGCTTGTGTATCCTGCTGACTGGGACTTGTGTATCCTGCTGACTGGGACTTGTGTATCCTGCTGGCAGGAGCTTGTGTATCCTGCTGGCTGGGACTTGTTTATGCTGCTGGCATGGACTTCTGTATCATGCTGGCAGAGACCTGTGTATCCCGCTGGCAGGAACTTGTGTATCCTGCTGGCGTGGACCTATGTATCCTGCTGCTGTGGACCTGTGTATCCTGCTGGCAGGGACCTGTGTATCATGCTGGCAGGAACTTGTGTATCCTGCTGGCGTGGGCCTTTGTATCCTGTTGGAATGGACTTGTGTATCATGCTAGCGGGGACCTGTGTATCATGCTGGCAGGAACTTGTGTATCCTGCTGGCGTGGGCCTTTGTATCCTGTTGGAATGGACTTGTGTATCATGCTAGCGGGGACCTGTGTATCCTACTGACGGGGACTTGGGTATAATGCAAGCAGGGACTTGTGTTTCACGCTGGCGGGGACTTGTGTATCCTGCTGGCAGGCGACCATTGTATTCTGCTGGCGGGGACCTGTGTATCCTGCTGGCAGGAGCTTGTGTATCCTGCTGGCTGGGACCTGTGTATTATGCTGGTGGGGACCTGTGTATCCTGCTGGCCACGAACTTGTGTATCCTGCTGGCAAGAACCTGTGTGTTCTGCTGGCGTGGACCTGTGTATCTTGCTGGCAGGAGCTTGTATATCCTGCTGGCAGGAGCTTGTGTATCATGCTGGCGGGCACTTGTGTATCATGCTGGCGGGAACTGGTGTATCATGCTGGCGGAAAGTTGTGTATCCTGCTGGAGGAAACTTGTGTATCATGCTGGCCAGGACTTGTGTGTCATGCTGGCGGGGACCTGTGTATCCTGCTGGCAGGGACTTGTGTATCCTGCTGGCGGGGACTTGTGTATCCTTATGGTGGAAACTTGTGTATCCTCCTGGCAGGGATTTGTGTATTCTGCTGGCGGGTACTTATGTATCCTGCTGGCAGGAGCTTGTGTATAATGCAAGTGGGTACCTGTGTATCCTGGAGGCGGGAACTGGTGTATCATGCTGGCGGGAACTTGTGTATCCTGCTGGCGGAAACCTGTCTATAATGCTGGCGAGGACTTGTGTATCGTGCTGGCGGGGACCTGTGTATCCTACTGGCTGGGACTTGTGTATCCTGCTGGCGGAAACTTGTGTATCCTGCTGGCGGGGACTTGTGTATCCTGCTGGTGGAAACTTGTGTATCCTGCTGGTGGAAACTTGTGTATCCTGCTGGCGGGAACCTGTGTATACTGCTGGCGGGGACCTGTGTATACTGCTGGCGGGAACTGGTGTATCATGTTGGCAGGAGCTTGTGTATCCTGCTGGCAGGAGCTTGTGTATCCTGCTGGCGGGACCTGTGTATCGTGCTGGAGGAAACTTGTGTATCCTGCTGGTGGGGACTTGTGTATCCTGCTGGCGGGAACTTGTGTATCCTGCTGGCAGGAACTTGTGTATCCTGCTGGCGGGGACTTGTGTATCCTGCTGGCGGGGACTTTTGTATCCTGCTGGCGGGGATTTTGGTACCATGCTGGCAGGGAACTTGTGTATCATGCTGGCGGGGACTTGTGTATCATGCTGGTGGGGACTTGTGTATCCTGCTGGCGGGGAACTGTGTATCCTGCTGGCGCATACTTGTGTATCATGTTGGCGGGGATTTGTGTATCCTGCTGGCGGAAACTTGTGTATCCTGCTGGCAGGGACTTGTTTACCATGCTGGCAGGGACTTGTGTATCCTGCTGGCGTGGACCTGTGTACCCTGCTGGCGTGGACCTGTGTATCCTGTTGGCATGGACTTGTGTATCCTGTTGGCAGGGACTTGTGTATCATGCTAGCGGGGACCTGTGTATCCTGCTGGCAGGGACCTGTGTATCCTGCTGGCAGGGACCTGTGTATCCAGCTGGCGAGGACTTGTGTATCCTGCTGACGGGGACTTGGGTATAATGCAAGCAGGGACTTGTGTTTCACGCTGGCTGGGACTTGTGTATCCTGCTGGCGGGGACCTTTGTATTCTGCTGGCGGGGACCTATGTATCCTGCTGGCAGGAGCTTGTGTATCCTGCTGGCTGGGACCTGTGTATCATGCTGGTGGGGACCTGTGTATCCTGCTGGCAGGAACGTGTGTATCCTGCTGGCGTGGGCCTTTGTATCCTGCTGGCAGGAGCTTGTATATCCTGCTGGCAGGAGCTTGTGTATCATGCTGGCGGGCACTTGTGTATCATGCTGGCGGGAACTGGTGTATCATGGTGGCGGAAGGTTGTGTATCCTGCTGGCCGGAAACTTGTGCATCATGCTGGCCAGGACTTGTGTGTGATGCTGGCAGAGACCTGTGTATCCCGCTGGCAGGAACTTGTGTATCCTGCTGGCGTGGACCTATGTATCCTGCTGCTGTGGACCTGTGTATCCTGCTGGCAGGGACCTGTGTATCATGCTGGCAGGAACTTGTGTATCCTGCTGGCGTGGGCCTTTGTATCCTGTTGGAATGGACTTGTGTATCATGCTAGCGGGGACCTGTGTATCCTGCTGGCAGGGACCTGTGTATCCGGCTGGCGAGGACTTGTTTATCCTACTGACGGGGACTTGGGTATAATGCAAGCAGGGACTTGTGTTTCACGCTGGCGGGGACTTGTGTATCCTGCTGGCGGGGACCATTGTATCCTGCTGGCGGGGACCTGTGTATCCTGCTGGGAGGAGCTTGTGTATCCTGCTGGCTGGGACCTGTGTATTATGCTGGTGGGGACCTGTGTATCCTGCTGGCAGGAACTTGTGTATCCTGCTGGCAAGAACCTGTGTGTTCTGCTGGCGTGGACCGGTGTATCTTGCTGGCAGGAGCTTGTATATCCTGCTGGCAGGAGCTTGTGTATCATGCTGGCGGGCACTTGTGTATCATGCTGGCGGGAACTGGTGTATCATGCTGGCGGAAAGTTGTGTATCCTGCTGGAGGAAACTTGTGTATCATGCTGGCCAGGACTTGTGTGTCATGCTGGCGGGGACCTGTGTATCCTGCTGGCAGGGACTTGTGTATCCTGCTGGCGGGGACTTGTGTATCCTTATGGTGGAAACTTGTGTATCCTCCTGGCAGGGATTTGTGTATTCTGCTGGCGGGTACTTCTGTATCCTGCTGGCAGGAGCTTGTGTATAATGCAAGTGGGTACCTGTGTATCCTGCAGGCGGGAACTGGTGTATCATGCTGGCGGGAACTTGTGTATCCTGCTGGCGGAAACCTGTCTATAATGCTGGCGAGGACTTGTGTATTGTGCTGGCGGGGACCTGTGTATCCTACTGGCTGGGACTTGTGTATCCTGCTGGCGGAAACTTGTGTATCCTGCTGGCGGGGACTTGTGTATCCTGCTGGTGGAAACTTGTGTATCCTGCTGGTGGAAACTTGTGTATCCTGCTGGCGGGAACCTGTGTATACTGCTGGCGGGGACCTGTGTATACTCCTGGCGGGAACTGGTGTATCATGTTGGCAGGAGCTTGTGTATCCTGCTGGCAGGAGCTTGTGTATCCTGCTGGCGGGACCTGTGTATCGTGCTGGAGGAAACTTGTGTATCCTGCTGGTGGGGACTTGTGTATCCTGCTGGCGGGAACTTGTGTATCCTGCTGGCAGGAACTTGTGTATCCTGCTGGCGGGGACTTGTCGATCCTGCTGGCGGGAGCTTGTGTATAATGCAAGTGGGGACCTGTGTATCCTGCTGGCGGGTGGCGGGAACATCCATATCCTGCTGGCGGGGACTTGTGTATCCTGCTGGCGGGGACTTTTGTATCCTGCTGGCGGGGATTTGGGTACCATGCTGGCAGGGAACTTGTGTATCATGCTGGCGGGGACTTGTGTATCATGCTGGTGGGGACTTGTGTATCCTGCTGGCGGGGAACTGTGTATCCTGCTGGCGCATACTTGTGTATCATGTTGGCGGGGATTTGTGTATCCTGCTGGCGGAAACTTGTGTATCCTGCTGGCAGGGACTTGTTTACCATGCTGGCAGGGACTTGTGTATCCTGCTGGCGTGGACCTGTGTACCCTGCTGGCGTGGACCTGTGTATCCTGTTGGCATGGACTTGTGTATCCTGTTGGCAGGGACTTGTGTATCATGCTAGCGGGGACCTGTGTATCCTGCTGGCAGGGACCTGTGTATCCTGCTGGCAGGGACCTGTGTATCCGGCTGGCGAGGACTTGTGTATCCTGCTGACGGGGACATGGGTATAATGCAAGCAGGGACTTGTGTTTCACGCTGGCTGGGACTTGTGTATCCTGCTGGCGGGGACCTTTGTATTCTGCTGGCGGGGACCTATGTATCCTGCTGGCAGGAGCTTGTGTATCCTGCTGGCTGGGACCTGTGTATCATGCTGGTGGGGACCTGTGTATCCTGCTGGCAGGAACTTGTGTATCCTGCTGGCGTGGGCCTTTGTATCCTGCTGGCAGGAGCTTGTATATCCTGCTGGCAGGAGCTTGTGTATCATGCTGGCGGGCACTTGTGTATCATGCTGGCGGGAACTGGTGTATCATGGTGGCGGAAGGTTGTGTATCCTGCTGGCCGGAAACTTGTGCATCATGCTGACCAGGACTTGTGTGTGATGCTGGCGGGGACCTGTGTATCCTGCTGGCAGCGACTTGTGTATCCTGCTGGCAGGAACTTGTGTATCCTGCTGGCGTGGACCTGTGTATCCTGCTGGCGTGGACTTGTGTATCCTGCTGGCGTAGACTTGTCTATCCTGTTGGCAGGACTTATGTATCATGCTGGCAGGGACCTGTTTATCCGGCTGGCAGGAGCTTGTGTATCCTGCTGGCTGGGACCTGTGTATCATGATGGCGGGGACCTGTGTATCCTGCTGGCAGGAACTTGTGTATACTGTTGGCAAGAACCTTTGTATTCTGCTGGCGTGGACCTTTGCATCCTGCTGGCAGGAGCTTGTGCATCATGCTGGCGGGGACCTGTGTATCCTGCTGGTGGGGACCTGTGTATCCTGCTGGCGGGGACCTGTGTATCATGCTGGCTGGGACTTGTGTATCATGTTGGCGGGACCTGTGTATCCTGCTGGCAAGAACTTGTGTATCCTGCTGGCAAGAACTTGTGTATTCTGATTGCGTGGACCTTTGTATCCTGCTGGCAGGAGCTTGTGAATCCTGCTGGCAGGAGCTTGTGTATCATGCTGGCGCGGACTTGTGTATACTGAGCGGGGACCTGTGTATCCTGCTGTTGGGGACCTGTGTATCATGCTGGCGGGAACTGGTGTATCAAGCTGGCGGGAACTTGTGAATCCTGCTGGCGGAAACTTGTGTATCATGCTGGCGCGTACTTGTGTATCATGTTGGCGGGGATTTGTGTATCCTGCTGGCGGAAACTTGTGTATCCTGCTGGCAGGGACTTGTGTACCATGCTGGCGGGGACTTGTGTATCCTGCTGGCGTGGACCTCTGTATCGTGCTGGTTGCTGATGGTGACCTGTGTATCATGCTGGCGGGGACTTGTGTATCCACCTGGGGGGGACCTGGTGTATCATGTTGGCGGGAACTGGTGTATCATGCTGGCGGGACCTGTGTATCCTGCTGGCGTGGACATTTGTATCCTGCTGGCAGGAGCATGTGTATCCTGCTGGCTGGGACTTGTGTATCCTGCTGGCAGGAGCTTGTGTATCCTGCTGACTGGGACTTGTGTATCCTGCTGACTGGGACTTGTGTATCCTGCTGGCAGGAGCTTGTGTATCCTGCTATCCTGCTGGCTGGGACTTGTTTATGCTGCTGGCATGGACTTCTGTATCATGCTGGCAGAGACCTGTGCATCCCGCTGGCAGGAACTTGTGTATCCTGCTGGCGTGGACCTATGTATCCTGCTGCTGTGGACCTGTGTATCCTGCTGGCAGGGACCTGTGTATCATGCTGGCAGGAACTTGTGCATCCTGCTGGCATGGGCCTTTGTATCCTGTTGGAATGGACTTGTGTATCATGCTAGCGGGCACCTGTGTATCCTGCTGGCAGAGACCTGTGTATCCGGCTGGCGAGGACTTGTGTATCCTACTGACGGGGACTTGGGTATAATGCAAGCAGGGACTTGTGTTTCACGCTGGCGGGGACTTGTGTATCCTGCTGGCGGGGACCATTGTATTCTGCTGGCGGGGACCTGTGTATCCTGCTGGCGGGAGCTTGTGTATCCTGCTGGCTGGGACCTGTGTATTATGCTGGTGGGGACCTGTGTATCCTGCTGGCAGGAACTTGTGTATCCTGCTGGCAAGAACCTGTGTGTTCTGCTGGCGTGGACCTGTGTATCTTGCTGGCAGGAGCTTGTATATCCTGCTGGCAGGAGCTTGTGTATCATGCTGGCGGGCACTTGTGTATCATGCTGGCGGGAACTGGTGTATCATGCTGGCGGAAAGTTGTGTATCCTGCTGGAGGAAACTTGTGTATCATGCTGGCCAGCACTTGTGTGTCATGCTGGCGGGGACCTGTGTATCCTGCTGGCAGGGACTTGTGTATCCTGCTGGCGGGGACTTGTGTATCCTTATGGTGGAAACTTGTGTATCCTCCTGGCAGGGATTTGTGTATTCTGCTGGCGGGTACTTATGTATCCTGCTGGCAGGAGCTTGTGTATAATGCAAGTGGGTACCTGTGTATCCTGCAGGCGGGAACTGGTGTATCATGCTGGCGGGAACTTGTGTATCCTGCTGGCGGAAACCTGTCTATAATGCTGGCGAGGACTTGTGTATCGTGCTGGCGGGGACCTGTGTATCCTACTGGCTGGGACTTGTGTATCCTGCTGGCGGAAACTTGTGTATCCTGCTGGCGGGGACTTGTGTATCCTGCTGGTGGAAACTTGTGTATCCTGCTGGTGGAAACTTGTGTATCCTGCTGGCGGGAACCTGTGTATACTGCTGGCGGGGACCTGTGTATACTGCTGGCGGGAACTGGTGTATCATGTTGGCAGGAGCTTGTGTATCCTGCTGGCAGGAGCTTGTGTATCCTGCTGGCGGGACCTGTGTATCGTGCTGGAGGAAACTTGTGTATCCTGCTGGTGGGGACTTGTGTATCCTGCTGGCGGGAACTTGTGTATCCTGCTGGCAGGAACTTGTGTATCCTGCTGGCGGGGACTTGTCGATCCTGCTGGCGGGAGCTTGTGTATAATGCAAGTGGGGACCTGTGTATCCTGCTGGCGGGTGGCGGGAACATCCATATCCTGCTGGCGGGGACTTGTGTATCCTGCTGGCGGGGACTTTTGTATCCTGCTGGCGGGGATTTGGGTACCATGCTGGCAGGGAACTTGTGTATCATGCTGGCGGGGACTTGTGTATCATGCTTTTGGGGACTTGTGTATCCTGCTGGCGGGGAACTGTGTATCCTGCTGGCGCATACTTGTGTATCATGTTGGCGGGGGTTTGTGTATCCTGCTGGCGGAAACTTGTGTATCCTGCTGGCAGGGACTTGTTTACCATGCTGGCAGGGACTTGTGTGTCCTGCTGGCGTGGACCTGTGTACCCTGCTGGCGTGGACCTGTGTATCCTGTTGGCATGGACTTGTGTATCCTGTTGGCAGGAACTTGTGTATCATGCTAGCGGGGACCTGTGTATCCTGCTGGCAGGGACCTGTGTATCCTGCTGGCAGGGACCTGTGTATCCGGCTGGCGAGGACTTGTGTATCCTGCTGACGGGGACTTGGGTATAATGCAAGCAGGGACTTGTGTTTCACGCTGGCTGGGACTTGTGTATCCTGCTGGCGGGGACCTTTGTATTCTGCTGGCGGGGACCTATGTATCCTGCTGGCAGGAGCTTGTGTATCCTGCTGGCTGGGACCTGTGTATCATGCTGGTGGGGACCTGTGTATCCTGCTGGCAGGAACATGTGTATCCTGCTGGCGTGGGCCTTTGTATCCTGCTGGCAGGAGCTTGTATATCCTGCTGGCAGGAGCTTGTGTATCATGCTGGCGGGCACTTGTGTATCATGCTGGCGGGAACTGGTGTATCATGGTGGCGGAAGGTTGTGTATCCTGCTGGCCGGAAACTTGTGCATCATGCTGGCCAGGACTTGTGTGTGATGCTGGCGGGGACCTGTGTATCCTGCTGGCAGCGACTTGTGTATCCTGCTGGCAGGAACTTGTGTATCCTGCTGGCGTGGACCTGTGTATCCTGCTGGCGTGGACTTGTGTATCCTGCTGGCAGGGACCTGTGTATCATGCTGGCAGGAACTTGTGTATCCTGCTGGCGTGGGCCTTTGTATCCTGTTGGAATGGACTTGTGTATCATGCTAGCGGGGACCTGTGTATCCTGCTGGCAGGTACCTGTGTATCCGGCTGGCGAGGACTTGTTTATCCTACTGACGGGGACTTGGGTATAATGCAAGCAGGGACTTGTGTTTCACGCTGGCGGGGACTTGTGTATCCTGCTGGCGGGAACCATTGTATCCTGCTGGCGGGGACCTGTGTATCCTGCTGGGAGGAGCTTGTGTATCCTGCTGGCTGGGACCTGTGTATTATGCTGGTGGGGACCTGTGTATCCTGCTGGCAGGAACTTGTGTATCATGCTGGCAAGAACCTGTGTGTTCTGCTGGCGTGGACCTGTGTATCTTGCTGGCAGGAGCTTGTATATCCTGCTGGCAGGAGCTTGTGTATCATGCTGGCGGGCACATGTGTATCATGCTGGCGGGAACTGGTGTATCATGCTGGCGGAAAGTTGTGTATCCTGCTGGAGGAAACTTGTGTATCATGCTGGCCAGGACTTGTGTGTCATGCTGGCGGGGACCTGTGTATCCTGCTGGCAGGGACTTGTGTATCCTGCTGGCGGGGACTTGTGTATCCTTATGGTGGAAACTTGTGTATCCTCCTGGCAGGGATTTGTGTATTCTGCTGGCGGGTACTTATGTATCCTGCTGGCAGGAGCTTGTGTATAATGCAAGTGGGTACCTGTGTATCCTGCAGGCGGGAACTGGTGTATCATGCTGGCGGGAACTTGTGTATCCTGCTGGCGGAAACCTGTCTATAATGCTGGCGAGGACTTGTGTATCGTGCTGGCGGGGACCTGTGTATCCTACTGGCTGGGACTTGTGTATCCTGCTGGCGGAAACTTGTGTATCCTGCTGGCGGGAACTTGTGTATCCTGCTGGTGGAAACTTGTGTATCCTGCTGGTGGAAACTTGTGTATCCTGCTGGCGGGAACCTGTGTATACTGCTGGCGGGGACCTGTGTATACTCCTGGCGGGAACTGGTGTATCATGTTGGCAGGAGCTTGTGTATCCTGCTGGCAGGAGCTTGTGTATCCTGCTGGCGGGACCTGTGTATCGTGCTGGAGGAAACTTGTGTATCCTGCTGGTGGGGACTTGTGTATCCTGCTGGCGGGAACTTGTGTATCCTGCTGGCAGGAACTTGTGTATCCTGCTGGCGGGGACTTGTCGATCCTGCTGGCGGGAGCTTGTGTATAATGCAAGTGGGGACCTGTGTATCCTGCTGGCGGGTGGCGGGAACATCCATATCCTGCTGGCGGAGACTTGTGTATCCTGCTGGCGGGGACTTTTGTATCCTGCTGGCGGGGATTTGGGTACCATGCTGGCAGGGAACTTGTGTATCATGCTGGCGGGGACTTGTGTATCATGCTGGTGGGGACTTGTGTATCCTGCTGGCGGGAACTGTGTATCCTGCTGGTGCATACTTGTGTATCATGTTGGCGGGGATATGTGTATCCTGCTGGCGGAAACTTGTGTATCCTGCTGGCAGGGACTTGTTTACCATGCTGGCAGGGACTTGTGTATCCTGCTGGCGTGGACCTGTGTACCCTGCTGGCGTGGACCTGTGTATCCTGTTGGCATGGACTTGTGTATCCTGTTGGCAGGGACTTGTGTATCATGCTAGCGGGGACCTGTGTATCCTGCTGGCAGGGACCTGTGTATCCTGCTGGCAGGGACCTGTGTATCCGGCTGGCGAGGACTTGTGTATCCTGCTGACGGGGACTTGGGTATAATGCAAGCAGGGACTTGTGTTTCACACTGGCTCGGACTTGTGTATCCTGCTGGCGGGGACCTTTGTATTCTGCTGGCGGGGACCTATGTATCCTGCTGGCAGGAGCTTGTGTATCCTGCTGGCTGGGACCTGTGTATCATGCTGGTGGGGACCTGTGTATCCTGCTGGCAGGAACTTGTGTATCCTGCTGGCGTGGGCCTTTGTATCCTGCTGGCAGGAGCTTGTATATCCTGCTGGCAGGAGCTTGTGTATCAGGCTGGCGGGCACTTGTGTATCATGCTGGCGGGAACTGGTGTATCATGGTGGCGGAAGGTTGTGTATCCTGCTGGCCGGAAACTTGTGCATCATGCTGGCCAGGACTTGTGTGTGATGCTGGCGGGGACCTGTGTATCCTGCTGGCAGGAACTTGTGTATCCTGCTGGCAGGAACTTGTGTATCCTGCTGGCGGGGACTTGTGTATCCTTTTTTTTTTAACTTCTTTTTATTGGTTTTACAACAAAGAAAAAATGCATTTCCCAACTCCCCCCAACCCCCCTCCCTCCCCTTGAAGGCAGCTGTTTTATGTCCGTGGTCCATTATCGCCATGGACCGCTCACCAAAAGTTGTTAAGTTCATAACAGAGAGACCATCTTCCCCGGCCACCCCCTTCCCTCTCTTGGGAGTGGCTCCTCCTTGTCCATAAACACGTGTTCTGACACCTTGGGGTTGGGTCTATCTTATCCATCGTTCGTTCCGGCCACGGCCAGGCCTCCTCCTTCCCAATTGATGTATTCCTCTGGTCTATGTTTCGCTCTCGGGCGCGGGCGAGTCAGCTTGCCCCCTTTCTGAGCCGCCTGAGTCACTCATGTTGTCTTCCTCTCCGTCTCTGAACAGGTCTTGCACCAGCGTGTTCCACGCCAGTATTCGGGCCCCACTGTTGCCTTCTCCCCTCTGCGTAGCTCTCGTCCAGACTGTCATTTCAGCTATTGCCCACTTTTGTAGATCTGCCCACCAGCCCTCTGTCGAGGGTCCTTCACTCGTGTTCCATGCCATTGCTATGCGACGCTTCGCCAGTATTGTCATCAGGTCTTTCATCTTTGCCACGTGTGTCATCTGCCTGTCTCCCCTCGGGAATAGGCCCAGTATATAAGACCTAGGTGACCAAGCTTGCATATGGATTCCCGCTGTCCTCGCCTTGTCCCTTACTGTATTCCAGAAGTCTGTTATTTTTGGGCACGACCAGAACATGTGCACCATGTCTGCTTGTTCTTCCCTACAGCGTGCGCAGCTGAGAGCTTGTCCATTTCCCATCTTCGTCATTCTTTTGGGAGTTAGGTATGCTCTGTGCACAATATAGATTTGCAGCTGCCTAAACCTGGCGTTCCTAGAAACCTTTTTCGTATACTGGAGGGTTCTATTCCATTCTTCGTCCTGGAAGGGCTGCTGGAGCTCCTCCTCCCACTTTGCTTGCGCGTTCAGTGTCATTTTGTTAGTGTTACCTAATAGTTGTTCGTAGAGCCTGGACACAGTATGTCCTCCTTCAGAAATATCATACCAGGCGTCTAGCTCACCCCCAGTGTCCTCTGCCTCTGCCTCTGGCATGGTTTCCCATCTCTTCTTTATTGCTTGTACTAAGCTGTTGTACAGGATGAATTGGCCTTTGTGTACGTCCTGTTCTTCCACCAGGGACTGAAATCCGACCCACTGTCCATGTTGCCACAAGTCCCCTATGTGGGCTGCTCCCTTGTCCTCCCAGTGTGCCCTATACCTGGCCAGGCTTGTTATTCGAGTGTCTACCAGACCCGCCAAGGGGATCTGTCTCGAGCAGGGGTCTTGCATGCCTTGAGTCTTCCAGGCTCTTTTCCATAGCGTCCGGCCCAGCCGGGCCATATTGGGAAGGGCTCTAGCGTGGGCAGCAGTTATCCACAGGAGTTCTCTCAAGTAGTATTGCCGGAGTGCTGGCCGAAAAAGTAATGCGTCTATGGAGGTTTCCTCCCCCAGCCATCGCACCACGAATTGGAGTTGTGCCGCTAGGTAATAATGCTCGAAGTCCGGGAGTTTGATGCCCACCCACTCGTAGCCCCTTTGTAGTGTATTCAGTGCTACCCTGTTTCTCCCCCCTCCCCACAGGAAGGTTCTCACCATGGTGTGCAGGCGTCTAAAGAAAGCCCTTGGGATATTGTAAGGGATGTTGGTAAAATAATATAGGAGCCGGGGTAGGACCGTCATCTTCAGTAAGGCCGCTCGGCCTTTCATCCCCAATGGTAGGGTCTTCCAGAACTGCATGGCGGTCTCAATCTTGTCCAGGGCTGTCTGCGTGTTGGCTATATGTGTGTCCGTGGTATCATGGTAAATGTCTACCCCCAGGTATCTGAAGGTGGTCGGGGTCCATGTGAGGCCCAGGTGCGGCAACTGGTCTGGTAGAACTGTTCGCAGGCCAGCCAGGGGGAACAGTGAAGATTTCTCCCTGTTAACAGTAATTCCCGATAGCCTACCAAACCCTCCCAGTGCCTCAAGTAAATCTTGCAGGTGGGTGCGTGGGTTCTGGACGTAGAGCAGTATGTCGTCTGCGTATATCGATATCTGGTGTGTCTCCCCGTCTATCACTATGCCCGTGTCTTTGTAATCCATTCTTAGGAAGGCCGCAAATGGTTCCAGGGCTAAAATGTATAACATTGGAGACAGCGGGCACCCCTGTTTCGTACCTCGCTCTATACTCCATTCCCCAGAGACAAGCCTACCTGTCTTGACCCTTGCTCTCGGATCTTTGTAGAGTAGCTTTATCCAACGAAGGAACCCCTGTCCTATCCCAAAATGAGCGAGAGCTCCCAGAAGCCAGTCCCAGCTCACCGAATCAAATGCTTTGATCGCATCTAGTGAAGCTACTGCGCACTCCCCTTCTGCTTGGTTAGTCCTATCAATGACGTAAGGGAGTCTCCGGAGGTTCCATGTCGTGTTTCGTTCTGGTACATACCCTGTCTGGTCTGTGTGGACCAGCGTGGTTATCACTCTTTTGAGCCGGTTAGCTAGCGCCGCTGTCAGGATCTTAGAGTCCTGGTTTATCAGGGAAATTGGTCTATAAGACCCGCACTCGAGGGGTGGCTTCCCTGGTTTAAGTATTGGTACTATAATGGATTCTGACATGCTATTCGGGAGCCTCCCCGTCTCGTATGCCTCCTCCAATGTTTCTAGCAGTCTGGGGGCCAAACTGTCTCTATATTTTTTATAGAATTCCCCCGGTAGCCCGTCTGGCCCCAGGGACTTCCCTGTCGGCAGTTGGGCAATCACTTCCGCCAGTTCCTCTACGGTAAGGGGAGCGTCCAGCATTTGGGCCTGCTCCTCGGTTAATTGTGGGAGCCTGATTTCCGCGAAAGCATCCTCCAGGTCCCCCTCCTCTGCTTCTTGGACTTTAGTGTACAGTTTCTCGTAGAATTGCGAGAATACCGCATTTATACCCTCCTGGGACCTTATCACCTCCCCTTGGCTATTCTGAATTGCGTTAATCGGTTCCCGCTTGGTCTCCTGTTTGGTTAGCCAGGCCAGGAGTCTGCTGGGCTTATCTCCCTCGGAGTGCAGCTTCTGTATATACTTCCCATAGTCTAGGCGCCCCAGTCTTTCCCAAGTCGCCGTGCATTGTTGCCGCAGGATGGTAAGATTGTCCTGTTCTCCTCCATTCTCCCCCGCCCGTTTCTCAGCCCTCTCAATCTTCCTTTCTAACTCGTCCAGTTGTGCTAGGGTTTCCCGCCTGAGTCCTCCCATCTTCCCCATCGCCGCACCTCTGACCACCACCTTAAGGGCCTCCCAGATCGTCACCGTGCTGTCCACGCTACCCGAGTTATGCTCAAAGTAGTCTTCTATCGTGCTTTGGATATGTTCCTGGAATTCCCCATCCAGCAGTGCTTCTACCCTTAGTTTCCATGTGGGTATGGGGGCTCCCCTATGTGTATGTGCCCATGTGACTCTCAGGGGGGCATGGTCGGACAGGGTTCGTGCGTGTATATGTGCCTCAGTGAATTCACCCAGTGTTTCTCTACCCGTGAAAAGGTAATCTATCCGGGTGAATGTCCCATGCGGAGCACTGTATTGTGTGTATCCCCTTTCCCCCTCATGTACCTTCCTCCAGATGTCTTCCAGTTCGAGCTGGTCCAGTATCTTCCGTAACGTTCGTGCTGGTGGCGCTGCTCGTTTATGCTTGTCGTCCGACCTATCCAGTCGGGGGTCCAATGTGCAATTATGGTCTCCGGCCCAGATAATCGTGGCGTTCCTGTACGGGGCCAGCCGGGGTATGAGTGACTTAAAGAAAGTTGTTGCATCATGATTGGGGGCGTAGGTGTTCACCAGGCACACCACCCGGTTTTCCAACATTCCGTGGATGATCGGGACCCTGCCCTCAGCATCCTTTTCCTGGTTGATGAGCTGGAATGGGTTGCTCGGAGCGATCCAGGTCATCACCCCCCTTGCGTAGTTGGAGTATGTTGAGCTGTACATCTGGCCTCCCCATATCTTGGCCATCTTGGTTTGTTTTCCAGCTGTCAGATGCGTCTCTTGCAGCATTGCAATGTGGGCTCTCGCTTTATTTAACCAGGTGTAGACCCTTAGCATCTTGACATATGCATTTAGCCCTCTAACATTCCATGTGACGATATTTAGGTCATCTTGGTTCTTGTGGGGGTAGACGCTAGTGGCCCGCTCCGTCCCATGGGCCCGCTCACTTTTATGTCCTCCTGGTGTGCCTCTTTCGGGGATCGATGTCCCGCCTCTCTCCTGTAGCACTTTAAATGATTCGCATGTCCTCCTTCTCCCGTGTTTTCCCAGGGTATAGTTGATCCTACGGCCCTTGGTTTCAGTTTCAGATTTATATCAGCGTTTCCCTTCAGTGCGCTCCGCCGGCCCCCAGCGCCCGGGCGCTGTCCCATATGTCCATCTTCTGTGCTTCCGCCATGACCTCGTTGTCCGTTATGTCATCTTTTCCTCGTGCCTTCTCCCCGCAAACTTAGCCTCCAAACTACTAAAAACAACAACAACAACAAACGCCCAGCCTCCCTCCCCCTGCTCGGGCCCCACCACTCTCCAGGTACCGCCTTCTTTTCCACAGGCGTACTTGTCGCGGCGTAGTGCCTTAGAACTGACACTGCAAACATTGTCTCTGCTTGGGGTTCCTACTGTGGGTCTTGGCGGTCCAGTTCCAGAAGTCTTGTGCTCAATATAACTCACTAATTTAGGCCTTTGAACTCTTGAACTGTTAATTATCCTGCTCTTTCAAATTTCCGCAGGGTGTATTTCTGTGTTTTCTTTCCCTTTTTTAATTTGTTGCGACGAGGTGGTGTGGCAACCGGCGGCCCACCGCAGTGTTTCTCAGATTCTATAAGTTCTCTATGTAGTCCGTGGGATCTCTGCCTTCCTCCCCCTCCGCAGCCCCACTATGCGTACATTGTTGCGTCTAGCCCTGCCTTCCGCGTCCTCGGCTCTACGTTCTAGTGTGCTGATCCTTTCCGGCCCCTCTGACATTTGCGATCGGGAGGTGGTCATGTTCGCTGTATTTCTTTGTACTTGTTGTTCCACCGTTGTCACTCTCTCTGCCAGGTTTCTCATGTCCTGCCAAAGGAGCCCCACGTCCACGATTACTGCATCTAGCTTGCCTTCTATCGATGTCTTCAGTGCTTCTATGGCCTCCAGAATGCTGCCCTCCACCTGTTTGATCTCTCCCTGCGTAACGTATGGCGTTGCCGTGTCCATTTCAGCTGCCTCGGGCTGCTGGTCTTCATTTTTGCGGGCAAATGACTCCATGACCGTCTGCCTCCCCCTGCCTTTTTGTTTTTCCGGCATGTTGGTTTCAGTTGCCTTGTGCCAGTATGTGGGTCCTGCTCGTGCAAGTCTTTGCTTCAACTTCGTAGTGTTGGCTTATTGTTACTGTGTTGGGCTGGGGTCCTTCCTGCGGCCTCTCCCTTGTGCCGTCCTCCGATAGGTGGCCTCACCCTTTCTCCCCCCGGTATTGCCCGGTAGCCGCACCTGTGCAGCTCTGCTGTCTCACATGGCCGCACCGGAGAAACGATTGTTGTCTTCCTTCTCGTTTCCCTGGCTATTTCTTCTGTGCTGGTGTGTGTGGAAGGAGGCTAGCTGTCCTCGGGGCCGCCTCCCCCGCTGTGTTGCAAGCCAGTTACGTGATTCCCGGCCCTTTTGGGGGGTCTTTGTTAACGGCCTATACGCTGTTTTGAGTGGGCTGTATCCTCCCACGTATGTCCTATGATCCCCGGAGTGGGCCTGGGGTTGGGTACTCGACTAACCTTTCTGGCTTTCTCTTCAGTGGCCCAGCCGTTGACCTCCGTCTGCTCCGGTGTTTTTGGGGGGGAAGCTGGCCGCATGCGGGGATGTGTCCCTGTCGTATCACCATCCGTTGCGCTTGCTGACGGCCTCGGTACCTCTTTAAGGGAGCCCCTTCACATGTGTCCAACAGTCTCCAGATCGGCCCCCTGGCCCGGGTCGAACGCTCTGTTTACCTCCTTCGCCTTCTGGCCTCGGGACTTCCTCTCGCTTAGCTGGTTCCCTCGGCGTCCCCGCCGTCAGCCTCCGCTCAGGCACAGCCACTCCTGCTCACTATCGGCCGCCCGCCAGGTCCCCGTGAGCTCCGCCGCCGCTGCCTCGGCTGCGGTCTGTGCTGCGGATCGCCGCTCGCCGTCTGCAACTGTGGGCTTCCGCGCCTCTGCTTGCCTGCCCTGGCGCAGTGCGACAGCGTGTATCTCGGCCTTCTCCCCCCTGCAGCGGTTGGTCCGTCTCCCGCAGCGACCAGCCCGCCACCTTTCCACGGCGACTCGATGGCCTTCACTAGGCTGATTGTCCGCTGTCAGCGCCCTCGAGCCCCTTCTTCCTTCTTTCTTCGCTTGCTTCCTACTCAGGGGCGAGCGGCCGTTTCAGCGATGCGCCGCCCGCCATTTTGCGTGACGGTGCCGCGTATCTTGCACTCTCCGTTTCTGTCTCCCCAGACTCTGATTTTCTCCGGACTTTCTCCCGAGTGTTCTCTGGGCTTTCCAGTGCCTTTTCCCAGCTTTTGTTCGATCGTTTTTCTTCTGCTTACGGCCTTTTCCAGGATCTCTTGCCGAATCTAGTGGGAGCTCTCCAAGACTAGCTCACGCTTGCATGGCCGCCAAGCCACGCCCCCGGACTTGTGTATCCTTATGGTGGAAACTTGTGTATCCTGCTGGAGGGGACCTGTGTATCATGCTGGCGGGAACTTGTGTATCCTTCTGGCAGGGACTTGTGTATTCTGCTGGCGAGTACTTATGTATCCTGCTGGCAGGAGCTTGTGTATAATGCAAGTGGGTACCTGTGTATCCTGCAGGCGGGAACTGGTGTATCATGCTGGCGGGAACTTGTGTATCCTGCTGGCGGAAACCTGTCTATAATGCTGGCGAGGACTTGTGTATTGTGCTGGCGGGGACCTGTGTATCCTGCTGGCTGGGACTTGTGTATCCTGCTGGCGGAAACTTGTGTATCCTGCTGGCGGAAACTTGTGTATCCTGCTGGCGGGGACTTGTGTATCCTGCTGGTGGAAACTTGTGTATTCTGCTGGCGGGAACCTGTGTATACTGCTGGCGGGAACTGGTGTATCATGCTGGCGGGAACTGGTGTATCATGCTGGCAGGAGCTTGTGTATCCTGCTGGCAGGAGCTTGTGTATCATGCTGGCGCGGACTTGTGTATCCTGCTGGCGGGGACCTGTGTATCATGCTGGCGGGAACTGGTGTATCAAGCTGGCGGGAACTTGTGTATCCTGCTGGCGGAAACTTGTGTATCATGCTGGCGAGGACTTGTGTATCATTCTGGCGGGTACCTGTGTATCCTGCTGGCGGGGACCTGTGTATCCTGCTGGTGGGGACCTGTGTATCGTGCTGGAGGGAACTTGTGTATCCTGCTGCTGGGGACTTGTGTATCCTGCTGGCGGAGACCTGTGTATCATGCTGGCGGGAACTTGTGTATCCTGCTGGCGGGAACTTGTGTATCCTGCTGGCGGGAACTTGTGTATCCTGCTGGCGGGGACTTGTCTATCCTGCTGGCTGGAGCTTGTGTATAATGCAAGTGGGGACCTGTGTATCCTGCTGGCGGGTGGCGGGAACATCCGTATCCTGCTGGCGGGGACTTGTGTATCCTGCTGGCGGGGACTTGTGTATCCTGCTGGCGGGGACTTGTGTATCCTGCTGGCGGGGACTTTTGTATCCTGGTGGCGGGATTTGGGTACCAAGCTGGCAGGGAACTTGTGTATCCTGCTGGCGGGGACTTGTGTATCCTGCTGGTGGAAACTTGTGTATCCTGCTGGCAGGGACTTGTATACCATGCTGGCGGGGACTTGTGTATCCTGCTGGCATGGACCTGTGTATCCTGCTGGCAGGAACTTGTGTATCCTGTTGGCAAGAACCTTTGTATTCTGCTGGCGTGGACCTGCGTATCCTGCTGGCAGGAGCTTGTGCATCATGCTGGCGGGGAATTGTGTATCCTGCTGGCGGGGACCTGTGTATCCTGCTGGCGGGGAATGTGTATCCTGCTGGCAGGAACTTGTGTATCCTGCTGGCGTGGGCCTTTGTATCCTGCTGGAAGGAGCTTGTGTATCCTGCTGGCGGGGACTTGTGTATCATGCTGGCGGGGACTTGTGTATCATGCTGGCGGGGACCTGTGTATCCTGCTGGCAGGGACCTGTGTATCCGGCTGGCGAGGACTTGTGTATCCTGCTGACGGGGACTTGGGTATAATGTAAGCAGGGACTTGTGTTTCACGCTGGCGGGGACTTGTGTATCCTGCTGGTGGGGACCTTTGTGTTCTGCTGGTGGGGACCTTTGTGTCCTGCTGGCGGGGACCTGTGTATCCTGCTGGCAGGAGCTTGTGTATCCTGCTGGCTGGGACCTGTGTATCATGCTGGTGGGGACCTGTGTATGCTGCTGGCAGGACTTTGTGTATCCTGCTGGCAAGAACCTGTGGTATTCTGCTGGTGTGGACCTGTGTATCCTGCTGGTAGGAGCTTGTATATCCTGCTGGCAGGAGCTTGTCAATCATACTGGCGAGCAGTTGTGTATCATGCTGGCGGGGACCTGTGTATCCTGCTGGCGGGGACCTGTGTATCATGCTGGCAGAAACTGGTGTATCATGTTGGTGGAAACTTGTGTATCCTGCTGGCGGAAACTTGTGTATCATGCTGGCCAGGACTTGTGTATCCTGCTGGCTGGGACCTGTGTATCATGCTGGTGGGGACCTGTGTATCCTTCTGGCAGGGACTTGTGTATCCTGCTGGCGGAAACTTGTGTATCCTGCTGGCGGGGACTTGTGTATCCTGCTGGTGGAAACTTGTGTATCCTGCTGGAGGGGACCTGTGTATCATGCTGGCGGGAACTTGTGTATCCTGCTGGCAGGGACGTGTGTATTCTGCTGGCGGGTACTTATGTATCCTGCTGGCAGGAGCTTGTGTATAATGCAAGTGGGTACCTGTGTATCCTGCAGGCGGGAACTGGTGTATCATGCTGGCGGGAACTTGTGTATCCTGCTGGCGTAAACCTGTGTATAATGCTGGTGAGGAATTGTGTATCGTGCTGGCGGGGACAAGTGTATCCTGCTGGCTGGGACTTGTGTATCCTGCTGGCAGAAACTGGTGTATCCTGCTGGCGGGGACTTATGTATCCTACTGGCGGAAACTTGTGTATCCTGCTGGCAGGAAACTGTGTATACTGCTGGCGGGGACCTGTGTATCATGCTGGCGAGAACTGGTGTATCATGCTGGCGGGAACTGGTGTATCATGCTGGCGGGAACTGGTGTATCATGCTGGCGGGAACTTGTGTATCCTGTTGGCGCAAACGTGTGTATCATGCTGGCGAGGTCTTGTGTATCATGCTGGCAGGGGCTTGTGTATCCTGCTGGCGTGGACCTGTGTATCCTGCTGGCGTGGACTTGTGTATCCTGCTGGCGTGGACTTGTGTATCCTGTTGGCAGGGACTTATGTATCATGCTGGCAGGGACCTGTTTATCCGGCTGGCAGGAGCTTGTGTATCCTGCTGGCTGGGACCTGTGTATCATGCTGGCGGAGACCTGTGTATCCTGCTGGCATGAACTTGTGTATCCTGTTGGCAAGAACCTTTGTATTCTGCTGGCGCGGACATGTGCTTCGTGCTGGCAGGAGATTGTGCATCATGCTGGCGGGGACCTGTGTATCCTGCTGGTGGGGACCTGTGTATCCTGCTGGCGGGGACCTGTGTATCATGCTGGCTGGGACTTGTGTATCATGCTGGCGGGGACCTGTGTATCCTGCTGGCAAGAACTTGTGTATCCTGCTGGCAAGAACTTGTGTATTCTGATTGCGTGGACCTGTGTATCCTGCTGGCAGGAGCTTGTGTATCCTGCTGGCAGGAGCTTGTGTATCATGCTGGTGCGGACTTGTGTATACTGAGCGGGGACCTGTGTATCCTGCTGGTGGGGACCTGTGTATCATGCTGGCGGGAACTGGTGTATCATGCTGGCGGGAACTGGTGTATCAAGCTGGCGGGAACTTGTGTAACCTGCTGGCGGAAACTTGTGTGTCATGCTGGCGAGGACTTGTGTATCATGCTGGCGGGTACCTGTGTATCCTACTGGCGGGGACCTGTGTATCCTGCTGGTGGGGACCTGTGTATCGTGCTGGAGGGAACTTGTGTATCCTGCTGGTGGGGACTTGTGTATCCTACTGGCGGGGACCTGTGTATCATGCTGGCGGGAACTTGTCTATCCTGCTGGTGGGGACTTGTCTATCCTGCTGGTGGGGATTTGGGTACCATGCTGGCAGGGAACTTGTGTATGCTGCTGGCGGGGACTTGTGTATCATGCTGGTGGGGACTTGTGTATCCTGCTGGTGGGGACCTGTGTATCCTGCTGGGGGGACCTGTGTATCCTGCTGGCGCGTACTTGTGTATCATGTTGGCGGGGATTTGTGTATCCTGCTGGCGGAAACTTGTGTATCCTGCTGGCAGGGACTTGTATACCATGCTGGCGTGGACTTGTGTATCCTGCTGGTGTGGACCTGTTTATCCTGCTGGCGTGGACCTCTGTATCGTGCTGGTTGCTGGTGGCGACCTGTGTATCATGCTGGCGGGGACTTGAGTATCCACCTGGAGGGGACCTGGTGTATCATGTTGGCGGGAACTGGTGTATCATGCTGGCGGGACCTGTGTATCCTGCTGGCGTGGACCTGTGTATCCTGCTGGCAGGAGCTTGTGTATCCTGCTGGCTGGGACTTGTGTATCCTGCTGGCAGGAGCTTGTGTATCCTGCTGACTGGGACTTGTGTATCCTGCTGGCAGGAGCTTGTTTATCCTGCTGGCTGGGACTTGTTTATGCTGCTGGCGTGGACTTCTGTATCATGCTGGCAGAGACCTGTGTAGCCTGCTGGCAGGAACTTGTGTATCCCGCTGGCAGGAACTTGTGTATCCTGCTGGCGTGGACCTATGTATCCTGCTGCTGTGGACCTGTGAATCCTGCTGGCAGGGACCTGTGTATCATGCTGGCAGGAACCTGTGTATCCTGCTGGCGTGGGCCTTTGTATCCTGTTGGCATGGACTTTTGTATCATGCTAGCAGGGACCTGTGTATCCTGCTGGCAGGGACCTGTTTATCCGGCTGGCGAGGACTTGTGTATCCTGCTGGCGGGACCATTGTATCCTGCTGGCGGGGACCTGTGTATCCTGCTGGCAGGAGCTTGTGTATACTGCTGGCTGGGACCTGTGTATCATGCTGGTGGGGACCTGTGTATACTGCTGGCAGGAACTTGTGTATCCTGCTGGCAAGAACCTGTGTGTTCTGCTGGCGTGGACCTGTGTATCCTGCTGGCAGGAGCTTGTATATCCTGCTGGCAGGAGCTTGTGTATCATGCTGGCGGGCACTTGTGTATCATGCTGGCGGGAAATGGTGTATCATGCTGGCGGAAAGTTGTGTACCCTGCTGGCGGAAACTTGTGTATCATGCTGGCAGAAACCTGTGTATCCTGCTGGCGGGGACTTGTGTATCCTTATGGTGGAAACTTGTGTATCCTCCTGGCAGTGATTTGTGTATTCTGCTGGCGGGTATTTATGTATCCTGCTGGCAGGAGCTTGTGTATAATCCAAGTGGGTACCTGTGTATCCTGCAGGCGGGAACCGGTGTATCATGCTGGCGGGAACTTGTGTATCCTGCTGGCGGAAACCTGTCTTTAATGCTGGCGAGGACTTGTGTATCGTGCTGGCTGGGACTTGTGTATCCTGCTGGCGGAAACTTGTGTATCTTGCTGGCGGAAACTTGTGTATCCTGCTGGCGGGGACTTGTGTATCCTGCTGGCGGGAACCTGTGTATACTGCTGGCGGGGACCTGTGTATACTGCTGGCTGGAACTGGTGTATCATGTTGGCAGGAGCTTGTGTATCCTGCTGGCAGGAGCTTGTGTCTCCTGCTGGCGGGGACCTGTGTATCGTGCTGGAGGGAACTTGTGTATCCTGCTGGTGGGGACTTGTGTATCCTGCTGGCGGGAACTTGTGTATCCTGCTGGCAGGAACTTGTGTATCCTGCTGGCGGGGACTTGTCGAGCCTGCTGGCGGGAGCTTGTGTATAATGCAAGTGGGGACCTGTGTATCCTGCTGGCGGGTGGCAGGAACATCCATATCCTGCTGGCGGGGACTTGTGTATCCTGCTGGCGGGGACTTTTGTATCCTGCTGGCGGGGATTTGGGTACCATGCTGGCAGGGAACTTGTGTATCCTGCTGGCACGTACTTGTGTATCATGTTGGCGGGGATTTGTGTATCCTGCTGGCAGGGACTTGTATACCATGCTGGCAGGGACTTGTGTATCCTGCTGGCGTGGACCTGTGTACCCTGCTGGCGTGGACCTGTGTATCCTGCTGGCATGGGCTTGTGTATCCTGTTGGCAGGGACTTGTGTATCATGCTAGCGGGGACCTGTGTATCCTGCTGGCAGGGACCTGTGTATCCTGCTGACGGGGACTTGGGTATAAAGCAAGCAGGGACTTGTGTTTCACGCTGGCGGGGACTTGTGTATCCTGCTGGCGGGGACCTTTGTATTCTGCTGGTGGGGACCTCTGTATCCTGCTGGCAGGAGCTTGTGTATCCTGCTGGCTTGGACCTGTGTATCATGCTGGTGGGGACCTGTATATCCTGCTGGCAGGAACTTGTGTATCCTGCTGGCAAGAACCTGTGTATTCTGCTGGCATGGACCTGTGTATCCTGCTGGCAGGAGCTTGTATATCCTGCTGGCAGGAGCTTGTGTATCATGCTGGCGGGCACTTGTGTATCATGCTAGCGGGAACTGGTGTATCATGCTGGCGGAAAGTTGTGTATCCTGCTGGCGGAAACTTTGTATCATGCTGGCCAGGACTTGTGTGTCATGCTGGTGGGGACCTGTGTATCCTGCTGGCAGGGACTTCTGTATCCTGCTGGCAGGAACTTGTGTATCCTGCTGGCGGGGACTTGTGTATCCTTATGGTGGAAACTTGTGTATCCTGCTGGAGGGGACCTGTGTATCATGCTGGCGGGAACTTGTGTATCCTTCTGGCAGGGACTTGTGTATTCTCCTGGCGGGTACTTATGTATCCTGCTGGCAGGAGCTTGTGTATAATGCAAGTGGGTACCTGTGTATCCTGCAGGCGGGAACTGGTGTATCATGCTGGCGGGAACTTGTGTATCCTGCTAGCGGGAACTTGTGTATCCTGCTGGCGGGAACTTGTGTATCCTGCTGGCGGAAACCTGTCTATAATGCTGGCGAGGACTTGTGTATCGTGCTGGCGGGGACCTGTGTATCCTGCTGGCTGGAACTTGTGTATCCTGCTGGCGGAAACTTGTGTATCCTGCTGGCGGGGACTTGTGTATCCTGCTGGTGGAAACTTGTGTATTCTGCTGGCGGGAACCTGTGTATACTGCTGGCGGGAACTGGTGTATCATGCTGGCGGGAACTGGTGTATCATGCTGGCAGGAGCTTGTGTATCCTGCTGGCAGGAGCTTATGTATCATGCTGGCGCAGACTTGTGTATCCTGCTGGCGGGGACCTGTGTATCATGCTGGCGGGAACTGGTGTATCAAGCTGGCGGGAACTTGTGTATCCTGCTGGCGGAACTTGTGTATCATGCTGGCGAGGACTTGTGTATCATTCTGGCGGGTACCTGTGTATTCTGCTGGCGGGGACCTGTGTATCGTGCTGGAGGGAACTTGTGTATCCTGCTCGTGGGGACTTGTGTATCCTGCTGGCGGGGACCTGTGTATCCTGCTGGCGGGTGGGGGGAACATCCGTATCCTGCTGGCGGGGACTTGTGTATCCTGCTGGCGGGGACTTTTGTATCCTGCTGGCGGGATTTGGGTACCATGCTGGCAGGGAACTTGTGTATCCTCTGGCGGGGACTTGTCTATCCTGCTGGCGGAAACTTGTGTATCCTGCTGGCAGGGACTTGTATACCATGCTGGCGGGGACTTGTGTATCCTGCTGGCGTGGACCTGTGTATCCTGCTGGCAGGAACTTGTGTATCCTGTTGGCAAGAACCTTTGTATTCTGCTGGCGTGGACCTGCATATCCTGCTGGCAGGAGCTTGTGCATCATGCTGGCGGGGAATTGTGTATTCTGCTGGCGGGGACCTGTGTATCCTGCTGGCGGGGACCTGTGTATCATGCTGGCGGGGACCTGTGTATCATGCTGGCGGGAACTGGTGTATCATGCTGGCGGGAACTGGTGTATCATGCTGGCGGGAACTTGTGTATCCTGCTGGCATGGATCCGTGTATCCTGCTGCTGTGGACCTGTGTATCCTGCTGGCAGGAACTTGTCTATCCTGCTGGAGTGGACCTGTGTATCCTGCTGGCAGGAGCTTGTGTATCCTGCGGGCGGGGACTAGTGTATCATGCTGGCGGGGACTTGTATATCCTGCTGGCGGGGACCTGTGTATCCTGCTGGTGTGGACTTTTGTATCCTGCTGGTGTGGACTTGTGTATCATGCTGGCAGGGACCTGTGTATCCAGCTGGCAGGGACCTGTGTATCATACTGATGGGGACTTGTGTATATTGCAAGTGAGGACTTGTGTTTCACGCTGGCGGGGACTTGTGTATCCTGCTGGCGGGGACCTGTGTATCCTGCTGGCGGGGACCTGTGTAACCTGCTGGCTGGGACTTGTGTATCCTGCTGGCTGGGACTTGTGTATCCTGCTGCGGGGAGCTGTGTATCCTGCTGCGGGGAGCTGTGTATCCTGTTGGCGGGGACCTGTGTATCATGCTGGCAGGAACTGGTGTATCAAGCTGGCGGGAACTTGTGTATCCTGCTGGCAAGAACTTGTGTATTCTGCTGGCGTGGACCTGTGTATCCTGCTGGCAGGAGCTTGTGTATCATGCTGGCGGGGACTTGTGTATCCTGCTGCGGGGAGCTGTGTATCCTGCTGGCGGGGACCTGTGTATCATGCTGGCAGGAACTGGTGTATCAAGTTGGCGGGAACTTGTGTATCCTGCTGGCGGAAACTTGTGTATCATGCTGGCGAGGACTTGTGTATCATGCTGGCGGGTACCTGTGTATCCTGCTGGCGGGGACCTGTGTATCCTGCTGGTGGGGACCTGTGTATCATGCTGGCAGGGAACTTGTGTATCCTGCTGGCAGGGACCTGTGTATCATGCTGGCGGGATCTTGTCTATCCTGCTGGCGGGGACTTGAGTATCCTGCTGGCGGGTACTTATTTATCCTGCTGGCAGGAGCCTGTGTATAATGCAAGTGGGGACCTGTGTATCCTGCTGGCGGGTGGCAGGGACTTCCGTATCCTGCTGGCGGGGACTTGTGTATCCTGCTGGTGGGGACTTGTGTATCCTGCTGGTGGGGACTTGGGTACCATGCTGGCAGGGAACTTGTGTATCCTGCTGGCGGGGACTTGCTGCTGTGGACCTGTGTATCCTGCTGGCAGGAACTTGTCTATCCTGCTGGAGTGGACCTGCTGCTGGTGGGGACCTGTGTATCCTGCTGGCGCGGACTTGTGTATCATGCTTGCGGGGACTTGTGTATCCTGCTGGCGTCGACCTGTGTATCCTGCTGGCAGGGACCTGTGTATCGTGCTGCTTGCTGGTGGCGACCTGTGTATCATGTTGGCGGGAACTGGTGTATCATGCTGGCGGGACCTGTGTATCCTGCCGGCGTGGACCTGTGTATCCTGCTGGCAGGAGCTTGTGTATCCTGCTGGCTGGGACATGTGTATCCTGCTGGCGGGGACTTGTGTATCGTGCTGGCGGGGACTTGGTTACCATGCTGGCGGGGACTTGTGTATCATCCTGCCCTTTTTTCTCCCACTCCTTCGCATTCTATCCCCCTGACTTTCTCTGCCTTATCCTTACTCTCCTCTGATGTGGAACTCAGCTTGTTATTTCTGTGTTGGGACTAACACTGCTGGTCACAAATTATAACCAACTCCTCAAATGTGTGACAGACTTTGGGGGGCCCTGCTTAGCTTATCCATAATATCTCTGAGTGCGGATGGTGTGGGTGTCGAGGACCCATGGATTGATGAGTATGGCCCTTGTGCGGTATCAGCCCCCCGGCTAGGGAGGGTTTAAGCCATCCTACTTTGAGGGTGAAGTCATCCCTATGTCGTGTTGCCCAGCCCTAGGTGCGACAGCAAGAGCCTGTCAAACGTCCCACCTCAGAAGTAGACGCAATCGGAATACGCACAGCTCCTAATAACAAGGATACTAACCAATCCCAAAACTACTAAAAACTTCACCGCTCCTCACACATCTCTCACGCTCTATATTCAAACACATTCAGACCTCTTAAAACCGCAACAACTCGTACACACTTCCTTCAGCACACCGCAACAACAACCACACCACATAGACCCGCAAGCAACAGCACACGACGGACTCAGAACCCAATAACACACCAATATGCTCGGCGAACGGTGTTAACCGAAATGAAGCTGTCAACAGTACTTCACAGCTCCCTTGCTCTTCTAAAATGTTATCCCACTAACACGCCTAACCTACCCCTCTTTGTTTCAGATCCACCAGAGCGTCAGTGGAAACCACGGGTGATGATAGAGCGTGGTAGAAATACCCTTTAACATTAACATTAACAGAGAGCTGTTTATTTTTTACTTGACGTTTAAAAAACATTAACGTGGCAGCAGCAGAGGAGAAAAGCATGCCCAGGAAATACCAATATCCGCACTTTTATGTAGCCAAAGACTTAACTGCGCTAATCACCTTTTAGGTGTGCAACACCTGCCATGATTAGCATCTTTGGGCAACTAAATGCCCTCTTATTTGGGATGAAGGATTCATGTAATGGGCCAAAGGAAGGTGTAATAGTGATTTAGCATCCTGGGGCTCAGCGGAATAGGGGGAGCGGTAGTGGGGCAGGGGTATGACAGCACATGCGTTTAATCACAGCACTCACTGCCAGCTTTCAAAACTGCCATCCAGCCCACCCAAAATGTTGTGGCTGGGTCCGCCCCTGATTCTGAGTCACCTTTTAAATCAGAAAAGTGTTGTTCCGTGGAGAAACTAAACGTTCTACTTTGGGCCATATTCCCATTAAATGCTGAGCTCTATGCAAGTCTATGCAAATAGGACGAGCATACTCGTCCTTAGCACTCAAGGGGTTAAGGAAAGTCGCAGTTTTGGGCCCCATCAGTTACCCATGCCTTACAGACTGGCAGGGGCCATGGAGACGGTCAGATGCGCTGCAGACCAAGCACTTGAGATTCTCCTCAGGCAGTGCCACGAAACAACCTGGCACCTGAGAGATGTGGTAGTGGTGTTAAATCTGGCATACTGCGCGAACATCAGAACTTTTCTCAGGTGACAGTGGCGGGGATCTCTGGGCCTACAAAGTGGCTTCTTGAAGATATCTGGCCTCATTACGAGCATGGCAGTAGCCATGCCTATACGGCAGGCACAGCTACCGCCATATACGCTACCGGCCCATTATGAGTTGAATGGGCCGGTAATTGCCCATTCACAGGTGGTGGTATTGCCGGGCTCCCGATACCCATTCTGCCCCATAGGGCAGAATGGGAGTGGGGAGCATGGATGCGCCGGCACCGTTGATAACAGTGCCGCCGCAATTACGAGTTATGCTAGCGGGTGCCTGACAGCCCGCCAGGTAAGACCTAGAGGGCTGTCAGGCACCCCAGACTATAACTTGTCATTCGGCGGGACGGTATGAACGGTGCCGGTGCCTTACCAGCACCGTTAATACCGTCACCGCCAGGGTCGTAATGAGGCCCATTGCTTTTTACGGACACACGCAGCAGATATATCTTTGCCCCTGTATCTAGGGGACCTGCTTAGCAGTGCGCAGGGGCGCAGCCAGCGTCAAAGGTTTGGGTGGGCTGGATGACAGTTTTGAAAGCTAATTGTCTCGTGGGGTTAGCTCAGGGGCAACGTGCTCGCCTTGGAAGCAAGACGACACGGAGTACCACAGGTTCGATCCTCGGGTCCGCGCTTAGAAACCTCTGGGTATTAAGCACATTATGTATAACCTATCATATCAACGGTGAAACGGAATTGGCGAAATTCGCCAGCAGTTCTGTTCTGGCGGCTGGGAAGTTTCCTACCTGTTCCATCACATATTTTCGATGGTTTTCTTTTTGCGTGGAAATTTCGTTTTTGTTGTGATCTGAAAACACACACACTAAATCCTGACATTTTGGGGGCGGGTGGAGGGAACTCAATTTAAGGGGGCAAAAGACCTGACATTTCACTTTTATCAAAAAACGAAATTTTAGAAAACGAAATTTTGGGCCAGGAAAAGGCCACAAACTGCCAATTTTGATCCGCAGGCGAAAATGGCAGATCTGGTGATTTTTGCCTGGAATTTGCCAATTTTTCAGCAGACCGAAAAAGAGCCATTCCGTCCGAACCCCTTTGGTGCCTTTAACTCATTGCACTGTCGACCCTCTCCTCTCACCCCCCTTCCTCTGAGCCCAGCGTGCTTTATTACTCCTTCCTTTGGCCCATTAGTTGAGGGGGCAGGTTTGGGAGGGTACGGGGGGGAGGGAGCCGGCAATAGGGTGCAAGCGTGAGGCTGGAGGGCACACTGGGCACCAGGGGGAATGTAAGGGGGCAGTGCACCCCCTCTCCTAGCTCTGTCACTGCTGTTCTAAGCATCTTTCATCCCAGATCAGAGGCCCTTTAGTTTCCCAAAGAGATGCTAATCATTGGCGTTACATATGGCCCCGCGGCCCTCACATGCATACGCACACGCAATCATGTAAGGAGGACACGGGACGCGATTTGCTTGCTACGCGTCCCGGCGGCAACTGCCGCACGGACGCAGTTTATTCCGACTGCGCATGCGTGGGTCCACAACGAGGCCCGCGCATGCGCGCTACAACAACCTGGGACGTCACATCCCTTTTCAACTTTAACCAAACAGTGTAAACCTTCGGGGTGTGCACACCCCTGCACAACTGGTGACCATGTGGGCGGTCGCATTAACAACTTGAAGTCTCACCTCACTTTCTCAGTTCAGTCACCTGAGTCCAGGACGTAGTCCTTGAGATGCCCTGGCAGCCTCCGCTCCCGGCGGTCTGGGTACCTTGGCGAGGTGGTGGGCGGAGTGGCACACTCCCGTTCAGGGCCAGTGGAGTCCCTGTTCTGCTCACCCTCCTGATCTCCAGGTGGCTCCTCCCGACCCACGGATTCCTCCGGAGCCCCGTTCTCAGCGGGCATTTCGAGTCTTTTGAAGAACGATCGGTTGCGCGTGACTGTTCCTCAGTCGCAGGCTGCCGTCACCATCGTGCCTTTCACATGCGTTACCTTCCACGGGCGTGGCTCAAATGGCAGGGACAGCTTCCCTTCGGGGTGTCGGTCATGACCAGCACTGTGTCCCCTAATCGCACCTCCTTTTCCTGCAGACCCCTCCGTTCACTTTCTTTGTCGTTACGCCTGGCCCGTTCTTCCTGGACTCCCTCATTGTTGATTATCCCTGGCAGACGGCCTTCCTCTTCTGGTAGCATTCCCCTCGGGCATCGTCCAAACAGTGCTTCGGTGGGAGCCACTCTCGTGGACTGGTGGGGTGTCGTGCGGTATTCTCTTAGAAACTCCACTAGTTTTCTCTCCAGGTCTTCACTGCCACTGGCGGAAATTCTTAGGACCTTGTTAAGAGTCCGCATCATTCTCTCGGCCTCCCCGTTGGCTCGCGGCCAGAGTGGGGACACTCTGCGATGCCGGATCCCCCTTTCCCGGAGGTAAGTTGCGAACTGGCTGCCCGTGAACGGCAGCCCATTGTCTGAGCACAGTAGGTCCGGGAATCCATGTGTGGCGAACATTTTGTCCAACGCCTTTGTCGCGAACTCCGTCGCCGTCGACTCCACCATTTCCACCTCGGGGTACCTGGACCATTGGTCAACTGCTACCAGAAAGTACATGCCACGACCAGTCGAGCCGAAGTCCACGTGGACAGTCCCCCATGGTTTGCTACTGCGCTCCATCGACCTTATCGGCGGGGCTCTGTCTCCTGGGGCCGCCGCCTGGCATGCCACACATCTCCTCACGAAGCTCTCCACTCTCCCCTCCAAGTCCGGGAACCATACTTTGGGTCTCAGCCGCGCCTTCGTTTTGACAACCCCCTGATGACCAATGTGGGCCAGTTCGAGCACCCTTGTCCTCAGTGCCCGTGCGATGACGATTTGTCTCCCTCGAAGTATTAGCCCATCGTCTGAGACGGAGAGTTCATCTCTCACTTTCCAGAGTGCTTGGAGGTCTCTCTGGGCCTCTGCTTGTCGGCGCGAGTTGTTGCGCAGTACCTCCCTCCAATCGCCGCTCCTCACGGCGGTTTTGATGATGCTAAATACCTCGTCATTGGAGCATTCCGTCGCTATTGCAATTCTTGAGAGTGCCATTGGAAGGGACCCTTCCACCACCTGACACAGCAGCCCGTGGCATTCGTTTGCCCCAATGTCGGTGACGGAGTTTTCCTTGCTGGGGTGGCGCGACAGGTAGTCGGCCGGGTTGTTCGTTCCTGGTCCATAAATTAGTTTCACCCCATACTCCATCAGGGCCAGCATCCACCTTTCGATCCTGGGGGGCGGCTTGGATGACACGCCTGCCAGTATGGGCAGTAGCGGCTTGTGGTCAGTCACCACCACGACAGGTTTGCCCAGGATGTATAAACGGAAATGGCGACAGCCCCACAGGATGGCAAACGCCTCCCGTTCGATCTGCGAGTATCTCATTTCCATGTTAGAAAAGGCCTTACTTGCATAGGCGATGGGACGCATGTCCCCGCGTTCATCGGGTTGCAGCAGCACAGCCCCTACTCCCACTGGACTCGCATCGACCACCACCTCCGATTCCACCTTGGGGTTGAAGTATGCCATGGTGTCCCCATCGGATAGGGCGTTCTTCAGGGTCTGGAATGCCTCTTGTTCACTGGCACCCCATTTCCACGCGGCGTCGTTCCTCGTTAGCACTCTGAGCGGTTCTGCCAGCGACGCCAACCCTTTGATGAAACGCCCGCAGTAAGTTACCATCCCCAGGAAGCTCCTTACTTCCGTGGGGGACTGTGGGGGGGCGGCTTCCTTAATGTCCTTGACTTTGGCCGGGTCAGGTGATACACTGGCCGCATGGAAGATGAATCCGAAGAAACCAATGCGGTCCTTGAAGAACTCGCACTTTTGTCGATGTAGAGTGAGCCCTAAGTTCTTCAGTCTCTGGAGCATGTTCTCCAGCCTCTTCATGTGCTCCCTTTCCGAGTCCGCGAAGACTAAGATGTCGTCGCTCATGTTCAATACACCTTTAAGGCCAGCCAACGCCCCCCTGATGGTGTTCTGAAATACTTCGGCAGCTGACGAAACACCGAAGCTCAGGCGTTTAAATTGGTATAGGCCGTCATGCGTCGTGAAGGTTGTTATGAATCTGGAGTCCGGGTGCAGTTCAAGCTGATGGTAGCCCGCTCGTAGGTCCAGCTTTGAAAATACCCTTGCCCCCTGAAGCTCTCCGATAATGTCATCTAGAGTTGGAGTAATGTGCCTCTCCCTCTTGATTGCGGCGTTTGGGAGGCGCCTGTCCACGCAAATTCTCACCGCCCCGGGCTGTTTCGGCTTGGGAGCCACCACAATCGGTGGCACCCAGGGTGTCGGCCCCTCCACTCTCTCAATAATGTCCATATTCACGAGTGATCGGAGTTCCTCTTCCACCTTCTCCCTTAGGTGGAACGGAATCCTACGGTGCTTGAGGGCTTTCCGTCTGATGGACTCATCGATATGCAGGCGTACTGGGGGTGCTTTCAGCTTCCCTATTCCCTCGAAGATGCCCGAGAACTTGTCCAGCAGCGTTTCGATGTCAATCTGGTATACTCCATATGCAAAGTGAACCAAATTGAGGGCCTCCGATGCAGCGCAGCTGAGTAGCGAGTGAGGGCTAACGTTCGTGACAAAGAATTTTGCCTTGATGCTGTTTTCCCCTCTCGATACCGGTGACACGAATACACCCTTGGTTGGCAACGGGGTGTCTCCTCCAAAAGTGAATATCTTCGCCATGGACTTGTCCAGTGCCGGCGGGCCTGGGAGTCTTAGATAATGTTCCTCCGCCAGCACGCATACGGATGCTCCGGTGTCGCTGAGGATCTGCGTCGGCACGCCCAGTATGTTCACCACACACCTAGGTTGTCTCTTCCGTTTGCTTTCTGAGGCAATGTTTGAAATGAAAAACACTTCTTCTTCGTCCTCCTCCTCCTCTTCCTCTTCCTCTGCAAGTTGCAACCTCTGTACCTCCTGTTCGAGAGCTGCGATGCTGCGCTGCCTTCTGAAACCGCTGCCCCTTGCTCTCGCGGGGCCTCTCTGTGTAGGCACAGGAGCAGGGGCGCGGCACATGCGGGCATAGTGCCCCGGTCCATTGCACCGTCCACAGGATCTTGTTTTGGCAGGACACTCCTCTACATGTGGCAGGTCATATCCGCAGTCTTGGCAGAGTGATCCGGGCGCTGTAGGATATCTGTTCTCCGTTGTCTTCGGGACCCACTTATCCTTCATCTTTTGTCCTTTTGTTTATGGCAAAAGCTTCCTCCCGCGCGCTTGGCCTAACCGCTGCGTCCATGCTCGCTCCTCTGGATTCTGCCAGCTCGTACGTCCGGCCACTATCTAGTATCTGCTGTAGTGCCCACCCCGGCTCTCTCAGAACTTGTCGCCGCAATTTACCTGAGCTGCAGCCCTGGAGGACCTGGTTTCTTATCATCAACTCGTCGTTGTCCCAGCGACATGTGCTGGCCATCACTCTCAGTCTAGCGCACAATTGATCGAGAGATTCTTCCTCCCTTTGCTTCTCTCTGCAGAACAAAAATCTTTCATAGTCGACGTTGAATGAAGTGGTTTTCTAGCGCAGTCTTGACAGTGTTGTAAGTAACTACTGGCAGGGTGAGTGATTCGTAGATGCGCATTACGTCCAGCCCGGCCGAATACAGAAGGGTCGCCCTTTTTGCATCATCGTTGGTGGTTCCGGTCGCTGTAAAGTACATCTCGAGCTTCTTAACCCATAGTAGCCACCTGGGTCCTAGTTTGGACGGGGGCCCCGACGTGTCAAACTCCTGCATTGGCAACAGCGACCCCTGTTGTGTCCTCACCGCTCTTGTCGCAACTTCCGTATCTTCGTCGCTACTGGCCATCTTCACAGGTCGCACAGGCACCTCTGGGTGTGTTATAGGCCGCAATCCTGGCTGGTGTAAGGCTCAACGTACCTCCTGCTGTTGTCTGTCGCCTTTTCCCCTTGTGTCCGGCTTTTCTTTTTTTTTTTTTTGGATTGTCCCCAGGTTGTTGGGGACAGTCAAATGTTCCAAAAATTCACCCTCTCTTCTCTGGGTAGCAGCGCACGAGCACCTTTTCAGGCCGCTACTGCTCTGAGGAGAAAAGGACGTTCACGCTCGGTCCGCGTCTTGTTCTCGCGTAATGATGCGGATTGTGCACCCACGTACGTTGGGCGAACGCTGTGGCGGCAATCCCGCCTCGTCGCCAGTTATTACATATGGCCCTGCGGCCCTCACATGCATACGCACACGCACTCATGTAAGGAGGACACGGGACGCGATGTTGCTTGCTACGCGTCCCGGCGGCAACTGCCGCACGGACGCAGTTTATTCCGACTGCGCATGCGCGGGTCCTCAACGAGGCCCGCGCATACGCGCTACAACAACCTGGGACGTCACATCTGGAGGTGTGGGGTCTTCTAAAGGCTGTGCCCAGTAGGTAAGACTCTAGCTTGATCGCAGGGTGTATGGACCCTGCATTGTTCCTTCACGTTATCGTCAGGTTTCTGTGTGATGACTTTTCAGTGCCTCTCCATCCTGTTCTGTCTAGGGTGACTCCCAATTAACACTACCCCCCGGCCCCACTGCGCCCTCAGTATTTTGAAATTCCTCATCTCTCCTTGTCCCCTGCAGAATGTCCTCTGGTCTGGCCATTGCCGGGTTGTGGCATCTTAATGCATTTTAACAATCCTGCGTTCTGAGGTTAAATGGATATCGGGGAATGCTTCGATTTGCCACGGCTGGTGTTATCGTCAGTACTGCTTAGAGACAGTTTACATTGGTGAATATTGTACATGTCTGTATATGTTTGCTCGGTGACCTGCCCAGTTGTTTGATGTATCCCCATTTAAGTACCAATGTCCCACCTTCCTCAGCTAATCGTTTTGTCACCCATTTCATGGCAACGCTCGGTTCTGCTGCATGCTGCGATTGCAAAGTGTTTCTGGTAGAAACCCTGTACTCTAGGAAATACAAATATTATGAAAGTGTGTGCATGATTTTCAGATGAGGTTTTGCTGCCCTCTAGTGGAATGTCTTTGTAGTGTAGTGGTGACATTTTTCTTTCCCATCGCTATACTATTTCCAAACTGCTGCATACAAATTGCGAGCAGGTACAAACGCCGGAGAATTTAAAAAAAGTGATGGCGAGGCAAAGAATGTAAAAATGATGGAAATACATTACGTAATGCTTCTGAACCACCGGGAACTTCTATGTGCTTCATTTATAGATGAGATGTGAAATTACATGATTGAACAAACTCTTTAACCAGTACAGCCCCACCAGGAAAAAAACAACTAAACATCCTGTCCTAACGTACTAGGGCCTGTCCCTTCATCTTGAGATAACATTTTACCAAAAACCACTCTGGCACTGAATATACCCACCGCACTGAGGGGGGCTAATTCCCTTATTATTACCACAACGGTAACTGTACAACATGTAGTAAATACCTCCCATTTTTTTTAAACAACCACCAAAATCCGAATTGGAATTAAATGCAGAGGTTGAGATACCCTGTATTTCCCTAGTGTAGTAGTTTCCATTCACCCCATGTGCTAAATAAACACCCCATGCAATGCTAGCTCATAATTAGGTGGTACCACGTTCTTGCCACAGCCACCACAATCGTACATTGCGTTAAGCATAGTACAATCGATATTTATTTATTCATCTATTTATTTATTTATTTATTTATATTTATATAGCGCGCAGCAGTCCAAGGGCATTGAGGCGCTGTTACTTGCATGAGCTTAGTTACAAAGGTACAGGCGTGGTAGCAGTCGTTGGCACGTTATAAATAAATACAGGCATAGTTATCATTACAGCTTCTGCGATTGGTCTTTACAGCTTAAGCAGTGGGTCATATGGTTAGTATTCATGCTGCTACAAGGGACCTTATGAGAAGAGGAGGGTTTTCATTGCTTTACGGAAAGCAAAGAGGGAGATATGGTAGACATGTTTGATCTAGTGTTTCTGGATCTCCGGGGATGCTTTGAAAAGCATTTCTATCTCAAATATGCCGTTACAGGAGGGGATCAAGCTGGTGCAAACCGTAGTGCAGGCACTTGTGGTCTTGCGACATCGATGGGGGAAATGCTCTACTGATAGGACTCCCAGCTGCTCCCTAGGCTCCCCTAAACGCAGTCCTCTGCGCAACAGCACATTGCATTACTGGGGCACAGCCATTTGACCCGATTGTTCCCATCCTACGCAAACATCATTGGCTTCCAACCCGAGCCAGGATACTGTTCAAGGCTGCATGTATCAACTACAAAGCATTCACGAGTAGCACATCGGCGCACCTGGTAGCTAAGCTCCACTAATCTGGTGGCACACGGTCCTAGTGCAGCAAATCGACCAGCCTGCTCAAATCATAACTCGTCTGCAAAGAGAGAACCGGCAAACAATCCTTCTCTTGTCATGCACCCTCCCTCTGGAACTCGACCTCGGTGTCGGCTCGGCATGCCCTTGCAATTGTCCAATTTTGCAAATCTCTCAAAACCTGTCTCTTTCAACAACACCCGACTGACTACTTCCAATGGACGCACACAGCGACAGACAGACCTCACAGTATTGCGTTACTGTTAAAAGATGCCAGCCCAAATGCCAGTTACCCACACTCTGTACAGCTCTGCTGCTCTTGAGCAGGGTATGCGCTTTAAACAAAAAAATAAAAAAATAAAACCTGTTCACTCTCATGGCAAAACTACCAGGACACACCCTACGACAAGGAAACCCCATGTAGACATTTAAGGGTCTAATTCTGAACTCTTCCAAATGTTGTGCAAATATCCAACGGACTCTCCACCAAATCCTTCCACGTCCATTCTGAGGGTGGAGCGGCGAGGAGGTGCTGTGCCAGCAACCAAGCAACAGTCAGAAACTGGGTACAAAAGGTGCTCCACAGGATTGGCGTGCGCAGAGCAGCGCATGCTCCACACCGTGGCGATCAAAGGTGTTTCTGCATTACTGAAAGTTTTGCTGAGCCTGCAGACGGTGCTGGGCAGACCTTCTGGGAACTCTGGAGATTTCCAGGTAGGCCTCTGTACCTTGGGCATCTGTTTCTCTTACTCTGCCTCCCATGCACACAGCTCTATTCATTCCATCTCTCTGCCACATCCCCTGCGAAATGTTCCATTGGGGGAACCCCAAACCCTTGTCCGAAGTCTTGGATGTGCTGGCACGGTGCAATATGGGCCCTTTTGAAAGCCATTTCCCGGGACACTTTTAGTTCCCAGTCGACTCCTCCCAACAGATCCTCAGCACAGTAGCAATGTGGCACAGATATTAATTATCCTTTACTAATGGGTAGAGTGTTCCCATATTTTCATTATACTCAATTATTGCAAGGCTGGCCCTGGTCTTCAGTCCATATCGGGCGGCTGTAAAGCAAAATCAAAGTAAATAAACACGCCTTTTACATTGTGCTTACTCTGCCATCTAGTGGAAAGTGTGGGAATAAAATTAGCAGGAACTGTTTCAACGCTCTTAATGTACAGGTCTTTTTTTTAAAAATAAAAAACGAAGCACCTTCTACACTAACGACAACTCACGGCCCAATTGAGAGGTCCGTGTTAAATTAGAAAAAAAACTTTTCCTAAAAGCAGCATATTCTGTCAAAGAAATAATGTGGTGTACTAACATCAAAGGGCGAGAGTCTGAGCTCGGGACACATGTAGTGTGGAAAGTCAACCCTTTCCCCTGCTGTTTCCAGCACCACCATTCTGAGTGGGTGGAAGGATTGGACGGGAGCGGTCATGCTTTCCTGCAGTAAAAGCTGCTAAAAATCTATTGCTGAGGGGGCATTTTGTACCCTAGCTTCACTACGATGATTTCCAAAAAAGACTGCGGGCCTCATTACGACCCAGGCGGTAAGGGGTTTACGGCAGCGTAAACAGCGCCGACCCTTACCGCCTGAGTACGAGATCCCTTAGCGCCATGGCGGATTTAACACCTGCTTTTAGCAGGTGTTAAAATCCATGGCGCTAAGGGACCTTGATGTTAATTACGCCACCGTAATTTACGGTGGCGTAATTAACGCCTTCCCCACTCCCATTATGCCCTATGGGGCAAAAATGGGAATGGGGAAGGGTAAATGGGGATTGGGGACTTACCGCCCCGCCAAGGTCGGAATGGGGCGGTAAGTCCGCCATCCACCATGGCGGAGTTGGGAAATTAGCGCCATGGACCATGGTGCCAATAGCGCCATGGTCCTCCGCCAAGGTCGTAATGAGGCCCTGCCACTTTTCTGATTTACAAAAGTCTCCTTGAACTTTCTGTAAATCCGGAAAGTGGGGCTGAGTTCAAAGAAATGCCTTTTAAAGTAAAAACGTGTTCAGTAGATGTTAACAACACCTTATTGGTGCCATATTTTAACTCCTTTTTTTGACATGCAAAACCAGGGTTTGAAAAGAGAATCCCTTTACAGTGCCTGTCTGGCATTAATGATGGTTGCTAGGGCTGTTGTCAGGCCGTAAATCAGACTAAGGGCCTCATTACACGGACGGCGGTGGACCAAGGTGCTGTTAGCACCTTTGTCCATGCCGGTAAAATACCGGCACCGCCTTGGAGGAAAGGGGAATTACTGCCCTATTCCAAGGTTGGAGGGGCGGTAATTCCCCCTTCCCCCATTGCCTAAAAAAAACAAAAAAAGAGATACAATACAGAACTTCTGGGGTGTCATTAGCAACTATGGAGTAAAGCCTTCTTGTAGGTTAGCATGTAAGCTGATAATTTATCGGATGGCAGCGCCACTATTATTATTTACTGTCTCAAGGACACTTTTATAAACAAGAAACGTGGCATACTTTGTACAAATTGCTTCCAGTGACATGGGTGCAGAGGTTACCCGCATAACGATACATGTTATCCTCTTTTGCTACTGGAAAGCCCGGCAGCTCCCCTCCAATCTGTCCACCCAACTCAGAACGGCGGTTCTGGGAAATGAAGCGCAGGATGTCGGCTTTCCACACTACTTTTCGGTAGAGATCAGAATTGGACCCAAGGTACCATAGTTTAGCCCTTTTTTTAATGGTGAAAAACTGGTGCTGTGCCTTTAGAACCTGCTCTCAACATCAGCTCGGCAGGTTTTTGTGGTCACTAAGACATCACGAGAGTGGCGGGTTCAATTTCCGCCCGACACTTTGGTACTGCTGCAGAATATGATGCTATTTTGAAAAAGTGTTCTACCTACGAAGGGAACTTTCCTAAATTAGCACCGCCCTCGGGCTCATTTGCTTCATAAGGAAGTTGCCACTTGAGAGTCAGAAAAATAAAGGCTATGTTGCCCTGCAAAAAAAATATCCTTTTCAAACGAGGCATAACAGTGGAACTGAAAACCCTGTTGCGTTATCTTTACACGCAGGGGTCAAGTCCTAAAAATAAAAGTGGGGGGACTCATCAACAAACACAATGGGATTTGACGTCACCAGAAATTAGCATATCAAGGTGAAATATGCACATTTCTTTAAATTGGCTTTGTATAACCACCCAAATTGCACAGGACGAATGGCATTTGCTTTTCATAAAATCAACACACACACAAAACCAAAAGAGGATATTTTCCTCTAATAGTGTTTCTGAAAACGTTAAAAGGTGTGCTTAATACCCAGAGGTTGCTAAGCGCAGACCCGGGGATCGAACCTGGGTAGCTCCATGTCGTCTTGCTTCCAAGGCGAGCTCGTTGCCCCTGAGGCAGAGACCAAAGTGATAGTAGATTCAATAGACTGGCATAGCCTCATGAATTCATTAAATTGATCTTGTGCCTCCCCCTATGCCCCGTCCTCATGTTATCTATTAACTCATGTTACTGTGTGACTGTGTCTGCAAAGATCCTATGTACCTGTCTATACCTGCATCTAACTAATGCATATAATGTATATACTGTATATAATGTACGTAACTAAGCAAACTGTAACTAAGCAAACTGTAACCACGCTTTGAGTATTCTTGATATGCTGTGCGCCCAGTTACCTAAGGGTTTCAGGCACCCTATATATAATAAACAAACAAAAACAAACAAACATACCCCATCTTACTGTTGCTCCATGAGATCTGATTCTGTGAAGGATTGAAAATCAATGATCTTGTAGGTCACGTTTCCAAGTCACTTATCGCTTGATGTGCTTTGCACTATGAAGTAAACTGCACTGAGAATAGGCGTGTGTGCACTAGCAGTGCTAGTGGGGGACTGATGCGGTTAACGCACCAGGTCTTTTGGTTGTAGCCCCAGATGGAAGCTCAGGGGCTATAACCATAAGGCCAGCTAGCCCAGAGTATCAACAATCTCCACAGCGTAGCCCCAGATCTTTTCTAGACCTAGAAACGCCCCTGTGTGTGTGGCTGGTTTACATACCCCAGAGCAGACGTGTAGGGGAGGTGAGAGTAAGCCTGCTGCAGTATACTGGGACCTCTCGTTGTGCCCTCTCCACACCTCTCTCCTTACCCTGACACAGTGCATTGCAGTTCCTATATCTCAGAAACGGTGCATCCTAGGGCCTTGAAATGTGGTTTTTGGGGACATTTTAAGTTTTGTTCCGGGTGTCGAGATGCTTAAAATGAGCTTTGTCCGTTCCTTCTACGACTGCATTGATGCTTCGCTGATTTCAGGCAACCGTGTCACGTGTTGAGGTAATGAAACCCGGGGAAAGGGCTGGGGTGTGCAAATGCCATGTACATGATAACTTTGTTATTAATTGTTGAAAATCAATGATCCTGTAGTTCCCTGTTCCAAGTCGCTTATCATTTGGTGTGCTTGGTGTGCTTTGCACTCTGAAGTAAACTGCACTGAAAATGGGCATGTCTGACTGGCTACATACCCTAGAGCATACGTGGAGGGGATGTGAGAGTTGGCATGCTGCAGTATACTCGGACCTTCTGTGAGCTCTCCCTACCTGTCCCCTATCCCTGGCACTGTGCAATGTGTTGCAGTGCAAATATCATGGAAACGGTGCATTCTAGGGCCTTGAAACGTGGTTGTTGAGGCCTCAAAGTTTTGTTCCTGGCGTTGAGATGCTTAAAATGTGCTTTGTCTGGTCCTTTTATGAGCACATTGTTGTTTCACTGATTTCATGCGTTGTGGTGCAAATATCTCAGAAATGGTGCCTCCTAGTGCCTTGAAATGTGTTTTTTGAGGGGACCTCAAGTTTTCTTCCTCGGATTGAGATGCTTAAAATGACGCCCACTGTGATGTTTCGCTGCTTCCAGGCAACAGTCTCATGTGTGCAGGGGCTGGAATTCAGGGAATGGGCTGGGGTGTCCACGTGTAATGTAGCCAGTGACGTCCAACGGGTCGCAGCGGGTAACTGTGCACAATTTGGTACTGGTTGGCGGAACTGTGTGGAATTGTATGAGGAACAAACCAAAAAACAGATTTTCCATTTTATTTGTATGGATCATATTAAAATAAGATGATTTAGCGAGTATGTGAGACAAGAGTAAGAGTCTAAGAAAAGATCTATGGATCTAGTTGAGAGAGTAAAGTGAGACAGACAAAAGGAATTTCAAGCACCTAGTGGGGAAACAACACCAGCGGTTGGGAGGAGCAAAGAGAAGACATTACATTTTTCAATGTGTTTGAAGATGTGAATGACCATCAAGGCCTCACACCCCATAAGGCAGACACTCTGATGGGCGATGCCATGATACGATGACACCTGCAGGTACCGCTGGGTGTCATTCATGAACTAGTTCATCGGCATATGCAAGTTGGTCACTAATCCCCCTAGACATTGAACAGACTGCATGGCCGACAGGATAATCCAATGTGGAATTCCGTAAGGCCTGGGCAGTAAGTCCGAAGTGGGATGATATATAAGGCTACACTCTTAGGAGGGGTGTGACTGTGCTAACAGTAGCAACCCAAAAAGCAATAGTACAAAGAATCCAAAATATAAGAATGTCCCATCAAGGTTCTATAAAATAAGCACACTTTAATTTAACATTCAAGCATGCAAATAACTAAACTAAAAACACCTAGGAAAATCCTGTTGAAAAACCACAGAAAATGCAAAACATATATGTGATAGCACTCTTGGTACTGCGGCAGGGGTGAATCAGGCAGCAATTGCATCAATGTCACTGTTTGAAGAATATGTCTTTCAAGAAATAAATTAGCAACGGGGGCTTAAATCATTATGGTCCAAAAAGTGGACCAGGGGCACAGGTCCTCTTCACATTACCTTATTCTTATTTTGTGGGCTGAACAGTGTTGAGCCTGGCTTCTAGGAGCTTCCTGGGATGTTGATTTGACGTATGGTTGCTCAGCTGGTCAACTGGGTCCATGTGCAGTGCGATCCAAGCATCAATAACACATGGCACCATGAATCTTGGTAAAGGCAGGTGTTGACTGGGATGGTATATCTCACAAGCGTTTCAATGCAGGAATAATGATCCAGGGCCACTCCAGCTTCTCCAGGGACAAGGTAAGTCCTTCTACTGCTTGGCTGGCACCTACAGGCAACCTTCACCTCCAGTGAGCAGGAACCTGGTTCCCGTGTAGCCAGCAGTTAATGCTTTAGTCCACAGAAGTTAGTTCCCACTGGCCCCAGCGGACATTTAGGGGCTAGAGCTCTCCTGTGCCTTGGATGCACCTGTCTTCACCTTTATGGCAGAGGACTTTGGAGTAGAATTCATTCCCAACAGGGTTTCGGGGAGGTCTTTGCCTTGGTGTCCAGGAGAGAATCAAGGAAGGAGTGGGAGGCACGTTCCTTATAAGGGTAAACAGCCAGAGGGGATTGGACAGAAGCAACCTCTGCTTCTTGACTGGCTAGCTGGTTCCTTCAGAGTCTTCAGGGCACCAGGCCCCCCATTCCAGTCTACCCCTGCACTTAATCTCCCGGACCCCCTTCAACCTTCACTTGCCCTTCTTTTCCCTCCCCCCGCACTTGCCTGGCTGGGCCTGGACCCTTGTAGCCCTTCTAGCCCATTACCTCGCACACAGCTCGTGGACCTTCCTTCCCCTGCACTCTCTGCTTTCCCCTGGCTATGTTCACCTGGCCACCCCTGGCACTTGCTTTTTTCTCACGTGCCCTTCAGCCCTGACCGGAAACCCCCTGCCACCCCTCTTCCCTGCACTTCTCTTACTGCACTTGAGCAATCCGAATTTCACAAGGCCTAGTAGGATAATTTCTGTTTTGTCCTCCCTTTTCCCCCACCCTCTTGTCTTGTTGCGCCTTGAAACATATTCTGTATCGGTGCATTATGAATACCCAATAAATAAATAAACCCTGCTCTAAGGGATCCAAATCCTGTCGCTTTGAGAAGGGGCGTAATTAATGCGATGGTGTCATTACTCCTTTTCTGGCGGTGACCTCCTCCAATGTGGCCAGGGGACGGCAGCCACTACCTGATCCAGACCGTGGTGGCCGCTATATGAGCAAGGATCACATGGGGGTGACAACCTCTGTGGAGGTGTCATGACATCATGGGTTGAGACATGGTATCCCCCGTTTCCCCCTGAGGATAAACCTCATATACCTCATTCCATAATAGCATATTGTCGCACACCCCTTATCCACCTGTACCAAGTATTGGGAATCTTTTGCCAGAACCCATGGACCGATCTTTAAAATTTGACCTGCCTTGTGAAACTGATGAAAAACCCATCCCATGCTCCACATAGCAAACCTCTAGGATTGACTTATCCTTAGAACCCCTTAAGAACACTCATCCTGGGTTTTTATGCACTTTGACAAAGATAAACTTCAATTCCCACAATCACCGAAATATTGGGACGAAGAAGAGGAGCAGAGTAATGCAGAGCGAAGGAAGCCATGAGCACAGGCAAGGCTCTAGTTGCTGGGAGTGTACGCCTGTGCCCAGGAAATTTGAACCACAGAGGCCAGGAACAGAGACATACTGCTGGCAGGAGAGAGCTGGTCCACTTGATGCGAACCCGGAACTGAGCAGGCTGGAGGACGTTTGGCTGAGCCATCTGGCTCGAGAGTGGAAGAACCGAAGACTGCTGCAGAGGGACAACATGATGTAGTAATTCCAGAAGTCAACGCAGGACTCCTGGGCGTTTGCAGGTGTTACAGAGCAACGTTTCACTTACCAGAGAATGTAAGAAGCTTACAAGCCCAGCCACGAGAATCAAGAACACCGAAGAAAAGCGGTTGCAGGAAAGCAATGAGAAACCGTCACCGGCTGGACGTTGCAGAATCCAGGAATGCCTTAAACTCTGGGACAGAAGGAACACCACGGCATATTGGCGGCCATGCTGAACAGATCTAATTAGTAATATCTGAACCGAGGGAGAAAGAGAAATTTGAAAAGACAGCGAGAGAAAGAGCAACTTGAAAAGTCCGAGAGAGAAATAGTGAATGAGCAATTTGCAAAACGGGGAAGTAATTAAAAAGGAAGACACTTTCAAGTTTGCCAATATACACAATATATGTATTGGAGAACCCCTAACAAGGCAATACATGTCAAGCAGAATATACTAGCCACCAAGATAAACGTGCAGGATTATCAAGTCTGGAACTGTGAGCAAGAACCCCGAGGTAAAAAGCCCTGGCCGGAGAGTATACCAGGCAGCTACAAGTAGGTGCGGTAATGGCCCAAAATGTCGCCCTCACAATTGCAATGGCCGAAATGGCAGCCTTTCTTTTAACACCCCCCTCACACCACATCTATATGTGGGGGGTATGTGATATTATAGTAAAATAGGGAATTGGGGGAGTCTCCCCCACATATCTATGTGGTGGCAAAAAGGGGTTTAATAAAAATAATAATTTTATAAAAGTCGGCATTTTCGGCCGTCGCAATCATGGGGGTCGCAGTGATGACATAGATCTGTATGTGCTGATGAGAAAAGCCCTGGCAAGAGAGTACACCAGGCAATTGCAAGTATGCGATTACAGAAAGTCCTGGCAGGAGAGTACACCAGGCAGTTGCAAGTGTTTAAAGGAAGTCCTGGGAGGAAATGTACACCAGGAAAGGACATACATGAATAGTCAAAGGGCTTTGATAGTCCAAAATCTGAGTAAAGGAACCCCTGGCAGGACAGCAGTCAAGGTATCCTGATGAGAGACAGATAAAGTACTAGGTAATTGTGGGAATAACTTTTGTTGTTGATCAGGAGAAGCACCAGGAACTCTTGCTTGTAAAGATTCAAGAGCGTGAAGGGGCACCCAGGGGAAGGGAAGCACCCTTTGCAGCTAGGATCCATATCCTTGAAAGATTTAAGCACTTAAGGCCGAAGACATTATCCTTTTCACCTTGGAATTTATTTCATTAGATTGTGAGGGTCAGAATACACCTTTGGACACTGGATGGTTTTGTTTGGACATTCTGACAAGGACAGACCTTTAGTTTTGGTTTTATGTAGGGAAACGCCCCTAGAGCAGGGAGAGTGAGGCATTTTCCCAACCCTTTTTATTTCTAATAAGTCATTAGTCAAAACCATGTCTACCTTGTGTCTGACTTTCATTCCTGACTCCTCACAGTTGCCTTTGCCTTCTTTCATCATAATACAAGTGCATTGTCTGGCAGGCAGTGGAGGAGGCAGGAAGGAAATGGAGCCCCACAGAGAAATAAGATGGCAAAACCCTCCACTTGTCCCTCTCTGTCAACGTTGGCTACTTTATGCCACCCTCTTCCAAACCTGCAGGTTCAATGTCCCTTTAGCATACAACATCCTGATTTCAGGCTGGCCTTTGTTATGCGTATGCCTCTTTAAAGTGTGGTTCCTAGGAACTCTCCTAGTGTTACCCAGTCTCTTTTAGAATCAATAACATCCTGCCTTTTGTCTCACATTCTGAAGTGGAGACAGGAAAGGCTAGCCTTGAATCCACATAGCCTTCCATCACTGACCTGGCTCACTGGGCTAACACGTGTATGACATCCAATAGTGTATGTCATTCATAATCGTGTGCTCTTATTAGTCACCATACCAAAACCAAGCATTGCTTATTCTTAGAGCTTATCCTGCAGGGGTGACTTGCCACCCCATGTCCTGTGGGCTGGGGGGCAAGACTTCTGAACTTGAAATGAACAATAGCTGTTTGGTTGTTATAAACAATGGGCAGCACCTTTCAACGGAGCAGTAACATTTGCTGGTTGGATACTGCCCAAACATCTTGGGTCCTGGTTCCTCCCAGGTTTCATACAACATAAGTTACCCGGCTCCAATTTTGTTTTATCCGAACGCATTGAAATGTAAAAAAGAGAGCAACCATCCTATTGCTTGCCAAGTTTATACAGTCCAATTCACAAAGAATTGGACACCTGTGGAAAAAAGTGCAGAAGATGTGCTTTTTGCAGATGTCAGATACATGGATATGCAATGAACAACACATTCACAACAGTGATCTACACAACTCTTGGCTATTCCCTACTGCAAATGATGTGTCCCTTTAATACAACAGGCCTGCCAGGCCTGACTACTCTCCCATGAGTGCTCGAAGCTACGAATACATTGGCATAATCCCATTGGTGGCAGGAGAAAGACTGATTTGCATATGACTAGTTCCCTTTGTAATGGCACAGACAGGATAAAAACAATGGAAAGTTAATGTCAAGAGCCATTTCCTAAAGTTATGATTAATCAGAATCATTATAGACATCACCTTTTGGTATTTATAATGAGCATCACTAGATGCGAGGGGATAAATCAAGCTGTGGGTCCCTTGCTTGACCTAAACTGATGAGGCTTAAAAAGACAAACACGTGTTAGCTGTGCTTGTGGTCTCATGCAGAGGATACATGGTTTAGCAGTCCAGGCTGGACTGCTCCCATTGGTGGTAGGCGCGAGACCAATCTGAATATGACTGGTCCCTGCTAAAACCAATGGAATGGAAGCTGCCCAGAGTACAGGCAGTGGGTCTGATTAAAAGCATCTTAGTTTCAGATGCCTGTGTGCTGCCTGGCTGAGTCAGCTGGCGATGCACTGCTATCCCAGACTTACTGGAGGGATGTAGAGGGGATCCCACTGTAGGCATGGCTGCCTCCAAACTCAGATCCGGGTTCCCTGAATAGGTTTCTCCTTCCCTGGATCACATGCCTTTCAGAGGGATCTGAGCCGGCCTTAACAGCTAGCATCCGAGGTATCGGAGTAGTCCCAAATTGCCACAGGCTGTTACCAATTGTCACGCCAAAGATCCAGCAAAGGCCTCCACAAAATCCTGCCCAGCCTCAGGATCAAAAGGTCTATGTATCTGGTGGCTCCTATATGTGCCCTGGACTGAGGGGGCTTTCCAGTACAAACCCCATTCCAACCTTGACAGACCCACCCCACAACCATGTGGACCTATTGGGTAATGACACTGGAGATAACCTTCGTTCACACGCAAGGACATTTCATGGCCACACTGAGTTTTTGGGAATTCCAGTGCCAGAAGAACCAATGGCCTGAAACAAAAGTCTTGCCAGGGCCACTGGCCCACAGGGGGGCTGAGAATAAGTATCACTCTACAGAAAAGCCTCATTCAGGTGTGCCAGTGAAGAGGTGGCTCTTCGACTTAACTGGCATCAGATAATGCCTGCCTGCTCAGGCACCCTATAGCACCTTCTTCAGCTGTGGCAGCGGCCATGTTCTTCTCAATGGCTGCTCCTTCTGGCATGTTCCAATCTCCAAGATCCGCTGTACCCGCGAGGGGAGAATGCCAGCAGTTCATGTACAGCAGGCTAACCTGAACGCAATGTTGGCTGGCACGTGCCACTGGTTGCAGTGGGTGCTGGCTGAGTTCTGAAATGAACGTCACGTGACCAGAGCTTTTGAATCTGGACTGAGGGAGGAGAGAAGTGCCTATTGTCCCAGGACATAATGGAGACTTTGGTTCATAATATTGATATGGCGGCTACAATAACCGTGATTGGATTTATTTTGTCCCCAGTATTTACATGTGTTTTTATATTTGCATATATTTATTTTTACTTGCTGGAAATAAGCACAGGCGAATGTGTGCAACATGAATTACTTGTTTTTTTTTAAAAAATCCCCTTCTGTTTTTACAGTGCATACTAAATGCATGGGACACACTGTGCTGGTATGCACTCCATGCAAACCTAAACACAAAATCTACAGTGCACTTCTTAATGAACTCCTCACTCACTGCCTTAGCATTATTCAGTGCAAGCTCCTCCAGCTGCTGACACAGACAGCAACAGGGGCCCTTGTGAAAAAGTGACCTAACACACACTCTGCATGTTAACATCTCCATACATGATGGGCGCTCTCATCCACAGCCACCAAACCGAAACGTCAAAAGGTACTGTGAAAAAGGTTAGACACGAAAAAAGGGATTTACACCGTCATTGTTGTTTGTATTTTCATTTCTTGAACACTTCGAAAGCAACCAAATAAAATTTAAAAAAAGGTGTTTGCCCAAAAAGCAACGCATTTCTTTAGCTCTGGCAAAACCTTGCACATGGGCTGTGCAGTTTCCATTTGCACGTACAGGCCCTGACCGCAAAACAGAAATCAGTCGCCAAGACAACGGGTCCTTTATCAGGGATAAGGGTATTTCAAATAAAGATAACAGTACCTGTAATATGTCGCATATAAAATAATACACATAGGATGCACTACCGGTGCAGGGATCCTTTGTATGTTATTACGAGATAGGGATATCTCCCAGGTAAACCCATTAAGCAGGGATGCCCCCAGGCTGGGCCGCCCCTTGGGAAACCTGCTCTGAACACATGATCAACACACCACGGGTTAGGGAAGAGGGGGACAAAGCTCAAGCTGCACGCCAGGGGCAGACTGAAGCAGCTACGGCAACACTGGGTGATGTAATGACAGGGCGGCAAGCCAATCCTACGGCCACTCTGGGGTAGAGGGGAAGCAGACCTGACCCAGAGAACCTTTCACATAGCTGAGACTACCTGTCGGCAGGTGGATATGGAAATGGGAAGCTGAACAGAGTTTCGTTCCTGGGAGAACCAATCAAACAGTACGTTTCTATGTCCCTGGGAGGTGGACAGCCTTCAGAGTATCCACCACAAGGTTTGAGAAGGCTGTCATCCAGCAGGTACCATGTTAATGCCTCCCTTCCCACCAGAAGCAGGGTGTCTCATGTTCCTTTCGCAAATGGCACTGACTAATTGCAGAATAATAAAGTTCCAGTGGTCAGAACACGTGTTATTTTACAAATTGCAAACTGTTCCTGGGTGGGGTAAGACGCGATGTGGCCGCACGTGGGGAGGCATTGAGTTGGGATACTTTTGATCTGTTAGCTCCAATCAGATTCTACTAACATACGTTAACTCTAAGGATATGACGTTGTTTAGCCAATGAGTTTTTGGGAAACATGGAAAGTTAGAACATCCTGAGCTGCAACTGTTTCCAATACCTTGACCATTGTATTATGTAGTATAAAATTAATGTTCATTGTATTCCCATATGTCAGATCTCATCAATCAGTTCCAGTCCACTGTTCTGTTTGATTTGAGCTTGCGCAGCTGTAATAAAGAGCGTTGTTTCTTGCACGCTATGCGCTCCTTCTTGATCACGATTTTTATATGGTGGGATCGGAGGACCCCTGATACACAACCTCAAAACTGGATAGAGATGAACTTGGGTATACAGTCTTTATAATGAAAATCTTATATAGAATGAATATAGAAAATTATATAACGAAAAACATAGAAAATGTATGTGGGGGTGGGGTAAAGGGTTAAATCTTGTGGGGAAACGGTTGGGGTGGGTGTTTATGGGTGGAGAAAAAAAATGAAAAAAATGTGTTATATTTTGTCATTATAACATTTTTGTTATATGTGCCTTCGTTATAAAATTATGCGTTATAAAGACCTCTAACCATGAACTTGCTCTATCTGAATTCTCTTAAAACCAATGTATTGCTCGTGTGCTTAGTGGGACCCACTCTGTCCATCTGCCATGCTTCATAGATCCACCCTCAACGCAAGAGCACAACGTATGCATCTTGAGTGTGTTTGACATTGATCTCTCTTTCACACCTTTGGTAAATGCAGTCATCAAGAAAACATTCCACTACATACTGTTGCTTTCTACATCTCACACACAAAATTGATTTAGTTTGTGGAAATATCTGCCTGGACGATTTCAAACGTGTATACAGAAAAATTCATTGTACAGACCTAAAAGATACTAATACTGTTCCACTTAGTTCACGTTAATCTTGACTAGCCATAACCACATCACACCAGTACTGAAGCCCTTACACAAACTACTGCTTTAGTAAATGTCACGACGTGCCCACGGTTACCGCCGCACGTGGAGCTGCCATAGCTTGCTGCAGTTTGGAGGGCCTGGAGAGTACCATGGAGGTTTCAGGACTGTAGGGACTTCAAAACAGATAGTGGTCTGCATGCCCTCTCTGGCGTGCTGCACGGAGTATCAGTCACGTGATGTGTAAATCCCAGCCACGTCCCAAGATGCCGCAGAGAGGATAAGAAAGAAGTTGCCTACGGACTGTGGTGCTCCTCATCGAATCTCCAGGCTGCTGAGCTTGTGCTGGGAGTTCCCCATTATTGTCCACAGTACGCCCCTACTTTACTCTATACCAGTTACCTTCTTGTGTTTGTCCCTTCCCCATTCAATGATTCCCTGTGTCTGGATCTTGGCTGTTGGCTTGGATTGTTTAGGATTGTGTTGGTTGGATTTGTCACCTGTATCTTGTTTGCCTGCTCCTCTATACTGGGCACTAATTATAGGTGTGGAACTGTGTGAATTGCTCTGTGGTTCCATTATTGGACGCACTTGGACTACTGTAGTCCCATCCTTGTCCCATCAAGTAGCCTGCAGGTGACTACATGGAATTGGGTGTGTAGCAGCCTCGTCCTCGTGCCGCTGGGTAGGTTGCCTAGTGACTGCTTGGAGTTGGACACGTGGCCGCCTCGTCCTCATGCTGTTGGTAAGGCTACCTGCTCTTGTTGTGTGACTGGATCCTGAACCAGGCATGTATGGATACCTACTCTGAACTAGTGATCCCATCTACACTTTTTGGTCTACAGACGTCTGTCAGGTAGGCTTTTCGCCCCTGTTGTACATGTTTATATAACATACATTAGAGCTAATTTCTTTGAGGTGTAATGTGAATGGAAGATGTAAAAGGCTTGCATAAGGCTTTTACGCCTTGCATTCACGTCACAACCCTTTTCATGTATTTGTATGGCAGAGGGGAGAGGTGGAATACAACTTATGTTTCCACCGCTCCCTTCCTCTCTGCCATACAAATACTTCAGCATTCAAACTGGCATGGATTTTCATGCTTCCACAAATGCTGGGCATTCCTATGGAGTCTGGCTGATTTTTTGCACTGTTATGACTGGTCAATTCTGCCACGAATAATTGCACTTCGGTCATACAACCCAAATCCTTATTTCTTATCTCTCTCTCTCTCTTTCCCCCATCTCACTCTACCTCTCTCTCCCTCTCACTTTCCCTCTCTCTTTCCCTCGCGCGCTCTCTCTCTCCCCTCCTCTTAACTTACTGCAGTGCTTACTGCCACGGGGGGATTGGCTAAAATAAGCACAACCATCCCCTCCTCCATTCGGTTCGTGCACCTGCAGAAGCAGGACATTGTATGCCTCACACATGGTACATTCTATGTACATTATGTTATGGTAGGTAACTAGGATTCATACTGCGCATCACTCCCTCTCTTCTGCTTCACTCCCTCTCTTCTCTCTCTCTCGTTCTCTATTTCTTCTGTAAGTACTGCAGTGTCTTCTGGAGACATGCTAAAATATTATAGTATATTAGCATTCTGGCTGCAAGCACTGAACTGTCAGGGCATTTGCAACACAGGCTGGAGTCAATGCTCCTTTTCACTGGATGGGCCCAGCACACCGCTTAGCACCCACACTGTCACCACCACGGTGCTGAGGGATCTTTTGATCCAAAAATCCCTAAAAAAAACATAACGAGGAATCACTGAAACTGCATTTGGAAATGGACTTCACAAATACACCGTGACTCCAAAGATCCCCAAGTTAAATTTGGATTGGGAAAAAGAAAAAAATGAAAGAGATATATTATTTGATAAATACTTGAGTACTTTGTAGGTCCGGGCTTTCCTATCCTACACCTGGCCTGGGTTAGGGCCTGGGTTAGATTCACATTAACCCTGGGACCACTTGTCCCTTACACATGCATTAGAAGCTCCAAGGTTCCTTCTCCTCCTTACTTAAGGCCAACATTAGGAATTCTCTCTTTGCCTCTTGCTCTGGGGTAAGGCTCCTCGCTCCTACATCTTTGTGTGCAGGGTTGCTGCTTCTGTCTCCAAGACATAGTTATGACACTGGTCGCGTCCCAACTTTTTGGCTATTTTGGGTTTTCTTAGACCTTTTCGGCAGTCTCACCATTTCCTTTCTAGACCTTTTGTAAATGCAGAAGCTGACTTGTTCTGTCAAGCCTCCCTCCTCAGGCCCTTTCTCCACCGGTCTCTTTTTTGTCTTTTGGTCAGGTTTAGAATTGCTTAACAACTAGCAATATTTTTGACTTTCGGGTAAAATAATAATTCAAACAATGGTGTTTATTGTGACCTCTTTACGGAAATGTGCAGTACGGTTTGAGCTGCCTTTTTTCATTTCTTTCCGTTCTTATTATACCTTTTAAATTCTGGGTTTTGGTGGCTGTTTTGGTGAATTTGTTAATCCCCAATAGAGTGCTTGATACCACCTCTGTTCACCATTTGCTCCTTTCCATGTGAGACACCCGTTGATATCCGGAGTGAATGGCTAGGGAGGGGAAGTCAGCGAGAGGGAGATAGCTTTTGCAGTTAATCACAAAATGTAGTCATGTTTTATTTAATTTTTGAAGGTATGTAATATATACAATTTAAAAAATACAAGGTCAATTTTCACAAATGGTGTTCACATGGAAATTATTCAAACAAAACTCTCAGGACTGCTCCTCATGTAGAGTGCTATGTCGAATACACGTGTCAATCCAATTCAACAACTACAACTTTCTTTTTCAAGCCAGCCTCGTAATGTAGGTATTATTGTAGGTATTATTTTTGACTCGGGTTCAGATCACTATGGTGGTCAAATCCTGTCGTATCAAGTAATCTAACATAATTTACTCACTTTCCCGGCCACTAAGATTCTGCTTCAGTCCGCGGTTCTTTCTCATTTACAATACTGTTGCTTTCTTTACGTTGGACTTCCTAAATACACTTTTTCTTTGATGCTCCATCTTGCACTCTGAGTTAGAACTCTTTTCCGTCTTCAAATGGTCTGCTCATATTACTTATCTGGTTCGTGTATGTTGTTATGTTATTTACATTTGTAGCGTGCACTACCACCCGAAGGCATCTTGGTGTGAGGACTGGAGTCAATACAAGCCACAGCAGTGCCCTAGAATAACACCGTTTTCAGGGCTTTCCTGAAAAGGAAATGATTTGCAAAGGCTCTAATGTTGGTTACCAATTCAGTATAGTTTTGAATATCAGTTTCTTTGTTTTGTCTCCAACTGTTTACATGCTTTAGCTCCTCCTTATTTTTGTCCCCTGCTATCATTATGGCAACCATCTTGTAACCTACGTTCTGCTACACCATTTCTTTGACTATCCCTAGTTCCCCATGTGCTTCTTCACGTTTTAGATCACTCAAGAAAAGAACACACCTATGTAGTGTACATTTACAGAATACCGGTTGTAGGGTAATTTATATGCAGGGTAATCAGCACCTTGGTGTTGCCCCACTACTGAGTAGTTACATTCACTCTACTCAGGGTTCCTAAAGACACTCCTATTGGGTAATTAGTGCCTACGCGTTTCGGATTAGTAAAAATCCATCTTCAGGGCAGGATGTGTTTTAGTTTCATCAAAGCTCAGTTGTAGTTCCTACAAAGTATAGAGATACACTGATTAGGTCTGAAGCGTATTTAGAGGACTCTATCATTTAGCTCACATAAATGGAAGTACACTAACCTGCTCTTCTTGTGAAGCAGGATCGAATCATAATCACCTGTGTGGTTGAAATAGCAAGAAGTGCAGCTTGTAAATGTTTGACCCTATACGTGAAACCATATTGAACCAATACTCAAACTGTAAAGGTAGTTACTCACCCAGTCACAAGACGGCAATGTCTCGCCGGGTACAAGGGTGGTGACAGGCTGTAACACGAGGATACAGCGGCAACATAGCGGCAACCAATAGTCTATTGGAACCACTGGCCAAGTACTTGGATAAAATTCTACAACCGCTCATACAAGAAACCCCGACTTATATCAAAGATACTACTCACTTCCTAAAAAAACTAAAAGAGGTTGATTTTGTCAACACTAGAGATACCCTCTTTACCATGGATGTGACCTCCCTCTACACCAATATCGTGCATGAGGCTGGACTAGAAGCAGTCGAATGGCTACTTCTTAGGAGTGAAAACTGTCAATGCGACAAATTGTTTGTATTGACACTACTTAAGGTGGTGCTAATGAACAACTTATTTCGATTTAAGGACCAATTCTATCTTCAAGTCTCAGGGACCAGTATGGGGGCGGCAATGGCCCCAGCGTACGCCAACACATACATGTACCATCTGGAAGAAGAAAACATCCTCACATCAGCAAGGTGGCTTCGTCATCTATCCATCTTCGTAAGATACATTGATGATGTGTTTGGCATCTGGACAGGTCCAGATGATGAACTTAATGAATTCTTCACTATGATGAATGCTATGCATCCAAGAATCAAATTCACCACGCAAACAAGCAAATCCCTGATCAATTTTCTAGATGTTGAGATTTATGTTAAGGAAAACATTTTGGAGACAAGAATCTTCACGAAAACTACAGATCGGAGAACGATTGACAGCGTTCCGCTGAGTCAGTTTCTGAGATATCGGAGGAACATTTTGGAATACATTGAATACCAGAAACAGTCAGTATCCTTACGTCATAAATTTCGAGAACGAGGATATACCTCCAATACACTATCGCGAATCGAGCAGAGAGTGGCCACTATTGAAAGAGACCCCTTACTCACATCTAGGAACATCCAGAAAGATGACTCCATGGTATATGTTACCACATACTCAGCACAAACTCAGAGAATTAGGAACATAATCCAAAGGAACTGGCCCATGTTGCAAATGGACCCTCAAACACAGCCACTTTTTCAAAATCTTCCTATATTTGCCTACAGAAATAGTAATGCTTTAAGGAACAGCTTAGTCAGAGCAGATCTGCCCACAACTCATGAGGCACTGACTAAACACAAAGGAACCCAACCATGTCATAACTGCCAGCATTGCAGTAACATCATACCAGGCAATACAATCTTTCATCCCCACACTGGCAAACCTATTTCACTCAAACATTCATGCACCTGTGATTCAACCAATGTAGTTTACGCTCTCAAGTGTCCCTGTGGCTACTATTATGTGGGGATTACTGTTAGGAAGGCGAAACTGCGTTGGACGGAACATAAGTCCAACATCCGAACTAAAAGTCCTAGATCACCAGTGGCAATGCATTTTCAGGAAGCAAGACATTCAATTGCTCAACTGAAATGCATGATCCTTGAACAAGTGAGAATAGGTCCAAGAGGGGGTGATGTGCAAAAGAGACTACTCCAGAGGGAAGTCTTTTGGATTGATTTGTTGGATTGCCTCAGCCCAAGGGGCATGAACTGTGAATTTGATTTAATGTGTTTTCTCTGATTTCCACGTGATTAGCCCATGTGCTTGCATTAGTGTTTTTAGCAGTGTTTTAACAGTGTTATGCCAACTAAAAGGTCGGCTTTTACTTCCGAACCAGATCTTTCACTCTGGCTAATAAGATATGTGTTACATGTGTGATTTGCAATTTTTGTTGACCCTGTAATTAGCACCGGAGTACTAGGTATATGTGGCTGTGAACATACGGAAAATGTACTGGGTTAGCATTGGAAATTTTCATCTTGTTACTCAAAATTGATTGTTATCTGATCATGGATTTGACTCTACATTAGACTGTGAACGGCCCAACAGCCGGGAGCCCGAAAAATCCTCAATGTAATAGGAATGGAGGTCAGTGACCCATATAAGACACTAGAGGGCAGAGTTCAGTATAATTCAATCTATAACTGGAATAACAATCACACTGGATAGCTCCTGGCCGTTTGCCATGTCGCTGTCCGACTTGTGATTTTGGTTATTCAGCAGAAACATAGCGGGAGGTAGGGGCACCAGGCAGCTCCCCGCTGCCTCTTTGCCCCTCCCCCCGCAACTCAAACACTCAAGGTTACTTGTCTCCATACCCGCACGTCCGGTTAACTTTAGGATCGAGTGGTATGAATCTGATCAGCATGCAGATTATTGGCTGCATGCGATAGTTGCGCCTACCTCAATACACCCGCTCAATTACTGGTCGAGGAATCCCCTCGTCTTTTCGGCGCTGGGACCCAGACAGATTACAACGGAGAGACGTAAAGCGTCCCTAGCAACAGAAAATAGAGCGCGCATGCGCGACACGGAACACTCTGTGTATACAAATCATAAAGGCATTCTTTCACTTACGTTTTCACTGTACCACTATTTTTTAGCACGGTTTAAGGTTTGCAGGTTACCTTAATACCAAGTTTGGAGCTCGATTCAAGTTAGATCGTACCTGGGACCTTTGTCCCACACAAAGATGGCGCCCCGCGAGGGGACGCGTCTGCGCGCCGCTCCCATGGCAACGCATTTAGCTGGGGAGTGCCGTGCAGCGCGCCTGCATGACCTGCTGCTGTTTCACTTTGACGTATGGTGGACAACCCGCTCGTTGTAAGTATTCATGATCCTGATGTTCAGTGTATGATAATCACGATGGGTGCATGAGCACAGTGAACAGCCTCTATTTCTTCACTGCACTTTGTACGGATACCATGGCTAACACCTTCCACTAGAGTTACGGACTTTTGCAGTTCCTTTAAAGTCTTGGTGAATACAGTCTTCACGTTACTTCAGAGACATGATACCTTTGGATTCCGCGGTGCTTTACGTTTACCATGCTCACTGAAACCATATATTTACATGCCTGGAGCTAGCCTGAATAGCCCGAATCACCTCCACTTCTTTATTGTATGTTGTACGGTAACTACGATTAACGCCCTCCACTAGAGCTACTGACTATCTGAGATGGTTGACCACAAGTTTTGGTGAATATAGAGTTCACGCTAACCTACGTTTTTCTTGATTATTACGCTCATAGAATACATAAATTCACATGGCTTAAGTTGATAGTAACCTAGATTCTCTTCCATGCCTCCAGTTGCCTAATCCTCGTGTTGCAGCCTGTCACCACCCTTGTACCCGGCGAGACATTGCCGTCTTGTGACTGGGTGAGTAACTACCTTTACAGTTTGAGTATTGGTTCAATATGGTTTCACGTATAGGGTCAAACATTTACAAGCTGCACTTCTTGCTATTTCAACCACACAGGTGATTATGATTCGATCCTGCTTCACAAGAAGAGCAGGTTAGTGTACTTCCATTTATGTGAGCTAAATGATAGAGTCCTCTAAATACGCTTCAGACCTAATCAGTGTATCCCTATACTTTGTAGGAACTACAACTGAACTTTGATGAAACTAAAACACATCCTGCCCTGAAGATGGATTTTTACTAATCCGAAACCCGTAGGCACTAATTATCCAATAGGAGTGTCTTTAGGAACCCTGAGTAGAGTGAATGTAACTACTCAGTAGTGGGGCAACACCAAGGTGGTGATTACCCTGCATATAAATTACCCTACAACCGGTATTCTGTAAATGTACACTACATAGGTGTGTTCTTTTCTTGACCAAACAGGTTTTGTTTGAGTATTCTGTCCAGCTCAAATTGAATTGAGTTCGTTGTTTCTTTGAACCATTGACCTGTACAAATGTATCTGTGAATGCGATTAGCATTAACACACTCCAATGGAGTTGTATGTTATTAATTAAATTGATTATGCTCTGTTATATTGCTTACTGGGTCTACTTTATATCTGTCCACTCTCAGCTTGATGTTTTCTTGTCTGTAGATTGTCAGATTGACAGAGCCCCTGATATACTGTTAATCTTTTGAATATTAGACAAAACCAATTACAATTCTGTAACAATTTGATTTCTGTCCCTGTATATCTAACTCTCCATATTTGGAGTCTTAAGCATATACAAGGTATAACTTTCACTTGGGACTAGCTCCCATTAGGAGTGCAGCAGAGGGTTACCGACTAGCAATAGTCGGTGTATGTCTTTTGCTTTATTTTTGCTGAACCTCGAGTGGCCTCGAGTTTCTCCCTCCTGCTCCTGAAATACAACGTACCAAAATCACATACATGATTTAAGACCCTTTTTGGGCTACTTAAAATTGTCTTGAATTCTTTATTTATTCGAGTGCCTCCCTACCCAGCTCTCTTTTTTCTCAGATTCCGTCCTGTGCCACACCGTGGAGGGATTGGAGAGGTACATTAAGATTCCCTTCAGGCATATCAGTGATGGGAATAAATAAATAAATAAATCAAACAGTGTTCAGTAGATGTCTAACCTTCCATATGCAGGTCTGGATGTGCCTGTGGTCAAGCTACCCCTCTTCTTCTATGAACTACTGCTGACACTGGGGCCCAAGTGGTCAAATTGGGAAGTCCCATTGATGTGAGTGTCAGGCTGTTGGTCTGCTCATTAAATGAGAGTGATGATAAACATGGAGAGATTGTGGCGATGACATTGGGACGTCCCTTTGCTGGGATGAATAGGTTGTTCATAAGCCTTTGAAATGCCAAAGATACCTTGCAGCTGTGACTGACATCTGTGCATTTTCCAGATTGTCGCTGCTGTGTCTCCTATCTAGCACCGGCTTGCCTCTTCTTCCCTCTACACTAGTTTCGGAGGTGTCCCACCATTTCCATACAGGCGCTATGTTGAAGGTCAGGGAGATGGGAAGAATACAGAATAGGGAGCTCATCCTGAGGATCGGGAGATGGCCCGACCTTACCTCCTCTAGGCAGCTGATAGCACTTATCAAAGGGCCATTCTAGGCTGTCTTTCCTGATCTTCAGAGTCCTCCTTATGTGTTGGGATGGCCTCAGGAGGCTGACTTTCTCACACTTTGCTAACTCCACTGGCAACCAGTGCAGTGCTGCATACACTTTAACACTCTGTTCATTGCTCACTGGCTTTTATATGACATTAGCACCTGGGGCAGATGCCACAGCCAATCAGATTGCTCGGATCGCAGGCTGAATCTCATAATCGAAGCCTGCATTTAGAGCAAGCAAAAAGCTGATTACACCCCCAATGATCTTGCCACCCACACCCCTCCATCTTCCAAGCCCAAAACCACCACCTGTCACCTCCCACCTCACCACCCAGTTATCTTTTCTTGCTTGGGTCTTAGCGGTGCTCTGCTGCTCCTCTGAAGAGGGGCTCCACACAGAGCTCCGCATTCCTTGTCCATGGAGGCCATCTTGGGTGAGTATTTGGTAAAATAATCGGTTCACAGCTAGCGGATGAAAAATTGATTCATCCAAATACATTGCTAGTACCACCCTAGTACATAATCCGCGGTGCTAATAGCAATAATTTACCAGGTCCCCGAGCTGTACTGGGTGGTTATGTCCTGGGGACCATAGTGAACGGCCATTGCTTCACTCAGGCCTATTAACTTGTGCCCTGGGCCATTACCACCCCGTACAGCCCGGGGATCCCGTTATTGTTTAATTGCACCCCCTTTTTTTCTAGACAATCTCGAAAAAATACTCTTCTTCTCTACCTATTTGGTTGCTAATGCACTTTTGCTGATGGTGCCTAGGTTCCATAGGAAAACATGAACAGCTGTGCTTTCTCTGTCTTGGTCCCCCAACTTTGTAACTCCTGACCTATATCTGTGCTGTGTGTATGATCCTCTATCTTTTGGAGATGCTCGGAAGGTGTCACTGTTTTCAACCTTAGCCTACGCTTTCCATTTCTGTTTCCTAGCCATTAGCACCATAACATATTAGGTGGGTGTTTTGTATTTGTATTCATGGTTTTAAATGATGCAAACCTAGCTAGGAAGCAACGGAGCACTGTATCTATTGCTGAGCGTAGCATGTAAGGTAAGGGCGTGTAACCATATGTGGCTTGGAACGTTGTCAGTTCTGATGTACAAATCGACACCTATGGGTCCCTCTCGAATTCTCACTAGTCATTCCTGCACAACTCTAGGGTGTACATTTGTTAACGTATTACTGAAAATGAAGGGACTACGTACCCCTGAAAAGGTTGGGCAGCAGGCAGCCAAATCATCCCCCCCGCTGCTCCGTTTTGCAAAATGGGGCCTAGCAAGTGCGACAAGTAGATTCGTTCACAGAGAAAGTAGATTTCTCAAAAGTTTCTGCCTTGGACATCTAGATGATCTTTTCTTAAATCCACACCTCTGAGGTACAAGGCCTAGAATCTTTTAAAACCAGAAGACCTGAAACGCAGGCATTATTGAAAATGTTTGATAGTTGCGTGAATGTCAACAATCTCCTGTGGAGGAATGTCCAGGAAATGGCAACGTTTGCACAACAGTGCCTAAAAATTGATTTCTGCACTGAGACAGCAAGAGGTGATGATATTATCCAGCGTGCGCTCTATAAATGGTCTCTTCCGCTCAATCATGGTGACAACACTGAATGTATAATAATTGATAGATGGAACAGTGTTGCACACATTCAAATCATCTCAAGGAGCTGCTGTTGGAGGGGCTCTCCATCAATAGCTTCAGTTAAAAATGCATAGGAATCTTCTGAAGCTTGAGACCCACCACCAACAAAGACCCCTGGAGAAGACTCTCCGGCAGCGTTTAGGCGGACAAAGGGAAGGCACTTATTTTGGATGTACTGCGATCAATCCCCTCCTGAAAAGATTCACTACATGCAAGGTTTCCAACAGGAGGAAAGATTTACGAATGACAAATCCGGAATACTGATTCTTTTTAGAAGTTTCGATAAACAGAATCAAAACCATCTCCTCTTTAAAAATCTTCAAGAACTTGCTCTGTTGTCTCCAGGAAATACAACGTTTGCATCTCCAAAGGAGTTCTCTGATCAGGAATCTGTGAAAGCGGAACCTGAGCAATTCTCTGAAGGTAAACATTCACTCTAAAATTTAAGAACAACTGTCATTGTGGTAAACCTCTTCTCAAAGATCAAGCTCTCAACTGGATATATGAAATAGTTCTTAAAGAAGCAGAGGCTCAGTACCTTTCATCAAGGGTGGCATATAGTGACCCATCTTTATGTTTAATGTATGCCTAGGAAGGACCCAGTCCTCTGTTCATGGCGAGCGTGGACGTTCGCAGAAGTAGGCGGAGCTACCACCCAAATGTTCGCCATTATAGAAATAAAGGAGATCAGACATACACTGCCTTCCTCTCCACGTGTTTATTGATTGCGCTTATCTTGTATTAGTGTTGCATACCGCATAACAATGGCGACAAAGGTTTACAAGCTATGTGTGCCGTGATAGAAGCTACGCATGCCATGATCAGCTTCACTACGGCACACACCGTCTCCGACTGAGCTTTCTGATGCCCTGAGGAGCTGGCACTCCAGAGAAACAATCAACACGCCTGCCATTTGAGAAGTGAGTGGGCCGCACCCAACGCCTTGTGGGGAATTCTTGTTTATAATTACAGTGCTGTCATTGCAACCAGGGAACACTTCCAAATGCGAGCACAGCCGTGATATACACACAGCCAGTGACAGTGACACCTACCTGCTGCAATTAAATGAACAAATGCTCCACCGCGCGTGCTGTGCCACGTGCACTGTGTGCCTCACATTCACTGCCTACATTGAGCCAGTACAGCAAGAGGACAAGAGTCCCACAACAAGAACAGACTCATATTCAGTGTGCCATCACCATGTCAGAGGATGAGGCTGTCGGCAGCTCCTCCATACAAGCCTCTCCGCCCCCATCTCCATCCCAAATGACTGGGCAGAACGGAGCAAAGCATCCCTGATATTACAGGTGGTCCTGCCTTTTGGCATCACAGACACTAGAAGGCTAGCACCACGGTGGAACCGATGGCTCCAAGAACTGCAGATATACATTGATGCAACTGGGGTGAGGGAAGAGCTCCGACTCAGAGGAATATCAATGCACACGGTAGGCCCAGTAGTGCGCAACATTGTCTTTGAAATGCCGGAAATCTCCACCACCAACGTTCAAGGCATCATTGACTTCCTGAACAACTACTTTGCGCCACTACATAATGTAGCATATGAATGCCACATCTTCATACGTCCACGTAAGAGAGAGGAGAAACGCTAGACAATTTCGTCATGAGACTTAGAAAAAGAGTTAAATATTGTGATTTTGAACTCTACTCGACTGAAGAAGCACTCAAATCGCAAACAATTGCTCGTTGTGAGTCAGCTGAATTCTGTGAAAATGACCGCAGAGGCCCATATCTCTAGAAGAAATACTACCGCTAGCCAGGGCGGACATGGCACTCTCAACGCACTCTCAACACAGACTGAATCCTTGTGAAATATTAAAATCACGCAGACGCCATCCACTGCGTCCCTATGCCAGGTCAGGGCATCGTATCGGGAAAGCAGCAAAGATCAAAAAAGTGCTACAGGTGTGGTTACAACCTCCCTCATGTTGGCCCATGCCCATCAGTTGGCCATACTTGTGACAAGTGCCAAGGTGAGAATCACTTTCAGTCAGTTTGCAAAGATTTCAGATATTTTCAGAGATCTACAAACTACAGCGAGCAAAGCAGGAGATGAGACAGCTCCCGTTCCAGGCAGCCGAGATCACCTACCGTCTGGGATCAACGGTCTCCAAGCAGAAGAAGGGGACCTCTGCGCTGATCCCAGCAACCTAGGGACAGGAAGGAGGAATCTCGAAGAAGACCCTCGTCTGAAGACACAAAGAGAAGGTCTACAAGACACAAGGTGCAATAAATAGGAATCTCGCCAAGATGCTGCAATGCCTACGCCTCATCGTCGTCCAGCGGTGACCGCAAGCGAGGCTATGTACATGCAATAGGTAACAAGACAGCAACAGAGTACAGCCCGACATTATTACAGCTCAACGGTAGCCCCTGAGAATGTCTTATTGACACAGGGGCAACCGTGAATGTAGTCAACAAAGCAACATATCAGGGCCTCAAATGTAAGCGAGTGTTACAGACAGCCGGCACTGATATTTATCCATATGGAACAAACACACCCTTGAAGTGCAAAGGCATATTCAAGGCCACCTGTACAAACAATGACAAAACAACAAAAATACTGATGTACGTAATTGAAGGAGAGGAACCAGGTGGCAGCATCCTTAGTTTCAAGTCTGCAATACAGATGGGTCTAGTACATATAATGTACCTAATCATGACAGCGTACACGGCGAGCCCAAAAGACATGATGATAAAAATGTTCCCAGCCCTGTTCAAAGGACTCGGCTGACTCAAAGGAAAACAAGTTAAACTGCACATCATTCGGGACATCAAACCCGTCGCACAAACTGGATATATGAAGTAGTTCTGAATACTGCTGAATATCCAGAAGCAAGTAGCGGACTTCAACCTGATCTGAATAAGTCCAAGCACTTGTAGATGCGCCCACGCCACAATCAACATCAGCTGTCCTTTCATTGCTAGGGATGGCCAGCTACTGTACTTGTTATGTACAGGACTTTGCATCTGTCAGTACGCCACTAAGACACCTCACAGGAAAAGGACAAGACTTCATGTGGTCAAATGACTGTGACAATGCTTTCCAAGAAATCAAACGATGGATTGGATCGGCCTTGTGCATGGCACACTAGACCCGAACCTTGAAACAGAACTGACCGTAGATGCAAGTCAAGTTGAACTAGGAGCGATTCTTGCTCAATTCAAGTCCGGCTGTGCTTCGTCAGAATCACGCTGCATTGTAGCTTCTGCCAGCTGCAGCCTGTCGTTGGTGGAATGTGCATACTCGAAGCTGGAAAACGAGAGTCTAGCAGTAGTGTGGGCCTGTGAGCACTACCAGTTATTCCTATATGGACAAAACTTCACAACTTCACCATCATCACAGATCATCAGGCCCTCACAACCATATACCACAAAAGAGGGTTGAGGGATGTGGAAGCACAAAGGAGGGTCAGGTTGTTGCGGTGCTGGGTTGAATATAAGCGCAAGAGGGTTTAGGTGGTAGGGGAGCACAAAAGAGGGTTGGGGTAAGCACAAAAGAGGGGCAGTGTGGTAGGGGGAGCACACACAAGGATCAGGGGCTGGAGTAGCACAAAAGAGGGTCTCGAATAAGCATTAAAGATTGTCAGGGTGGTGGGGTGGAGGAGAACAAAAAAGGATTGAGGTTGTGCACACAAGGTTCATGGATTTGGGGGAGCACAAAAGATGGTCAGTTGCTGGATGGGTGCTTAAAACGGTCAGGGTTGGGGTAAGCACAAAGGAGGATTGGGAGGACAGCAAGAGAGAGAGCAAAGGGGTCTAGGGGCAGGAGAACGGGGCTTGTGAGCTGAGGCTATCAGGCCAAAAAAAGGGCCCAGAAGGCCAAGAAATGGGGCAAAAGGGGAGCCTGGGGTCCAGGAGAATGGTTAATAAGGGCTCTGGTATGAGGAAATGGGTGAAAAGGGAGTGCGAGTGCAGAGGAAAGGGGTGATAAAGGAGTCTGGTGGCCGAGGAAATTGGGCCGGGGCCAAAGAGAACAGACAGGAGGCCTAGAAAACGGGCGGAAAAGGGTTTTGGGCCCAAGGAAAGGGATCAAAAAGGGGGCTGAGGGAGAAAACGGGGGCAGGCAGAGAAAAGCAGTGAACAAGGGATCTGAGAACAACAAGGTACTCACCTACTGTACCGAAGTGACAGGGCAAGATCACGTCTGTTCATTCTTGTTCTCAAGCTGGGGATTAGGAGGAGGGGCAAAACAATGAGACGTTGACGACCACATCCTAAATCACTGTGACCAGTCGGCCATCTTAGGATCAGGCAATACACCTCCGTGATGATTAAAGTACATTACTGGCCCACAACATTCCACAGGTATGGTTGACCATATTAGAACCAGGAAATACTTCTTTAGAAGGAGGGGAGGGAGGTGGTTATTTGCAATTGAAGGGTCACTCCGCTGCTGAAAAGGAGGAACACATGTGCTTTCCAAAGGGACTTGTGGTTCACAGAATCCTAAAAATGCATTCCTTCATTTGTGTAAATGTCTACAGGAGGCAGAAATGAACGGTTTGTGATGCAGCAAATTCATGCTTGAGCATTGTAAGTTACCCTGCCAACCAGATATCCTGATTCTCACCATCCATGCCTCTCTCTTTAGTATTAGCGATGCTTTGCCACACCATATAGGTGGCACTAGCACCACGAAGTGCACCAAAAAAAAAGGAAGCGTGGTTTAGACACTGTTGAGTAAAATGGGACATGTTGGCATGGATGATGCCAATGTAGAGGATTTAAGATGTAGGCATTCGTTTTCAGTGCTGCCTTGTGATCTTGGGCAGACACTATATATCTAGATCTCCTGTGTGCAAAATGAATGCATAAGTACTTGGCATAGTAAACTCAACATTTGTATGTAGGAATGCAGCAAATGGTTTAATTAGGAGGTCACACCCAAATATGTTTTGTTTAAGAGGGTTCCATACTATAGTACGGTGAAAGCAGCATCAAGCCCATGTGAAACACGGACTACCCCTTTCTCCTGTTTTTTAATATTCAGATCACACATAGTAACATACAGATGACTTATGTCATCATATAGCTAAATGATTAAAAAGACTTTTATGATTGTATGTGGGGAACTCTTGATTCCTTTATTGCACAACAGTAGTTTCCTCATTACAAAAATATAATATTTAAAAACATAATTCATACCAATGATACAAAAGGCGCTATACAAATGCCAAGAAACATAACATAACATAACATAACATAACACATCACAAATACAAAAACCATTTTCTCTCAAGGCTTACTATCCAGAGGGACACAGATTGGGTTTCTCAATGTGCCATCCGGTTGTGGGTTCTACAAAAGTATAAGGAAAGGTTTTTTTCCTAGAGAGCGTGTAGCTTCATTTGTTAAACACCTTTTTTGAAGAGCAATTGAAGAACTCTGAGAACAATAGGGTATTAACACAGTGTAAAATTTCGTTATTGCAGTACTTTTTGCGTCAATATTTTCTTTTCATTTGGCACACAGTTCACATATTTTTATACAACACAAGTGCATAGGTAATTCTCCTATACCCCTATCTCTTCATTGTTGTTCTATGTCTCTTTACTTCTATATAGTTCCTAGTTCAAGTGGGGTATTTTTAAAAATGATATGTCGACGCACTGCCTTCCTGCATTTATCATGGGATAAACCCCATCCTTGAGTAGGTTTTCCTGATGTCTTCCAGGAGGCCTTCGTCAGGACAGATGGTGATTATTTTGTTAAGGCGTTTGGTCTTCTAACCCTTTATATGATGTATTGTTATTTTGTAGACTGGAACAGGGGCAGTATTCTTAAGGTGGTCTCATTTAATGGGGCCAGTATTTTGAACTTGTTGGATCGATGAATTGACCAACTGTCGCTTAATGTATCGCTCTGGCTTGTTTCTCCTCACGTTAATTTCCTTATTCAACAGAGATTCAGTTTCCCTTGTTTACGGATTTGTAAACAAGGGAAACTGAATCTCTTTTGTTTTTAAATATTATATTTTTGTAATGAGGAAACTTCTGTTGTGGAATAAATGAATCAAGAGTTCCCCACATACAATCACAAACGTTTTTGAGTCATTTAGCTATATGATGACATAAGTTATCTGTATGTTACTTTGGGTGGTCTGAATTTTGAAAAACAGGAGAAAGAGGTAGTCAGTATTTCATATGTGCTTGCTGGAATGCAGCAAATGGCATATTATTGGCTGAACCAAATTACGAACAACTTTCTGCTTGCCTTGTCAATGCAACAACAGAGAAGTCCAAGCATCACCATTTTACCTGGTCTGTCCAGAGCCCCCTGCAGAATGTGCCCAAAGTTCATCAATGCTTTATTTGACATAATACCCCATAATTAAATGACTTTTAGTAACTTTTTTTAAAATGAACCATATCGAAAACATGTCTCCCCTCATCCCATGGGAATGCCTTCTCCAATAATATGAGACACAGACCATCCGACTTGAGGACGACCGATCCTGTCTCCCAAGGTTGAAACACAGCCACAAAAAATGTATTGGTCCAATGTGCTCTTAGACTCCCCCACACCCTTCCACCACCTCAAATGTCTTCTTGCCAAATGCTCGTAATTTGAATCCAAACAAGCAAGCAACTGCTGTCATAACCCGATGTGGACTTCTCAGGACATACTTGTAACAGAACAGACCCACCCCAAATCCATAAAGTTAGTTCAGGGGTGTGGATATCTTACAGGTTCAATGCTGGCCTCTGTTATGGGTGCCATGCTGCAACCCCTCATCCTTCCAAGGCCAAAAAAAAAAAAAACGGAATGCCATCAAATGATTACTGTGTGCTTAGAAGCTGGAAAAATAGTGCCATATAGGAACACACATTGTTATTATTGGAATTAATATAATAGAGAACATACTGGCTGGGGAATCAGACATCAGTGCTATCCCTCAGGTTATGTATGGGATAACGTGCACCCTACCATTCTTTATAAGTCTATTCCAAGCCACTGAGGATCTCCATGAATAAATATATGAATGAGGGTACAGGACAAGCATCTTTTTAGGGCCACTGAACTCTGGGGTACTTAAGATATCCTGTTTATGTGTAGTTGGGTTCATATTACTCCTTATAAAACATGGTAATACGCTGATTTCACATTCAGTATCTGCCATCTTGCTTAGTGTGGTCTGCAACCTTTGTCTCTCGAGATATTTTTGGATGAAAAGTTCTGTAATGCAATGACAAAATCACCTCCATATGTAATTTAGGCATTCCTATATATTATACATTTGTTTCCGATCACACTCATATATAATGTAGAAAAAGAAAAACAGTAAAATAACTTGGTGAAAAAAGTTGTTGCAAATAATGTGGGTAAAATATATCCATTTAATATAGTACATCATAATTCCTCATGAAACCATATAAAATATTCTGTGTGCAGTCAGTAAACAAAATGTATGTAGAAAAAAGGTTTTACACATTGGTACATAAAACAAAATGGTTTGGCAGCATATACAATTCATAGCCCAACAAAGGGGTATGTATCCTCATAAATGGATTGCTTGATCTGTACCTTTATTGGTAAATCCATAGTTCCATACATTAAAGGTTGTTTTTTAAAGAGATTGATCCTCCATCAGCTCTAAGAACCAGCTTCTGGCGGTGTCAGAACTTCCTCAAAGGCAGGCAAATAATTAATGGCCAATGAACTATAAAATGAAACACCGTGTGGGTAAGGATGACTCTCTAAACCTTAAAAGTGTCAACTAATTTGTAATATAAATTGGGGACAAAGAAAGGAGAACAAAAATACTCCTACCTGAGCAGTTTGATTCTGTAGCACACAATCCATTAAAAGTGGCATATTCCTTATTTATATTTCTTTACTCTCAGCTCCTGAACTGAGTCATATGAAGTGCTATGTCCTACAGGGTAGGGATATATACACTACACACGGAATGTCTATGGGGCATATGTATCACAAGTCAACACTTATTATTCACAGAAATTCTTACTAAAAGCAAGTGGGCTAAACTTTGCAGTAGCCCATTTGAATATGTAGGACTCCACTAAATGTCAACTGAATACCTGTCGGTTGGTTTAAAACGTAATGTCTATGAAGACCCTCATGAAATTCCAAACAATGATGAGAGGGGCGCATTGTAGAAAACACAACTTTAGTAATGGCTGGGAAGACAACCAGTCTCTCGAGACCGGTAAACTGAAGCTCTCGACAAACCCACATCGAGCAGTAGTATTTAAAGATGAAATCCACACAATTAGAATAGATTTGGGTACAATCTAAACATTATTTGTGACCAGGCTTGGACTGACCTGTAGGGCAATAGTGCAATGACAGAACCAAAAACACAAAATGCTAATATGGGCCAGTTTATTTGATATAAGTGGGCCAATTTTATGGCACATTTGGGCCAGTTTGTTAAGTTACTTCATCATGTGCCTAGTAGTTTTGACCAATGTTACTGGATAGCTATCCTTTAAAATGAACAATTTCCATCACATTTTATCAAAACCCCCCGTTGGGTATTACTCAAACAGTCTGTCACAGAAGGAGTGAATTGTCATTTTCAACTGTGGGCCACCTTTTCATTGGTGCCAGCGACAATTTTGTGCCCCAGTTCAACCCTGTTTGTAACTACATCCTAATCATTATATTGCCTCCTGCCTATATAAAACTTAAGTCAGCATATATTCCCCTATTCTCATTGGTTAGTATATTTCCCTATTGTGATTGGTTAGTACAATAACAAGTACAATAACAAGTTTCATTCTGATGTGCATCGCCCTGCAGATGGCCTACTCATGCTCAGTCAGTATGAGGAAAGAAACTGCCCCACTCAGCAACAAATTAGATACAAGGCCATTCTCTCCCATGCAGCATACCAGGATACTCCACACTCCTGCCACTCTCCCACGTTAAAGAATATCCTTGTCATTATCATATATGTGTCTGCCTATGGCAAGGACGAAGCCATGATTTCATAGTGCGCTCAACTCCCTTGGGAAGGATTTCATGAGATAGTGTACCAGAGGCCTAACTCTTAGAATAATAGCTAATATTTGTGCTACAGGACCATCTTACCATCTACCCGGCAGCCCAAAGGCTCTTTAGGATCTGGCAGAAATAAAATCTAATACAAGATGACAGGGACACTGAAAGAAAATGGCGGAACACTTAGAGGCCTATTTCTAAATGCAATGGTTAATATATGGGCTTCTTGCTCACCCTGCCGCATACTTGGCAGTCCATGGACTCTCTAGAGTGATGCAGAAATGCAACCCAATTTAAAAATGCTGAGGGAACCACTGTTAACAGTGGTTCCTCAGCTTATACTTTCAATACCTTTAGGATTTCGCAAACCCCATAAAACATTCCCCCACACTGCTCTTTCATTTTATAAAATTGTGTTTTCGGTACCCACACTTTGGAAACATTATGCCAATCCCATCTATACTATTCTGGGCTACATGTCAAGATGCAACAATCTCCATCCCCTGTACAATCAACATATGTTTCAAACTAGTTCCATGAATTTAGGGTCTTTCCACTTGCAGATAAAGTTCTGAACAAAAACACCATCTCCTGGAAGGAGCTGTAGTTGCTGACACTATGATAACTCCTGTGGAGCTGGCAATATCTCCTTTATTTGTGGGTCATGATCATAGCGATGGTGCCCAACCAGGGGAGATGTAAACCTGACAGATTTTGTTAATTCCCCAAGGTACCCCTGGAATTCTTCCCCCAGAATTTCAGCAGAGGTGTGTGAATCACTACTTGTATGAGCAGGTGTGAGGGGAGTATGCAGTCTTTTGCCTGTGATTATTTCCTGTGAGGCGAGGTGAGGTGAGGTGAGATGATCAGACCCTGGCTGATTTTGCAGTATGAAGAGAGCGAGGGGCAGTGAGTATAACTAACTTTTATGCAGTGTGTCACATATTTTAACAGGTTTCTGTTTCAACAGATCGTTCATTCGCTCTACTATTCCATTGGTTTGTGGGTGATAAATAGAGCATAATGTGTGTTATATTCCCAATAGAGAGCATATTTCTTTAAACAATTAATTGAAAAAGTATGTGCCGTTGTCAATTCTGATGATGTCACAAATTCCCCATACTTCACGCACTACAAATGTGGCTGCTGATTTGACATCAGGGTGATGTCTTTATGTATGGTTTTTTGCTCCAATGCAGTAATACTGGATGCTTCGGGGTAGCCTGAGATATCAAACTAATCAGATATCCAGAGTATGTGGGTTCTACATTCATTGTTATACAGGCGAATTAGCCTTAAGCCTTCTGTTTGTAAAGAACCACACGGGAAGTAATAGTGTTTGTAAAAATATTTTTGTCGGGATGAGGTCAGTTCCTTGTTCGTATAATAACTTTCAGTGTCCTGACAATGTGACCAGTAGTGTACATTTGGAAAGTAATACAATTTGATATGAAATCACTATTGAGTTCCTGGAGGTTTGGAATAAACCATTCCTGTTGCAAGTCAGCAGAAATATATTCAGTGGATGTGGGTGATGGAAAAGTGCACCTGTTTGAAGGCCACGGTGAACAGCTCTTGGTTCATGACTGGTTTTCCTGAAATGTTTTGTCTCTATATGAGGTCAGTGGGGGAGAGAGAGAACACCCCCTCTTTGCCCATAATTTGCCCCCTGCTGCTGAGCCTGTGCTTAGAATTCGATAAGCTGGGTCAGTGAAGGAGTGTTCTAGGGAACTGTGATTTCTACCAGCTGTAATGATAATTCAGAGGATACTAGGTCAGAACGGTTTTCTAGATATACTGCTTCCTTTACTTCTAAGTCTGCTTCATTGTTGCCAGAAGCAATTTGGTCTGTTTTGTTTGTATGAGCTGTGCATTGTACTAACGAAACTGCTTTAGGGAGTGCTAATGCATCTATCAATCTAGAGAGTAGTGCGGCATGCTGCACAGGTATACCGGGTGAGTTTTTAGACTGTCTCCTCTGTCATCTGGACAGGCCTAAATGTATGGTTGATTTGGCATATGCTGAATCTGAGTAAATGGTAGAGGAGCACACTTGAGACAATTCTAATGCAGTTATGAGGGACCCATGTTCTGCTACTTGTGCAGAATAGTGGGAGAACAGTGGCACCTTGATTTGAGGCTCGATACTGCTGTTCCTGTGTGCCTTATTCCCATGTTCTGATCAATCGTTGATGAACCCTCAAAAGGGTGCCCATTCCCCTCTTCGAGTGTATCTTCCTTGACGCGGTAAGTGTCATCAGCAGTATCCTCATATGTGGTACAATCAAGTACTGTGTCATTCAGCTGGACTGGTTCTTCGATAAATGTTGCTGAATTACCAGTGTGGCACTTGACAAAGTGAATGAATGAGTTCTACAAGATCACGTCAGACCCTGATGCTCATTGGGTGGTGAAAGTAGATTTTTATTTTTCTAGAATTATGAAAACTGCATGCTCCACATACAGGGTGACAGGGCATCCCATGGTAATAGTGGATGATCTCTGGATGGCAAATGCAGCTGATGCCAGAGCCTGCTCACATGGAAAATGTCCCCGTATTACTGGATCCAGGAGACCACTGTAATACGCCACAGGCCTATGTCCCAGTGAAGTCTTCTGTTTGAGGACAGCCAGAATCACCAAGCCGTTGGAATGTGAGAACAGAAAGAATTGCTTTTTATAATCTTGTAAGGTCAGAACCGGGGCACTCCTGATCTCTTTCTTAAGCTCCTCAAATGATTAGATCATTTGATCTGTCCAGACAAATGTCACTTTTGTTTTCTGTGCTTCTTTTAGTCCTTGTAGTCATGGCTTGGTATCTGTTGAAATAGCCAAATATGCATGCTCGACAGTAGTTACACAAACATAAGAACTGCTGCATCTTCTTGACTGTGGTCAGAAGTGGCGTGTTTTGCATTGCTCTGGGTCTTTCTAGTTCTTTTTGTACTGTTTGTCAATGATATTATCTGTCCTAGGTAGACAAATACCCGCTGACAGTACTGCAGTTTATCCTTGTCCACTTTGCAATCCTTCTCTGTCAATAAGGTCAAATGTTTTATTGAGTCATTCCTGCATAGTTCTTCTGTCGTGCTACAGAACAGGAGGTCATCCACTTACTGAATCACTGTGATCTGGGTTTGTAAGTTTCCTAGATACATTTGCAATACCCTGTTAAAAATGCTAGGGGACTCACAGTACTCTTGGGGCAACTGAGTGTGTTAAAATCTTTGGCCACTGTAGGTAAACGTTTTAAGGAGCTGGCAATGGGATGGAGAAAAATGCATTCTTGATGTCTATGATGGTAAAATAGGTTGCTTCTGTAGGAATTGTACAGAAAATGGTGGCAGGATTGGGGGCCACTGGGAATTCTGCTTCTACAATATTGTTTAACATACGTGTGTCCAGCACCATCCTCCAAGATGACCACTTTTTTCACAGGATAGATAGCTGTGTTACATGGTGATTCTAATGTTTGTAGTATGCCCTGCTGCCATAAGGCCTCTACGATGGAGTAAACACCACCCTCCACTTCTCTTGAAATGGGGTATTGTTTTACTTGGTGCAAGACTGGTACTGCTTTCAGTTTCATTTGTATTTCCCCTATTCTTTTTAGCAGGCCCACATCATGTGGACCACTGGTCCACAATTTACTGGGCACTGTGATTGCTCAGTAATGCGAGAAGGACAACTTTTTGATGATTTATCAAAGTATGCAATTTTATTCTTAAAACAATATTCTCGCACTGTCCCATCAATGCTGAATAATTCTCTTCCTAACCAAATCTAAGGGAACACACTCTAACATAGGATCACTGGCGCTTATGCTAAGCACCCAATACACAAAGAAAATGTATGGCAATACAACGTGACATGAACAACATTCACAGTTCCTGAATGACCTTCTAATGTCCTCTGTAATTTCCCTTCCCCATGGTTCAAAGTCAGTTTTGAAAATGTTTAACACAACAAAGATCTTGAATCAGTTCTTGATGTTTCTAAGTCAAACTAAAAGTTCATTAACCAAAGGTCCGCCGGCAAAACATCTCTTCTCCTTGATAAATGTTCACTTTATACTTCCAGAAGAACAGCACCAATGGTTATCCTGGCCACAATGCTTTATCACTTTTGAATAAGACTTGCCACAGAACAAAAAGGAAATGCAGTATCCACACTGTTAATGACACACCCAGTTCTTGGTCAACAACTTCTCAGGGCTGCTGCTTCCTCTTCATCAACCACATTTCTACTTGATTTACCATGAGAACGGTTACCTTTTTCTCACAGTATTCCACCTTGTTTAGATCACTGGAATGTTGCATCAACTGACATTCAGATATATTTGAGGGGTCAGTAATGTGAGAATCAAAACAATGCACCCGATTCATGGAATTATTTGCGTGGAAATAGGGTACTTGTGCACCAAACTGTGCGCAAATCTGCACTCGTTGATTCATGGAATCGAAATGTGCTGTACTTTTCCTGAGCTTGCGTGGAGTTCGTGCAGGTTTGTCACATCTCTGTGAACCATCGAGGGCCTTGCGTGAGACTCCACAAAGAGCGTGGGCCTGGCTTTCGCAGAGGGCTGGGAAAGGGGCGGAACACCAAAAATGGGGAAGAACTTGCTAAGAAATGGGCGTTCCAAGGCACAACCTGCATGCAGTCTCTCGCACGCCTGCAACCCGAGCCCAAGTCCCCGACATGCATGCTTGTGGGGGACCCCATGCACTGTTTGAAGGGTGCATGAATATGCACTTGGGGGAGCGCCCAAAGGTAGCTGTTCTGGCTGTTGATGCTTTGCGAGTGGGCATGTCGGGGCATTCCGGCCGCGACTTGCGATTACAGTTAGTTTGCGCTGTAAATTCCATGAGTACATGGGGCATGCATTTTTCTTTCTGAGTGTAGGCTCACCAGTGTCCTTCTCAATGTGCGGCCCTTGCAGGTTTTCTGCACACATTTCAATGAATTGGGCCCAATGTTTCATTTTCTCAAGTTTTGACATTTTATTTTAAACAAAGATAGAAAATAAGCCCTAACAAACCTGCTCTACAAGGGGATTCTCTACATAGTCTAGGATCTAAAGGAAACTCTCATAGCATACACAAAACTAACCCTCACACTGAAAAAATAAAAACCACATAAACAGTGTCTTGGATGACTAATGTGTGCAACTTCTGCAGAATCTTGGGATACAATTTGTCAGGATGCTTCGTCTTAGGGTTGGCTTTCTCTCTCTAGCAACTCCCTTATGCCTTCGATAAAGTGGATCCGTTGTCCCACAGTTTTCTTCTGCTTCTACAACATTCAAATAATAATGTTCTGACAGTCCTAGTGCTGCTCCTGCAACTTAGAGTTTTAGGCAATTTCAATAAGACTCTTCGACCTGTACAGGTTGGCAAGGCACTCTTCTCTTTTGTATGGCAAGAAAGGGAGCCTCTTTGCCTTTCCTTTCTGTCTTGCAGCTACCACAAAATCAGTCTTTTCTTCAGGCAACTTCAACAAGACTCTTCGACCTCTACAGGCTGGCAAAACATTCTTCTCTCTTGTGTAGCAAGAAAGGGCAGCCTCTTTGCCTTTCTTTTCTCTCTTGTAGCTACCAGAAGATCTGTCTTTAGCTCCCAGACTGCTGCTTCTTGATTTGAACTGTCTCAGTTCTGCAGATTAGAATTAGTTATTTTAACAAATACCCAGCTCCCTTCCCCAGCTTCATATGCACCTTCTTGTCTCCATTGGCTACCCCCAACTCGGTATTGTTACTCTTCCAGCCTTGGATAAACTTGTCACCCTTGTGGAGAATCTTCCCTTCTCCAGCTTCCCTCAGCTTGTTTCTGCACACAGGCCTTGGGTGGATACACGACTAAAGCTCTGCATTCACAGCAATTAGACACACCTAGAAAGACTGCCTGTTTTACCCAGTTTCCGCCAATGCTGCCACATCCAAACAGGATTTGTGAGCACAGGACCATCTCAGAGCCTGCAGGTGAAATGTGCTGTTTCTCTGCTTTGGTGTCCCTTCTGTGGTTACGCTTCCTAGTGAACTGCCAGACTTGTGCTCTACTTTTTCTGCTTCTGCTACTGCCGACCTTCAAGCTCCTGCTCCAGCTTCTTTTTACTGCTCCTTCCTGCTGCAGCCTTTTATGCCCCTTGGGTGGGTTAATTGGTTTCAAGTACAGGCCCTTAGGACAAATTGCCTGACCTTGCCAAAAGCTATAAGGCCTGCCTGCCTGTCCTTGATTCTTGCATGCCTCTCCAGCCGTCTTCTTCATCACAGTCCCTGATGGATTCTGGGACATCTAGTCCACCTTAGAAAAATGTAGTTGTCTTACTTCTTTAAAATGTTTAGGGATGATTTTGCCTCCCTTGATGTTATTAAGAGTGGATTTATAGGGTTTACCATTTTTAGAGACAGATGGGACAGAAAAAGCCATATATTCGTCATTCCTTTTGGCCTTGTGAGGATATGGAGTTTGAGGGGTATAAAAGATTTGTTCTTTGGGTTGAACACTATATTGAGGCTCTTCTTTAGGATTTACCTTTCGATCCTTAGTAGGCAGCTGAGATATATCAAAATGCCAATTAGCCAATTCCTCCTCTAAGTCTGTGCAAAGGGTATTCTTCTTTAAGGAGAAATACTGTTTCTCACCCCAGCAAAATCTCCCCACCGCCATGGGCCTTGTCTCCACCCAGGTGATCCTCCCGCAGTAGACCACCCTGGCTTGGGATCAGGAATTGTCTGCCCTCTCCTGGACACCTGGGAGGAGACTTTAGGCAGGGTTCTAGTGGGGGATCTGCAGGATTCTCCACATAAACCACGACTGCTTCAGTTATTTGGACTTTTAGACAGGCTTTGACAAGATATATTTGAAAGTATTTTAGGACCTTCTAGAAGGTAAGGCACTCTTCCTCTGAATATCTCCTTTCAAAATAGACAGCCTCTTTGTCTCTTGTCTGTCTGCCACAATGATAACCCATATTTCCTTTAGGAATCACTTCTGTCTGTCTTCTACATTCTTTTAGCACTACGGATTGTATCTACTTCAAAATAGTCTTTACAAGCAGCCAGTTTCCCTTCCCCAGCTTTAAATATACCTATCTGCCAGCCATCAGCCCAAGTAATTACCCAGAGGACTTTGTGCCACTATCTTAGCTTCAGCTAATGCTTGCACACTTGCATCTTAGGCCAATTAACTGTTAGTAATTTGACAGTGCAGTTAGATTGCTTTTCAACGTCAAGAAAGGCTGGTATTAATGTTAGTATGGGAAGACGCCTGGCTTGGGCAATGCTTGTTCTCTGCTTCACTGATTTATACACTTTAACTTCTTATACGTGAAAGGTATGCCTTGTTAAAGTAAAGAACGGAATACAGTCTTACTTTAGGAATCCCAATTAGGCACATGCAACCACCCCTTGATGTAGTTTTCAGAGTTTAAAGGTTTTACAAGTTCGGTATTGAATTGTATTCCTGTGTAACGTGAATGATAGAGTTCCGTCCTCCTTTGGGAATCACAATTAGGCACAGGTGACCACTTCTTCATGTAGTTTTTAGAAGTAAAAGACTTTGATAATGGATTGAACAAAGTTAGACATTCAGGTGTGGGCTGTGAGGCTCAATTGCCTGACTTTGCAAACTGCCTGCCTCTTCAGCCCTCTTCCGCGTCCCATGACTTCTGGGACTCTGGAACATGGCCCTTTCTACAAAGTTGTTTCTTTTAACACTTGATTTCATTCCAGGGGCAGATTTATTTACCCTGAACTCATTAAATCATGGACTGTTAGAATTAGTTGTTAGAGAGGAAGCTAATTTATTTAAGACATCTCCAGATGCCTTCACATTATACCCTTTGAGAGTAACAAGGGTGTTTAGTTTGGGATACCTTGATAGATTCTTTTTTCTTTAAGGTTTTCTCATTTTCAAAAGAACCTGCACCCCAAGTCACAGATCTTATATGGGTATCATAGGTATTATAATGGCAATATGCCTTTTCATGTTTTGGCAATCCAGAGAGGTAGCTCCTTTCAAAGGACGAAGACAGTGTCTCATCCCATGGGATCTCCCCAACACCCTGGGCCTTGTCTCTTCCCAAGTTGACCTCCCGCAGGGTTAGGGTCAAGAAGCATCTGCCTTTCCCTGGCTACCTGTGAGGAGGCTTTAGGCAGGGTTTCAGTGTGTGATCCATAGGATTCTTGGCAGCACCCTGTCTAGAACTTCCCGTAATTTGGACGTCAATGTGTTGGCCAAGAGCAAGGTGTGCATTACTTCTCTGTTTTCCACTACTACCTGGCAGGGTTATGGAGAGTTCAACTTCCATCTCCCCCTCCTTTTCGGTGTCTTCGAACAGCTGTTTTATCCCTCAAATACTGTGTTGGGTCAATGCATAAAACTGTGTGCTATTCAAGATCCTCCTTGTCCAAACCGTACAGGATTGCAATGTCTGTCTTGGTGATTACTGATTCCAAATATATCTTGATAATGGTGCATGGCGCCCATTCCTGCTGGACAGCTGGTCGAAACAGAAACTCTGCAGGTGCACGCCAAAATGTGTCCTTAATCCCTGGCACCCAACCTAACATGATTGTTACTTCGTAGAGGAACAAATCTAGATGGAGTGGGGCCCTTGCAGGGTGCTGTGGCAACAGAGTGCCTATATTAATGCGACAGCCCTAGCATTGTACATGCTTGGGGTAGAACACACTATACCTTATTCTGAGAACAAAATGGTTGTGTTGAACTTTCTCATGATATCCCTAACCAGGAGATTAACTGGGGCGTCCTGTGAATACAACAAAAGTACTGATAACCCATATGTCCCTATGGTGAAAGGTAAATCTCCAGTAAAAGGAACCAATTTGACCCTCAGAAAAACCTTGCATGGCCATTATTTTGTCTGACATAAAGAATGCCTGCTCCTTAATACAGGACTGTGTAGCTCACATACGAACCAAAAAAGAAAATGTTCAATCCCGTATCCTCACTCTTACTCAGTGTTCCTGTTCCAGGTCAGTAGTTACTGATAGTACTGGGCACACCAATGCTCCCTATGGGCTGTCCTATCAAGGGTAGACGTTCAATCCTTGGAGCGGGTAAGGGTTGCCCCCTATCATACTGGTTCCCATGCAGTGGGAAACTGTGCCTTGTGGCCGGAGTTCTTTTCCTGCAGTTTGGGCAGGGGACTGGGTACAATGTAATGCCTGCCGCCGCATTTTTGTTATATGGGATTTAAGGCATACAGGGTGAATTGGGGCTGTGGATTAAATGCTCTCCTCCAAACAGGCTCGTTCCTCCAGAACCATCAAGGACAACATTGTCTCTCTTGCCCCGCTCTTGCTGATTTCTGCAACAATTCTTTTGACACTGGATCCTTTCCCTCCTCCCACAAGCACTCCCTTGTTCACCCCCTCCTGAAAACCTGAAAAAACCTTCAGCAGATCCTACTTGTCCAGCTAACTACTGCCCTATATTTATCACGTCCTTCCTTGGGAAACTCCTTGAGAAGCTGGCCTTTCCCCAACTTACCTCACGCACTAAACTTGTAGGCAGTCTCCACAACCATCAATCTGAATTATGAGCATCCAGAGTCATGGAAACTGCTCTTCTGAACACCTGTGAAGAACTGCTCGCATCCCTTGATTCCGACCCTCATGAAATGACTCCATTTCCTGGTTCTCTCTAGGCTTGACCACTGCAACAGCTGTCTATTGAATCTACCCGGTTCCTCTCTACTACCCCTACAGCTAATCCAGAATAGGGCAGCAAGACTTATTTTTGGACTCAAGCCCAGGGACTGCATCTCCCCTGCCTTTAAAACTTTCCACTGTCTCCCGGGTGCTGCACAGATTAATCTCAAATCTCACTGCATCATCCACAAGGCTGTTTGGGGCCAGGGACCACGCTATCTGTAACTTGCTATTACTAAATATTCCCCCTCTAGACCTCTACGTTCCTTCAGAAAAAACCCTCTGTGTGTGCTCATTTCGCTAAACAGAGGACCGGAAGCCGATCTCTTGCTTCTGCTGGTTCTCTTGTGGCACACCCCAGCCATTCTCTTCGTCTTGAGCCAGAAACTCTGCATGTCTTTGCACTTAATATATTCGGCACTAACATATGCTGCTCCCCCACGAGCATGGACGCTCCAGCACTTACCCACACTCCCTCTTCCTACCCTTCTGTCTCTGCACTTGTACGTGCTGAATACTCAAAAGGCATAGAAGGTTCTGTCTATATCCTAGAGTGTATATATTGTTGTTCAATCCCATGTTCCCTCCCTGTTGCCATGTGGGTGCCTTGAAACACAATTTACTTGTTGTATAAGCGCCTAAAAAATGCACAATAAATAAATAAATGATGGGCGGTAGGGTGGGATGTTAGAGTTGGTTGGCATGGTCGGCTTGCTCCAGCATTCTCATGCAAAATGACCCATCTTCCTGCAAGTCCAACATTGCGATAAGGGCTACATGTTTCCCATACCTCCACCTCTGCCTCTATCGAAACATCCTCTTTCTCTCTGGAATCCTCCTGCTCCCCTCCCAAAATCTCTAAGCCCTTCTACCCATCCCTGTGCGGGGCTGTGTTCTGGCTGCCCTTCTGTGGTGTTAGTTATTACTGCACCTCCTATACTCAGTTTTGCAGATATCTTCTGTACTAACTTTGATTCTGCCCTCTGTGTTTGTTCTGCTCACACCTTATCCTTCACCTGCCTCTGCCGGCAATAATGTGTAATGTGCACCTGTATCTCGAGCCATGATTTAGCTAAATCTGCCTGCACTTCCAAAGGGAGCCCCTTGTGTAACACATGCTAGAAAATGACAATGGTTTTGTCCCAAGCCTCCCCTGTCCCTAACTGCCACACCTCCTGGATCTGTTGCATGTAAAGGGCAGGGCCCTCATCTACTCCCATTGTGTGGGCCATGATCGAATTCATATCGGACCTGTCAGGGTACATGCTCCTCAATAATTTCCTTACCTGCGCTCGACGGTTTTTAAACGGGGCCCAGCATGAGAGGTACTGTTCAATGTTACTCCGTTGTACCCAGCTTTATTTCATATCTCCACTTCCTGCTCCCCCAGCAGTAAGGCGAACAAGCTCTTTACGTCCCCCACTGCTAGGTTGAAACCTGCTGTATGCTTCTTTTATGTTTTAAATCCATTTGCCAGCTCCTGCAGTAAGGGAGATTTGAGGGATCAGAAATGAAAGCCGGACAAAAGGTTGTCATGTTCTCAAGATAAGACATTTTATTAAATACAAAAATGGGTTGGAAAAATGCCTCTCTAGCCCTATTCTAAAGAGGAGCTCCCCTACCTAGAAACCAAAAGCGAATGGGTCTGTTAGTGTCAGGATATCGGTAACTGAAAAGCCATCCTTGTGTCCAAAACGTCCTATCATGACCCAAACACTACAAACAAAACAACAAATGGGTGCAAGGAAATGTCTTTAACTTGATGTTGGCAAAAGTGTTCAAAACCAAAAATATAAGAATAACTCCAACAAAAAATGTTCTCCAAGGTAAAGACCCTTAGACCCAGAGGTTTGTCTCCTTCCCCATGATTCTTAAATAGGATGGCAAAACATGTCTCTTTAGCTAACATTTCTTTTGTGTCTTCACAAGTGCTTGTTTAAACAATACGTTCTTTAACAGTCTTTCTGTAGAATTTCTTGTAACTTTGCAGATCACCTGGTATACTCCTCTGCCAGGAATCTTTACACAATTTCAGCTGCCTGGTGCACTCGCCTGCCAGGACTTGTCTTAAGGTTTTTCAGATCTCCTGGTATACTCCCCTGCTAGGAATCTTTATACAATTTTAGCTGCTTGATGTACTCGCTTGCCAGGACTTCTTATGCGTTTTAAAAGTTCTTTGGCTATCCCACAATAGCATATACCATGAGGTGCTTGGTATATCTGTCTATGGTAACATTTGCTCACACTTTTCCCCCACACTGGCATCTTGTGCATCTTTACTTCATTGGGGTTTGCCTATGTATTTCGCGTTGCATGCATTCAAACATTATTCTTCCTCCCACACTGGCATCTCATGCATCTGTACTGGATTGGAGTTTGCATTTGTACTTTGTATGGTCTGCATTCAAACATTTTTCTTATTGAGTGCTGAATTTGTGCTCTGCATTGACTGCATTCAAACAAACTTTAGGTATTTTCTACATCAGCAATTTTATACCATTCAAGCATTTGTTGGAGAACTTAACGTTATAGCCTGGGATCTCCAGCTGCTTTGGGCAGACTCATTGGTTCCTTCCAGTGTCTCTGATTCTGCTTGTGCCTCTGCTGTGTGGTTCCTTCACCCACTTTCCACTTTGACATGTGCAGGCATACTTCCAGCATCCTGCACGGCTCTGCTGTCACATGCCGGCTTTCCTGTTCATCTCAGACTGGAGAATGCTGTCTATTCAAGTGGCCAACCTCCAGGAGCTCCTGTGCGGCTCCCAGAATCTCCATGGCCCGTCTTGCTCGTATGCAGCATTTCTCGTCCTGTCCTGGAAGCCTTATCTGTTCCGCCACAGTTGTTGTGTGCCTCGCATTTATGAGCCTCGGAATGGGGTTCAACATCTTATCCTGCACTGTTCGATCCAATAGTGTGGTTGCCTTCTTTAAATGTCCCGTGTACTGAAGACATGGAAAGATAACTAGCCTGCATGTTGTACTTTGAGCTTCTGTCCTGTCACTTTGCACAAACTTCCTCATCCTCCTCCTCGTCCTAGTACCTGGGTGGTAATGGGAGTTGGAGTCCATGGATGTCATTGGACTTTTAACTCTTAAATGTTTTTTCATAGAGGCTTAACATAAAGGCAAATCAGAAACAAAAGGTGTTGTGTGAGATGTGGGTTTTTGAGTCAAAGGTGGGGGCCTGACCAGAATGTGTAGAGAAAAGGTTTCATGACCCCCTCTACAAGGGGGCAACTGTTAGCTGACATTAGGCCATAAGGTCCTGGGTGACAGAGGGTCTTCCTCATGAGAAAGGGGGGATATTGTTATGACTTCATTGGAAGAGATACATCTCCCCGGTAGTCGTCTTCTCCCATATGATCCTCCCTCATATAACCACCCCCAGGGTCAGGATCAGGTAGCGGTTGCTGTCTCCTGGATTCATCACAGAGGGCAAAGTGTGCATTAAGTTGACCAGATTCATATGGGGCCAGGGCACATAATGAGATCTCCCGGGTCGCTTCTGTAACAACGGAAGCTATGTTCCCCACTGTTCAAGCTTGGAGGCCCTCACTCACGTCTTTGTCTTGGTCGGGGCTATTCGGCTGGGGATCATTGACACCTTTACCATCGATCTTAAAGAGGATCGATCCCCCTCTCTATTCATCCATACCTACAGGTTCACCCTGCCCTTTCACTTACCCTTGGTCTCTTTTCTGGCCCTACAAGGCTTGTGTCAGCTCTTGCTCTGCTTTTTGTAATATCGCCTGTGGCGTGCGAGTCTTGTTTTCAATTGCTAAAATTGTCTGATCTTTGGTGGCATCCTAAGGCTTCCCTGATGTCCCTTTCCCAACTTCCATTGTGGAAGAGCAAAACTGGGGATTGATGTATCTAACGGCAGGTTGTACAGATAGGACCGATACAGGGAAGATGGGGTGGTAGATTTTACCCCTTCACACCATTACAAAAGCACTCTCTTCCTCCACACATTTCTTCCATAAATCATGTATGCTCTGCCTATTTTTCAACTGTTTTTACATATAGGTTGACAACAAATATGTGTGCATATGTTCCAATACAGTCTTGTCATGCGTGCCCTCTTCTGTCCATGGTTTAAACAATTTGCCCACAGTTCTGCAAACCCATTCCTTTTGCTACTTCAAAATCTTTTCTTTTATTTTGCGAAAGCGCTTTACAAATTTGATCCAATGGCCTATCCATAATGTCACAATTTTCTAACCGAGCTAAAAAGAAATTCTCCTCATCCCGCCAGGCCTAGTAGTTGCGCCCTCAACAAAAATGCCAGAAGTTCCTATTTTCAATACTCACAATCCTACTAGCAGATCTGCATATTCACACAACTCCTATCAACATTTAACAAAAACACAATTGCTACCACTATCCTACTCCAAACACATTCCTCCTCACAGCTGATAACAATACTTACCAACAAACACCTTTCATATATCCAATTGCTATCAACACCTAACAACAAAACACCTTATTTACACCATGGTCATTACTACCTGCAATAAAACACATTTATTTACTGATCCTTGGTTAGCTATATGAGGGAGGATAACATGGGGGAGGCAATCCACAGGGGAGTGATGTGTATGAGAAAAGCCAACGCGGACGATCAAGACACCGGGACATCGGGATCTAACCCGTTTACTTCTATCAGAATACAAAAAGGGTACGGAAGAATGATGTAATTAGCCCACATTTGATAAAGGCAAACCGCCGAAACATGTGTCATCAAAAGGGCACTTTCTTTAAAAATACTTCCATATGAAACTCAACTTGGCGCATGATCTCTTCGAGTATTTTGTTTACATTTTCAGTTCTGAGCGGTTTTGGCTATTCAACGCCATACTCAATGGAGACACGACAAGAATGTGAATAAAGGAAGAACAACATAAATTGACAGAAAACAATTCTTTGAGACAAACATAAGTCAATTTAACATGTGTCGCCAAGCATACCAGTCATCAAGGTAAGAGCCATTTAAAAAAATTCATAAAACAAGAATAAATTAAACATATGAGAAAGAAGGGGCGACTCGATATTTCCTAAAGAGACATAATTGAATGAACATAAGATATTGTCAAGTTTGCAAGTGTGCACAGTGAAACATTTGAGAAAGTCCTGGCAGGAGAATATTCCAGGGAGATTCAAGTTGCAAGTGTGTATGTAAGAGAAAGCCCTGGCAGGAGAGTATACTAGGCAGATTCAAGCTGCAAGTTTGTTAAGTGAAGCATACGAGAAAGCCCTGACAGGCGAGTATACCAGGCAGATTCAAGTTGCAAGTGTGTTAAGTGAAACACCTGAGAATGCCCTGGCAGGAGAGTATATCAGGCAGACTCACATTTGCAAGTGTATCGAATGAAGCATATGAGAAAGCCCTGGCAGGAGAGTATACCAGGCAAAGTCAAGTTGACCAGTGTCTAAAGTAAATCACATGAGGGAGTCCTGATAAGGAAATATCATGCATTGCAAAATACTGTGTTGAAATTATATTGAAGGGGTGAAGAAACCTGGCAGGAGAGTACAACAGGTATCATACCAAAATGAAGACAAACTGCTAAGTTGTTTTGCAGTTCAAAAGAAACCCATGAAAACATCCTTAAAAGTTTTAAGTGCAGTGAAGAGAAATCCAGGGTAAGGGAACCATTCCCTGGAGCTGTGAACTTTATCCCTTTGGAACGTTTTGTGTTGGAGCTACGCCTTTCTTTTTTGCACATTGATACACTTTTCAAGGACAAAGATTTTCCCCTTTTCACAGGCATTTTTGCTTTGGGCATCTTGCATTGGAAAGACCATTCGTTTTGTTTTAGGTAGGGACATACCTCTTACGGTAGGGACAGCAAGGCATTTTTCAACCTCCCTTTTGTTTCAATAAAAGTCTATAACCACAAATATAAACTCAATGTGTCTGGTGGCTCATTCCTGGCTCTTAACATTACACAATGATGTAGATACTTGCTCTGTCCCCTTATGTCGAGACACATGCATTTAAACCTCCCCACGTTCCCTTTTCTGGAAGCGAGGGAGCCACACAATGTTGTCTTCCCCGCTGAGAGGAGCTTCATCAAAATAATTTATCACACAACACTATTTTTCCCTGCTAAATCTCCCCACCCAGGACAATTGGTACGATTACATAGAAATAGTACCAGCAAAATGTATCATGGAAAGGGGGCACAGATTATGACTAATAAACTCACCAATCATGGCTACCCAAAAAAGCTGGTGATAAAATCAAACAAGAGGGCTATAAATAACAGCAGGGATGTAATTCTGGAAGACAATAGAAAACAAATGAATAGCAACACATTGGTGCTTGTTAGCAAATCATCAAAATTGTTAATAGTGGAAGTAGCTCTTTCAAGCCCCCTGTTTGCATTCAAAAGGAGCACTTCGATTAGAGATCAGGCCACTAGAAGTGACATTAGCAATACAATACGAGACCCAAAACTCCATACATTGCAAGAACAATGGGATATACCACCTCTAACCGAACATGCCCCATGTGTGGAGAGCTTGGTATACAAATACACAGAGAGAACCAGGGTTATAGACCTCGGCCTGGACCAACCATGGAAAGAATTATCTTGCTCTAATTACAATATCACAACGGTAATCAATGCTATTTTCTGACCATGTAATCTAATATACATTGCTAAAACAAAAAGAAAGATAAAAACACAAATCTGTGAACTTCGAAACTTTATATGTAACCACATTGTGACTCCTCCCCTTGCAAGACATTTTATTGGTAACAATACTGAAGATGACATAAAATAGACTATGGTGAAGAAAATTGTGCACAACTATCCCGGCACAGCAGAGCGAAGCCTTTCAAATTTGGAACAAAGATTGATTTTTCTGACAATAAGTCATATTAGCGGGTTTAAATGATAAAATAGAGTGGATTTAGATTGTACAATCAGAGCCTTTGAAAGATAGGACATGTACATATACATATAGAGCCCACAATCCAATGAAGATAAAAGAGTTAGTCAAGCGTATGGACTAGATAAGAACGATACAAAAAATGAGAGTGACTAAAATATCGGCATCATGGACTCAAATGAACAAACAGAGATCTTTTCTTCTTCCGTATTTAAAAAAATCATTGAATCCACCCGTTTGGATGGATTTCCTTAGATTTAGGCTAAATCTCTTACAGACTATGGAAATTCGCCATATAAGAGAATCAGAAAGATATCCAACAGATAACTGTGACAAGTGTGAAGTAGGGGCAAAACAAACAGCCGGCCATCTTCTATCTGAGTGCACAGATACATGGATTGTCAAAGTGAAAAGATAACAAAGATTTGTGCATGATATAAGAAACTTGAATACGGAAATGTTCTGCAAAGATTGGTACAAGGTGGCGCGACATTTCTTACCTCTGAAGTAATCGTAATATTCCAAGGATTACAAGCGATTAGTGTTAAGGTTTAGACAAAATGTGGCTTTTAATTTTCTGTTTGTGTTTAAAACTGGGCGTCTGTGTGGTTCTAATTCTGTTTTGTGATCAACTTTTCACTAATTATGATGATGTGAATTTGTACACATTTTAGATGTTTTATTTGTGATAAGAGGGTACTCTCTGTTTCTTTTTAAGTGGATAAACTGTTTGAAAATTCTTTTTTGTGTAAAAAGTAACAATGATGACTAAACCACAATAACAAAATTTTTTAAAAATAGGACATATGTGTTCTCGTTATTGTTTTCTGCCATGAACGCATTTAAATAAATTGAATTTAAATACCATGTTCTTAGTGGGCGTGTCTCTAACTGCATAGAATGAACACACTTTTATGGAAGGAAATTCCAAGTCTGTAGGTGCAAGGTGTAATTGTTAATATATTCTGATAACCTTTTTTTTCACTGTGAAACCATAGTCAAAAATAGTACCCATAGGGGTCCCTCAAGGTTCCTGCCTATCTCCTACCCTATACAATGCATACACAAAACTCCTATTTGCAGCCCTTGATGCCATGGGAGTCATCATTTCACATACGAAACCCATATCCTTATCCCGATCAGGGGAGACCATGAACAAGACTCTGCCACCATTAACAGTATTTATGCCATCATTCAAAACTGGATGGCCACCAACAGTTTGTGCCTTAACAATGAAGAAAATGAGATCCTCATTGTAGGTCCCCCCCCCCGACTAAAAGCACTTCACCCTCACTACTCAGTCATCACCATAGACTGAACACCCATCCCAGTACTCAAACAGGTAAAAACATTGGCTGTCTATATAACCATAAACATAATGTGTAATTTTGGCCACAAGGTCCTGAGGTTACGCCCTCTGGCCAGTGCAGCCTTCTTGGTCCCACAACAGTGTGGGCCCCATGCGGTGCCCTGTTCTTTCTTCTCCTTCGTCTCTCCCTTTTTCTTGGGTGTGAGGGTTGTGGGAAAAGGTAAAGTATGCTGCGTAAGCAAGGTACTTGTTTGTGGCTCCATGCAGAGTCCCAAACTGATTTGTGCTTGTTTGCTGCAAATGCAGCTCCTTATATTGTGCCTGGGGCTGGCCCTGGGCTTTATCTGCCTGTGTGGGGGCTGTGTCCAGCCCCCGGCCGGCTTGCGCAAGCAGCATTTTGCACCCTGAGGTGCTTCTTTTGTTGTTGGTTGGGGTTTACTGCCTGGCCCTGGAGTGCTGAGCACTTACTTGGTGAACTTTTCCAAGGTGTTGCTCCCACCCTGCCTCTAATCCTGGCTGGCTCCAGGAGTCTGAGGGGCAGGGGGGTTAGAGGGGGTGTGCCTTTGCTTTCCCCTGACCTTGGCTGTGTTGTTGGCAGCCCACTGTCCTCCCTCCTCTCCCTAGCCTGCCTACTATTGGGCACAGGTTCCTGGCCCCCCGGTTTGCAGCTGTGCAGCTCGCCTGCGCAGCGCTCTCTAACATGTGGCTAGAGTCTTCTCTCCCCAATGTTATACACGAGCAGTGCGCAAACCCGTCATAATACCATGAACAATGAATGTACTGGGGGGTGAAGTGTCACACACAGAAGAAAGGAACCTGAAATATCTTGTCGTAGCTTCAACTGCTGCAGTGGCAGCTGGAATTCCGCTCTGTGCTGGCCCAAGCAGCAAGCATTGTGACCGCATAACTGCTGAACCCTTATGCATGCATTAGTATTGGCCGACCCCCATACCTTCACCCATAATAATAGGCTCACAACTTGCGTCAAGTGTTGGTAATAAAAAGGCCGTAGGATTTTTATTGTACAGATGTGGTTATGGCAATAACAATAATCACATATCATAATAGTATCATACTTTTGGGCACCGGGTCCTGAGGTAATCCCCTCAGACCCCTGCCCGCCTTCTTGTGTCCCACGACTTGTTGTGGGCACCGTACAGTGCCTTGTACTTCTTTTCCCTTTTGTTCTTCTCCCTTCTTTTGTAGGATGGGAGGGTTCTGGGGTAAAGAAGCAAAAAGGTTGGAAGACACTGAGTACACAGTGAACCTCCTGTTTGTTTGGGGCCCCGTTCAGGGTCCACAGACAGAGTGTGTTTACTCAGAGCCTCCTGCTCCTATTTATAAGACCCAGGGAGGCCCTGAGTCTTTGTTATGTAAGTAGTGGGAGCTGCTGTTGTCACAGCCCTCCTGCCCCCCCACGCCCTCCTGGCCGGATGGCCGACTGTCTGGCCCCCTGATGGGGGCAGGTCTTTGAACCTGGGCCCTCCCTGACTGTTGGTTTCCTTTTGGTGCTTAGCACCTTGCTGTTTGGAGGAAGGGTGAGGTGACTGTTCACACTTCACCCTTCCTTGGCTTTGTGCTGCAGAGACTGTGTGTCTCTGCAGTTGGGGGGAGGAGAGGAGCATGGCTGAGCAAGGTAGGGGCTGCCCCTCTCCAAGGCTGCTGCTGGTTACAGCAGTTACCCTGCCTCGCTTGGGGAGGCCCTGCAGCATTGCCCATAACCCCACTGTAATAACTGATTACCTTTGCCATATTGATGCCATTTATATTAATCACAGGGCAGTAGTAATGTCACAACTAGCGTGTAATAAAATGTGATTTACAGCCTATTATTGCCCTGTATAATACATGTCGGAATGCCCCCAATGTCAGCAGCAAGCAGAGCTGTCCCTCTAGGCACACGGATGTTACAGGTTATACTTTGACAGGCATGAAGGGATGAGCAGAAATGCGGCAGGCAGAGGCCGACCAGGAATGGCGAGTGGGGGCAGGAACTCCTGATGACGGCGATATGGGCAGACGGGGGAGAGCAGGGACTGAGGAGGGAGGCTGAGGCAGGGGGCAATCAGGGAAAGACGACACTGCGGAGCGAGGGGGTGTTGAGACGCATGGAGGGCAGGAAGTGCTGAGGGGCAGAACAGGGAAAGCATGGCGCGGAGAGCATGAGAGCGAGAAGCGATTGACAGTCGTGGGTTAGGGGGGGCAAGCTGCAGAGCACAAGAGGTCTCGCAAAGGAGTGGGGGGGGGATCGCCGGGACTGCTGACGGGAGAAGGGCTCTCAGTCGCTGGAGTGAGAGGACCGCAGAGGAGCGAGAGGGTCCAGGGTCAGCAGGAGCCGCTGAGGAGGCAATGAATGGCCGGGAGATGGGCAAAGTTGAGAAAGGGAGGGAGGGCAGAGCCAGCGGACTGCTGCGTAAACGGGGAGCAGGGGGTGCTAGCGTTCAGGGGTAGCTCTCGCTGTCAAGGCAGAGGCGTGAAAGGCAGCGCAGGAACAGGTGACCCCCGCGTCCCCAACCCCCGCCCCCGCATCTCACGTCCCTGCCTTGTCACAGCATCGCATGTGACCACCTGCCTCATTTGTATGCAGCACCAGTGCCTTCCATTTTCGACAGTGTACTTGGCGCTATACAAAAGCACAATCTTGCAAAACCTAAACATTATTCTATCTGCTGCGGACAGAGGGTGGTGGCGCCCCCCGCTGGTCCCGAGGGGGTCTGTAGCTTGTGGGCGTCAGTCTGTGAATGGGACGGGAGGGGCGTGACGCGGCTCTGGACCAGGAGGGGAGGCTGGGAGAGAGTGCGATCTCTGCGGCAGAACCCCCTGCCCTCTGCGCGGCGAGCCCCTTCTGCGCAGCGGAGCCGCCACTCTCCGCCTGAGCCCCTTGGTCTGGAGGCAGTCCACCCCGCCCTCCCCCCAGCAGCCTCTCGGTCACCTATGGCCACAGCCGGGGTGTAAGGATGCGCTCTCCCCGCGGTCTCAGACCCCCACCCGCACTCCCACCCCCACACCAAGCCTCCATTATTACTGGTGCTTGCCCTGTAGAATCGCCCCTGCCCTGCCTTCGCCCCCTGTAGAGCAGCAGCAGCGCCGCGAGCGCACCCTATGCCGCGATGCAAGTGTCCATCGCCTGCACCGAGCAGACCATGCGGAGCCGCAACAGCGACGACCGGCTTTGCGGCAACCGGCCGGCGGCCAACCAGAACGGCTCCGGGGGCGGCGGCGGCGGCGGTGGCGGCGCCGGCAGCCACCCCAAGTACCGCACCGTGGCCGTGGTGACGCGCAACCTCAACCACCACCTCTCCTACCACCGGGGGCCCATCCTGCTGCGGGAGTCCACCGGCCGGGCCACCGGCATGAAGTACAGGTGAGGGGCCGAGGGGGGCGGTGGCCCACCGGGGCTGGGTGCCCTGCTGCATGCCACCTGTTCGCAAAGAGAATTACTCCTGCACTGCTACTGTTAGCGATACACCTGCTCTGCGTGTGGCTCTTGCACGAATGCGCTGTTCTGTATGAAAACGATGCTTTCACTGCTGTCAGGGACGCTTGCCCTGCTACATGTGTTGCAGCTATTCTCTGTATGTCAGGGAAGCTTGCCCTGCTGCTACATGCGCTGCAGCTGTTCTCTTTATGTTAAGGAAGCTTGCCCTGCTGCTACATGCGTTGCAGCTATTCTCTGTATGTTAGGGAAGCTTGCCCTGCTTCTACGTGCTTTGCAGCTATTCTCTGTATGTTAGGGAAGCGTGTCCTGCTGCTACATGCGCTGTAGCAATTCTCTGCAGGCTAGTGAAGCTTGCCCTGCTGCTCCATGCACCGTATCAATTCTCTGCAGGCTAGTGAAGCTTGCCCTGCTACTACATGCACTGTAGCGCTGTAGCTGTTTAGGTGCAAGACACGTTACATGTGTTGTAGCTATCCTCTGTTTGTGAGGCAGGCTTGCCCTGCTGCTACATGCGCTGCAGCTATTCTCTGTATGTTAGGGAAGCTTGCCCTGCTGCTACATGCGCTGCAGCTATTCTCTGTATGTTAGGGAAGCTTGCCCTGCTGCTACAAGCGCTGCAGCTATTCTCTGTATGTTAGGGAAGCTTGCCTTGCTGCTACACGTGCTGCAGCTCTCTGTATGCCAGGGAAGCTTGCCCTGCTGCTACATGCGCTGCAGCTATTCTCTTTATGTCAGGGAAGCATGCGCTGCAGCTATTCTCTGTATGTCAGGGAAGCTTGCCCTGCTGCTACATGTGCTTCAGCTATTCTCTGTATGTTAGGGAAGCTTGCCTTGCTGCTACATGTGCTGCAGCTCTCTGTATGCCAGGGAAGCTTGCCCTGCTGCTACATGCGCTGCAGCTATTCTCTGTATGTCAGGGAAGCATGCGCTGCAGCTATTCTCTGTATGTCAGGGAAGCTTGCCCTGCTGCTACATGTGCTGCAGCTATTCTCTGTATGTTAGGGAAGCTTGCCTTGCTGCTACATGCGCTGCAGCTCTCTGTATGCCAGGGAAGCTTGCCCTGCTGCTACATGCACTGCAGCTATTCTCTGTATGTCAGGGAAGCATGCACTGCAGCTATTCTCTGTATGTCAGGGAAGCCTGTCCTGCTGCTACATGTGCTGCAGCTATTCTCTGTATGTTAGGGAAGCTTGCCTTGCTGCTACATGCGCTGCAGCTCTCTGTATGTCAGGGACGCTTGCCGTGCTGCTACATGCGCTGCAGCTATTCTCTGTATGTTAGGGAAGCTTGCCTTGCTGCTACACGCGCTGCAGCTCTCTGTATGTCAGGGAAGCTTGCCCTGCTGCTACATGCACTGCAGCTATTCTCTGTATGTCAGGGAAGCATGCGCTGCAGCTATTCTCTATATGTCAGGGAAGCTTGCCCTGCTGCTACATGCGCGGCAGCTATTCTCTGTATGTCAGGGAAGCTTGCCCTGCTGCTACATGTGCTGCAGCTATTCTCTGTATGTCAGGGAAGCTTGCCCTGCTGCTACATGCGCCGCATCTACTCTGTATATCAGGGAAGCTTGCCCTGCTGCTTCATGCGCCGCATCTACTCTCTGTATGTTATGGAAGCTTGCCCTACTGCTACATGCGCTGTGGCTATTCTCTGTATGTTATGGAAGCTTGCCCTACTGCTACATGCGCTGTGGCTATTCTCTGTATGTTATGGAAGCTTGCCCTGCTGCTACATGCGCCACATCTACTCTCTGTATGTCAGGGAAGCTTGCCCTGCTGCTTTATGCGCCGCATCTACTCTCTGTATGTTATGGAAGCTTGCCCTACTGCTACATGCGCTGTGGCTATTCTCTGTATGTTATGGAAGCTTGCCCTACTGCTACATGCGCTGTGGCTATTCTCTGTATGTTATGGAAGCTTGCCCTGCTGCTACATGCGCTGCAGCTATTCTCTGTATGTCAGGGAAGCTTGCCCTGCTGCTACATGCGCCGCATCTACTCTGTATGTCAGGGAAGCTTGCCCTGCTGCTTCATGCGCCGCATCTACTCTCTGTATGTTATGGAAGCTTGCCCTACTGCTACATGCGCTGTGGCTATTCTCTGTATGTTATGGAAGCTTTCCCTACTGCTACATGCGCTGTGGCTATTCTCTGTATGTTATGGAAGCTTGCCCTGCTGCTACATGCGCCGCATCTACTCTCTGTATGTCAGGGAAGCTTGCCCTGCTGGTACACGCGCCACATCTACTCTGTATGCCAGGGAAGCGTGCCCTGCTGCTACATGCGCTGTAGCTATTCTCTGTATGTTATGGAAGCTTGCCCTGCTGCTACATGCGCTGCAGCTATTCTCTGTATGTTAGGGAGGCTTGCCCTGCTGCTACATGCGCTGCAGCTGTTCTCTGTATGTTAGGGAGCTTGCCCTGCTGCTAAATGCGCTGCAGCTATTCTCTGCTAGGTGCGCTGCAGCTATTCTCTGTATGTTAGGGAAGTTTGCCCTGATACTACATGCGCGGTGGCTATTCTCTGTATGTTAGGAAAGCTTGCCCTGCTGCTGCATGCGCCGAATCTACCCTCAGTATGTTATGGAAGCTTGCCCTTCTGCTCCATGCGCCGTAGCAATTCTCTGCAGGCTAGTGAAGCTTGCCCTGCTGCTCCATGCACTGTATCAATTCTCTGCAGGCTAGTGAAGCTTGCCCTGCTTCTACACGCGCTGTAGCTGTTTATGTGCAAGACACGTTACCTGTGCTGTAGCTATCCTCTGTATGTGAGGCACGCTTGCACTGCTGCTATCTGTGTTGCAGTTAATGTATGGGAGGATAGGAAGCTTGCACTGCTGCTGACTGCCTGCTACCTGTTCCAAAAGAGAAGTAACCTTGCACTGCTGCTATTAGTGATGCACCTGCTCTCTGTTTGATGTTTTCACCGCGGTTGCCTGTGCTGTGCCAGTCCTGTGTAACCCTGTTATCACTGCAGTATATATTCTCTGTATGTGAGGCGACATTGTACTGCTATCTGTGCTGTATATATTCTCTATATTAGGGATGTTTGCACTGCTCTACCTTTCTGTATCTAGTCTCTGCATCTGAGGTAACATTGCACTGCTCCGAGCCGTGCTGTAGCTATAATCGATATGTGAGGTGAGCTTGAACTACTTCTACATGTCCTGTAGCTATTTAGGTGCGAAGCAAGCTACCTGTGCAGTGGGTATCGCCTCTGTGTGGGGCACGCTTGCCATGATGCTACCTGTGCTGAAGCTATTCTCTCTATGTGTGGTAAGCTTGCAGTGCTGCTACCTGAGCTGTAGCTATCCTCTCTGTGTGTGATAAGCTTGCCCTGCTGCTTCCTGTGCAGTAGCTATTCTCTCTATGTGTGGTAAGCTTGCACTGCTGCTACCTGTGATGTGGGTATCATCTCTGTGTGAGGCACGCTTGCACTGCTGCTATCTGTGCTGTGGATATCATCTCTGTGTAGTAAGCTTTCACTGCTGCTACCTGTGTTGTAGCTATTCTTTATATTAGGGATGCTTGCACCGCTCTACCTTGCTGTATCTAGTCGCTGCATCTGAGGCAACTTTGCACTGCTCCGAGCCGTGCTGTAGCTATAATCGGTATGTGAGGTGAGCTTGAACTGCTTCTACATGTCCTGTAGCTGTTTGGGTGCAAGTCAAGCTACCTGTGCTGTGGGTATCGTCTTGGTGTGGGGCACACTTGCCCTGCTGCTACCTGTGCTGTAGCTATCTCCTCTATGTGTGATAAGCTTGCACCGCTGCTACCTGAGCTGTAGCTATTCTCTCTATGTGTGGTAAGCTTGCACTGCTGCTACCTGAGCTGTAGCTATTCTCTCTATGTGTGGTAAGCTTGCAGTGCTGCTACCTGGGATGTAGCTATTCTCTCTATGTGTGGCAAGCTTGAAGTGCTGCTACCTGTGCTGCAGCTATTCTGTGTGTGTGTGGTAAGCTTGCACTTCTGCGAACTGTGCTGTGGCTATGCTATCATCTCTATGTGGTGCTTGCTTGCACTGCTGCGACCTGTGCTGTGGCTATCATCTCTATATGAGACAAGCTTGCACTGCTGCTAGGTGTGCTGTGGCTATCATCTCTATGTGAGACGAGCTTGCACTGCTGCTACCTGTGCTGTGGCTATCATCTCTATGTGGTGCAAGCTTGCACTGCTGCTACCTGTGCCGTGGCTATCATCTCTATGTGAGACAAGCTTGCATTGCTGCTACATGTGCTGTGGCTATCATCTCTATGTGAGACAAGCTTGCACTGCTGCTACCTGTGCTGTGGCTATCACCTCTATGCGAGGCACGCTTGCACTGCTGCTACCTGTGCTGTGGCTATCATCTCTATGTGAGACAAGCTTGCACTACTGCTACATGTGCTGTGGCTATTCTCTCTGTGTGAGACAAGTATGCACTGCTGCTACATGTGTTGTGGCTATTCTCTCTATGTGAGACAAGCTTGCACTGCTGCTACATGTGCTGTGGTTATCATCTCTATGTGAGACAAGCTTGCACGCTGCTACCTGTGCTGTGGCTATCATCTCTATTGGTGGCACGCTTGCACTGCTGCTACCTGTGCTGTGGCTATCATATATCTGCTCTGTTGCTACATATCCTGTAGCTCTTATCTGTGTGTGGGGAATGTTTGCATTGGCGCTACATGTGTTGTAGATAATGTGTGGAAGTACCTGTGTTGTAGCTATTATCTGTATGTGGGCCAAGCTCGCGCTGCTTAAACTTGTGCTGTATCTATTCTCTATAATAGCGAAGCTTGCACTGCTGCTACCTGTGCTTGTAGGTATTCTCTCCATGTGTGGTAAGCTTGCAATGCTGCTAACTGTGCTGTGGGTATCATCTCTGTGTGGAGCATGCTTGCAATGCTGCTAACTGTGCTGTGGGTATCATCTCTGCGTGGTAAGCTTGCAGTGTTGTTACCTGTGCTATAGATATCTGTATATGAGACAAGATTGCACTGCTGCTACCTGTGCTGTGGCTATCATCTCTATGTGAGACACGCTTGCACGGCTGCTACCTGTGCTGTGGCAATCATCTCTATGTGAGACAAGTTTGCACTGCTGCTACATGTGCTGTAGGTATTCTCTCCATGTGTGGTAAGCTTGCACTGCTGCTAACTGTGCTGTGGGAATCATCTCTGTGTGGAGCACGCTTGCACTGCTGCTACCTGTGCTGTGGGTATCATCTCTGCGTGGTAAGCTTGCAGTGTTGCTACTTGTGCTGTAGATATCTGTATATGAGACAAGCTTGCACTGCTGCTACCTGTGCTGTGGGTATCATCTCTGCGTGGTAAGCTTGCAGTGTTGCTACTTGTGCTATAGATATCTGTATATGAGACAAGTTTGCACTGCTGCTACATGTGCTGTAGCTATTCTCTCTATGTGAGACACGCTTGCATGGCTGCTACCTGTGCTGTGGCTATCATCTCTATGTGGGGCACACTTGCACTGCTGCTACATGTGCTGTGGCTATCATCTCTATGTGAGACAAGGGTGCACTGCTTGTACCTGTGGTGTGGCTATCATCTCTATGTGAGACAAGCTTGCACTGCTGCTACATGTGCTGTAGCTATTCTCTCTATGTGAGACACGCTTGCATGGCTGCTACCTGTGCTGTGGCAATCATCTATATGTGAGACAAGTTTGCACTGCTGCTACATGTGCTGTAGGTATTTTCTCTGTGAGACACGCTTGCACTGCTGCTACTTGTGCCGTGGCTATCATCTCTGTGAGACACGCTTGAACTGCTGGTACTTGTGACGTGGCTATCATCTATGTGTGAGACAAGCATGCACTGCTGCTGCCTGTGCTGTGGCTATCATCTCTATGTGAGACAAGCTTGCACTGCTGCTACATGTGCTGTAGCTATTCTCTCTATGTGAGACACGCTTGCACGGCTGCTACCTGTGCTGTGGCAATCCTCTCTATGTGAGACAAGCTTGCCCTGCTGCTACCTGTGTTGTGGCTATCAACTCTATGTGGGGCACGCTTGCACTGCTGCTACCCGTGCTGTGGCTATCATCCCTATGTGAGACACGCTGGCACTGCTGCTACCTGTGCTGTGACTATCTTCTCTATGTGAGACGAGCTTGCACTGCTGCTACATGTGCTGTGGCTATTCTCTCTATATGAGACACGCTTATACTGCTGCTACCTGTGCTGTGGCTATCATCTCTATGCGAGACAAGCTTGCCCTACTGCTACCTGTGCTGTGGGTATCATCTCTGTGTGGTAAGCTTGCAGTGCTGCTACCTGTGCTGCAGCTATTCTCTGTGGTGTTTGGTAAGCTTGCAGTGCTGATACCTGTGCTGTGGCTATCATCTCTATGCGAGACAAGCTTGCACCGCTGCTACCTGTGCTGTGGCTATCATCTCTATATGAGACAAGGTTGCACTGCTGCTACATGTGCTGTAGCTATTCTCTCTATGTGAGACACGCTTGCACGGCTGCTACCTGTGCTGTGGCAATCATCTCTATGTGAGACAAGTTTGCACTGCTGCTACATGTGCTGTAGGTATTCTCTCTGTGAGACACTTTTGCACTGCTGCTACTTGTGCCGTGGCTATCATCTCTGTGTGAGACAAGCTTGCACTGCTGCTGCCTGTGCTGTGGCTATCATCTCTATGTGAGACAAGGGTGCACTGCTTGTACCTGTGGTGTGGCTATCATATCTATGTGAGACAAGCTTGCACTGCTGCTACATGTGCTGTAGCTATTCTCTCTATGTGAGACACACTTGCACGGCTGCTACCTGTGCTGTGGCAATCATCTCTATGTGAGACAAGCTTGCACTGCTGCTACATGTGCTCTACCTATTCTCTCTGTGAGACACGCTTGCACTGCTGCTACTTGTGCCATGGCTATCATCTCTGTGAGGAGCACGCTTGCACTGCTGCTACCTGTGCTGTGGGTATCATCTCTGCGTGGTAAGCTTGCACTGCTGCTACCTGTGCTGTGGCTATCATCTCTATGTGAGACAAGTTTGCACTGCTGCTACATGTGCTGTAGCTATTCTCTCTATGTGAGACAAGCTTGCATGGCTGCTACCTGTGCTGTGGCTATCATCTCTATGTGGGCATGCTTGCACTGCTGCTACCTGTGCTGTGGCTATCATCTCTATGTGGGGCACACTTGCACTGCTGCTACATGTGCTGTGGCTATCATCTCTATGTGAGACAAGGGTGCACTGCTTGTACCTGTGGTGTGGCTATCATCTCTATGTGAGACAAGCTTGCACTGCTGCTACATGTGCTGTAGCTATTCTCTCTATGTGAGACACGCTTGCACGGCTGCTACCTGTGCTGTGGCAATCATCTCTATGTGAGACAAGTTTGCACTGCTGCTACATGTGCTGTAGGCATTCTCTCTGTGAGACAAGCTTGCACTGCTGCTACTTGTGCCGTGGCTATCATCTCTGTGTGAGACAAGCTTGCACTGCTGCTGCATGTGCTGTGGCTATCATCTCTATGTGAGACAAGCTTGCACTGCTGCTACATGTGCTGTGGCTATCATCTTTATGTGAGACAAGGGTGCACTGCTTGTACCTGTGGTGTGGCTATCATCTCTATGTGAGACAATCTTGCACTGCTGCTACATGTGCTGTAGCTATTCTCTCTATGTGAGACACGCTTGCACGGCTGCTACCCGTGCTGTGGCAATCATCTATATGTGAGACAAGCTTGCACTGCTGCTACATGTGCTCTAGCTATTCTCTCTGTGAGACACGCTTGCACTGCTGGTACTAGTGCCGTGGCTATCATCTCTGTGTGAGACAAGCTTGCACTGCTGCTGCCTGTGCTGTGGCTATCATCTCTATGTGAGACAAGCTTGCACTGCTGCTACATGTGCTGTAGCTATTCTCTCTATGTGAGACACGCTTGCACGGCTGCTACCTGTGCTGTGGCAATCCTCTCTATATGAGACAAGCTTGCCCTGCTGCTACCTGTGTTGTGGCTATCAACTCTATGTGGGGTACGCTTGCACTGCTGCTACCCGTGCTGTGGCTATCATCTCTATGTGAGGCTGGCACTGCTGCTACCTGTGCTGTGACTATCTTCTCTATGTGAGACGAGCTTGCACTGCTGCTACATGTGCTGTGGCTATTCTCTCTATATGAGACACGCTTATACTGCTGCTACCTGTGCTGTGGCTATCATCTCTATGCGAGACAAGCTTGCCCTACTGCTACCTGTGCTGTGGGTATCATCTCTGTGTGATAAGCTTGCAGTGCTGCTATCTGTGCTGCAGCTATTCTCTGTGGTGTTTGGTAAGCTTGCAGTGCTGATACCTGTGCTGTGGGTATCATCTCTATGCGAGACAAGCTTGCACTGCTGCTACCTGTGCTGTGGCTATCATCTCTATATGAGACAAGCTTGCACTGCTGCTACATGTGCTGTAGCTATTCTCTCTATGTGAGACACGCTTGCACGGCTGCTACCAGTGCTGTGGCAATCATCTCTATGTGAGACAAGTTTGCACTGCTGCTACATGTGCTGTAGGTATTCTCTCTGTGAGACACTTTTGCACTGCTGCTACTTGTGCCGTGGCTATCATCTCTGTGTGAGACAAGCTTGCACTGCTGCTGCCTGTGCTGTGGCTATCATCTCTATGTGAGACAAGGGTGCACTGCTTGTACCTGTGGTGTGGCTATCATATCTATGTGAGACAAGCTTGCACTGCTGCTACATGTGCTGTAGCTAGTCTTTCTATGTGAGACACGCTTGCACGGCTGCTACCTGTGCTGTGGCAATCATCTCTATGTGAGACAAGCTTGCACTGCTGCTACATGTGCTCTACTTATTCTCTCTGTGAGACACGCTTGCACTGCTGCTACTTGTGCCGTGGCTATCATCTCTGTGAGGAGCACGCTTGCACTGCTGCTACCTGTGCTGTGGGTATCATCTCTGCGTGGTAAGCTTGCAGTGTTGCTACCTGTGCTATAGATATCTGTATATGAGACAAGCTTGCACTGCTGCTACCTGTGCTGTGGCTATCATCTCTATGTGAGACAAGTTTGCACTGCTGCTACATGTGCTGTAGCTATTCTCTCTATGTGAGACACGCTTGCATGGCTGCTACCTGTGCTGTGGCTATCATCTCTATGTGGGCATGCTTGCACTGCTGCTACCTGTGCTGTGGCTATCATCTCTATGTGGGGCACACTTGCACTGCTGCTACATGTGCTGTGGCTATCATCTCTATGTGAGACAAGGGTGCACTGCTTGTACCTGTGGTGTGGCTATCATCTCTATGTGAGACAAGCTTGCACTGCTGCTACATGTGCTGTAGCTATTCTCTCTATGTGAGACACGCTTGCACGGCTGCTACCTGTGCTGTGGCAATCATCTCTATGTGAGACAAGTTTGCACTGCTGCTACATGTGCTGTAGGTATTCTCTCTGTGAGACACACTTGCACTGCTGCTACTTGTGCCATGGCTATCATCTCTGTGTGAGACAAGCTTGCACTGCTGCTGCATGTGCTGTGGCTATCATCTCTATGTGAGACAAGCTTGCACTGCTGCTACATGTGCTGTGGCTATCACCTCTATGTGAGACAAGGGTGCACTGCTTGTACCTGTGCTGTGGCTATCATCTCTATGTGAGACAATCTTGCACTGCTGCTACATGTGCTGTAGCTATTCTCTCTATGTGAGACACGCTTGCACGGCTGCTACCCGTGCTGTGGCAATCATCTCTATGTGAGACACGCTTGCACGGCTGCTACCCGTGCTGTGGCAATCATCTCTATGTGAGACAAGCTTGCACTGCTGCTACCTGTGCTGTGACTATCTTCTCTATGTGAGACGAGCTTTCACTGCTGCTACATGTGCTGTGGCTATTTTCTCTATATGAGACACGCTTATACTGCTGCTACCTGTGCTGTGGCTATCATCTCTATGCGAGACAAGCTTGCCCTGTTGCTACCTGTGCTGTGGGTATCATCTCTGTGTGTTAAGCCTGCAGTGCTGCTACCTGTGCTGCAGCTATTCTCTGTGGTGTTTGGTAAGCTTGCAGTGCTGATACTTGTGCTGTGGCTATCATCTCTATGCGAGACAAGCTTGCACTGCTGCTACCTGTGCTGTGGCTATCATCTCTATATGAGACAAGCTTGCACTGCTGCTACATGTGCTGTAGCTATTCTCTCTATGTGAGACACACTTGCACGGCTGCTACCTGTGCTGTGGCAATCATCTCTATGTGAGACAAGTTTGCACTGCTGCTACATGTGCTGTAGGTATTCTCTCTGTGAGACACGCTTACACTGCTGCTACTTGTGCCGTGGCTGTCATCTCTGTGTGAGACAAGCTTGCACTGCTACTGCCTGTGCTGTGGCTATCATCTCTATGTGAGACAAGCTTGCACTGCTGCTACATGTGCTGTGGCTATCATCTCTATGTGAGACAAGGGTTCACTGCTTGTACCTGTGGTGTGGCTATCATCTCTATTTGAGACAAGCTTGCACTGCTGCTACATGTGCTGTAGCTATTCTCTCTATGTGAGACAAGCTTGCACGGCTGCTACCTGTGCTGTGGCAATCATCTCTATGTGAGACAAGCTTGCACTGCTGCTACATGTGCTCTACCTATTCTCTCTGTGAGACACGCCGCTTGCACTGCTGCTACTTGTGCCGTGGCTATCATCTCTGTGTGAGACAAACTTGCACTGCTGCTGCCTGTGCTGTGGCTATCATCTCTATGTGAGACAAGCTTGCACTGCTGCTACATGTGCTGTAGCTATTCTCTCTATGTGAGACACGCTTGCACGGCTGCTACCTGTGCTGTGGCAATCATCTCTGTGTGAGACAAGTTTGCACTGCTGCTACATGTGCTGTAGGTATTCTCTCTGTGAGACACACTTGCACTGCTGCTACTTGTGCCGTGGCTATCATCTCTGTGTGAGACAAGCTTGCACTGCTGCTGCATGTGCTGTGGCTATCATCTCTATGTGAGACAAGCTTGCACTGCTGCTACATGTGCTGTGGCTATCATCTCTATGTGAGACAAGGGTGCACTGCTTGTACCTGTGCTGTGGCTATCATCTCTATGTGAGACAATCTTGCACTGCTGCTACATGTGCTGTAGCTATTCTCTCTATGTGAGACTCGCTTGCACGGCTGCTACCCGTGCTGTGGCAATCATCTCTATGTGAGACAAGCTTGCACTGCTGCTACATGTGCTCTAGCTATTCTCTCTGTGAGACAAGCTTGCACTGCTGCTACATGTGCCATGGCTATCATCTCTGTGTGAGACAAGCTTGCACTGCTGCTGCCTGTGCTGTGGCTATCATCTCTATGTGAGACAAGCTTGCACTGCTGCTACATGTGCTGTAGCTATTCTCTCTATGTGAGACACGCTTGCACGGCTGCTACCTGTGCTATGGCAATCCTCTCTATATGAGACAAGCTTGCCCTGCTGCTACCTGTGTTGTGGCTATCATCTCTATGTGGGGCACGCTTGCACTGCTGCTACCCTTGCTGTGGCTATCATCTCTATGTGAGACAAGCTTGCACTGCTGCTACCTGTGCTGTGACTATCTTCTCTATGTGAGACGAGCTTTCACTGCTGCTACATGTGCTGTGGCTATTTTCTCTATATGAGACACGCTTATACTGCTGCTACCTGTGCTGTGGCTATCATCTCTATGCGAGACAAGCTTGCCCTGTTGCTACCTGTGCTGTGGGTATCATCTCTGTGTGTTAAGCTTGCAGTGCTGCTACCTGTGCTGCAGCTATTCTAAGTGGTGTTTGGTAAGCTTGCAGTGCTGATACCTGTGCTGTGGCTATCATCTCTATGCGAGACAAGCTTGCACTGCTGCTACCTGTGCTGTGGCTATCATCTTTATATGAGACAAGCTTGCACTGCTGCTACATGTGCTGTAGCTATTCTCTCTATGTGAGACACACTTGCACGGCTGCTACCTGTGCTGTGGCAATCATCTCTATGTGAGACAAGTTTGCACTGCTGCTACATGTGCTGTAGGTATTCTCTCTGTGAGACACGCTTGCACTGCTGCTACTTGTGCCGTGGCTGTCATCTCTGTGTGAGACAAGCTTGCACTGCTACTGCCTGTGCTGTGGCTATCATCTCTATGTGAGACAAGCTTGCACTGCTGCTACATGTGCTGTGGATATCATCTCTATGTGAGACAAGGGTGCACTGCTTGTACCTGTGGTGTGGCTATCATCTCTATTTGAGACAAGCTTGCACTGCTGCTACATGTGCTGTAGCTATTCTCTCTATGTGAGACAAGCTTGCACGGCTGCTACCTGTGCTGTGGCAATCATCTCTATGTGAGACAAGCTTGCACTGCTGCTACATGTGCTCTACCTATTCTCTTTGTGAGACACGCCGCTTGCACTGCTGCTACTTGTGCCGTGGCTATCATCTCTGTGTGAGACAAACCTGCACTGCTGCTGCCTGTGCTGTGGCTATCATCTCTATGTGAGACAAGCTTGCACTGCTGCTACATGTGCTGTAGCTATTCTCTCTATGTGAGACACGCTTGCACGTCTGCTACCTGTGCTGTGGCAATCCTCTCTATGTGAGACAAGCTTGCCCTGCTGCTACCTGTGTTGTGGCTATCATCTCTATGTGGGGCACGCTTGCACTGCTGCTACCCGTGCTGTGGCTATCATCTCTATGTGAGACAAGCTTGCACTGCTGCTACCTGTGCTGTGACTATCTTCTCTATGTGAGACGAGCTTGCACTGCTGCTACATGTGCTTTGGCTATTCTCTCTATATGAGACACGCTTATACTGCTGCTACCTGTGCTGTGGCTATCATCTCTATGCGAGACAAGCTTGCACCTCTGCTACATGTGCTGTAGCTATTATTTCTATGTGAGAAAAGCTTGCCCTACTGCTACCTGTGCTGTGGGTATCATCTCTGTGTGGTAAGCTTGCAGTGCTGCTACCTGTGCTGCAGCTATTCTCTGTGGTGTTTGGTAAGCTTGCAGTGCTGATGCCTTGCTGTGGATATCATCTCTATGCGAGACAAGCTTGCACTGCTGCTAACTGTGCTGTGGCTATCATCTCTATGCGAGACAAGCTTGCACTGCTGCTATATGTGCTGTAGCTATTCTCTCTGTGAGGCACAATTGCACTGCTGCTACCTGTGCTGTGGCTATCATCTCTCATCGAGACACGCTTGAACTGCTGCTACCTGTTCTGTGGCTATCATCTCTATGTGAGACAAGCTTGCACTGCTGCTACATGTGCTGTAGCTATTCTCTCTATGTGAGACAAGCTTGCACTGCTGCTACATGTGCCGTGGCAATCATCTCTATGTAAGACCAGCTTGCACGGTTTTTACCTGTGCTGTGGCTATCATCTCTATGTGGAGCATGCTTGCACTGCTGCTACCTGTGCTGTGGCTATCATCTCTATATGAGACAAGCTTGCACTGCTGCTAGGTGTGCTGTGGCTATCATCTCTATGTGAGACAAGCTTGCACTGTTGCTACCTGTGCTGTGGCTATCATTTCTATGTGAGACAAGCCTGCACTGCTACTACGTGTGCCGTGGTTATCATCTCTATGTGAGACAAGATTGCACTGCGGCTACCTGTGCTGTGGCTATCATCACTATATGAGACAAGCTTGCACTGTTGCTACCTGTGCTGTGGCGATCATCTCTATGTGAGACCAGCTTGCACGGTTTTTACCTGTACTGTGGCTATCATCACTATATGAGACAAGCTTGCACTGTTGCTACCTGTGCTGTGGCTATCATCTCAATGTGAGACAAGCCTGCACTGCTACTACGTGTGCCGTGGTTATCATCTCTATGTGAGACAAGATTGCACTGCGGCTACCTGTGCTGTGGCTATCATCACTATATGAGACAAGCTTGCACTGCTGCTACCTGTGCTGTGGCTATCATCTCTATGTGAGACAAGCCTGCACTGCTGCTACCTGTGCTGTGGCTATCATCTCTATGTGAGACAAGCCTGCACTGCTGCTACCTGTGCTGTGGCTATTATCTCTATGTGAGACAAGCCTGCACTGCTGCTACCTGTGCTGTGGCTATCATCTCTATGTGAGACAAGCCTGCACTGCTGCTACCTGTGCTGTGGCTATTATCTCTATGTGAGACAAGCCTGCACTACTGCTACCTGTGCTGTGGCTATCATCTCTATGTGAGACAAGGCTGCACTGCTGCTACCTGTGCTGTGGCTATCATCTCTATGCGAGACAAGCCTGCACTGCTGCTACCTGTGCTGTGGCTGTCATCTCTATGCGAGACAATCCTGCACTGCTGCTACCTGTGCTGTGGCTGTCATCACTATGCGAGACAAGCTTGCACTGCTGCTTCCTGTGCTGTGGCTATCATCTCTACATGGGGCACGCTTGCACTGTTGCTACCTGTGCCGTAGCTGTCATCTGTATGTGGGGCACGCTTGCACTTCTGCTTCCTGTGCTGTGGCTATCATATATCTGCTCTCTTGCTACATGTCCTGTAGCTATTATCTGTATGTGGGGAACGCTTGCATTGCGCTACATGTCTTGTAGATAATGTGTGGAAGGGAAGTACCTGTGCTGTAGCTATTATCTGTATGTGGGCCAAGCTCGCGCTGCTTAAACTCATGCTGTATCTATTCTCTATAATAGCGAAGCTTGTACGGATGCTGCATGTGCTGCAGCTAATGTGTGGAAGTATGGGAAGCTTGCGCCTCAGCTATTTGGGGCAACCTTGCACTGCTGCAAGATGTGCTGTAGCTATTATCTGTATGTTAGCGAAGCTTGCGCGGATGCTACACATACTTTAGCTAATATGTGTGAGTATGGGATGCTTGCGTGAATATGTGTGCTGTCCACATGACATATTATATGAATATGAGGCAGGCTTGCACAACCACTAGAGGTGGCATATCTTGTTTGTATGTGTAAGGGGAGATTGCACTGCTAGTAAGGATAGTTGATCGCTTCGTTGTATGTGGGTGAAACATTTCCACACGTGCTGTTCCTATTCTCTGCACGCAGAGAATGCTTATGCTGCTGCCACCTCCTACCTTGACAATATCTCTTCCATGTCTGAATGTGAAGCTTGCACTGCTGATTCCTCTGCCATAGCTATTCTCCATGTGTGAGAGAGGTTTGCCCTAACTCGCCCTTTGCTGTAGCTCTACTATGTGTGCAAGGTAAGTTTGCACTGCTGATCCATGTGCTATATTTTTTCTTTATATGTGAGGGAAACTTGCACTGCTTTAACGTGTGCTGGATTGTGTGTGTGGGGGAGGGGCTTGCACGGATGCTACCCATGTTATATAAATCGACTGTATGTGAGACCAGCTTGCACATATGCTACATATACTGTCTCTATACTATGTGTGTGCCTGTATGGGAGGCATGATTACATTGCTCCTATCTGTGCTGTATATATACTCTGCATGCGCCAGAAGCATGCACAGCCACAACGGGTGCTTTACTGCTGCTAGCTATCTTTTTCCTAATGTTTGCATGTGAGGGACCCTTGGCATGCTGCTGCACATGCTGTATCTATTTGTGTGTGTGCATGTAAGGGACGTTTGCGCTGCTGTTAGCTGTGCTTCATTGATTCTCTGTATCTAAGGGCATCTTGCACTGCAGCTACACCTGCTGTATATATTCTGTGCAAGCCTGTGTGTTTAAGGGGAGCTTGCACTGCTGCTACATATGTTTTATTTTCTGTTTGTGTGTGTGCATGCATGTGTTCAAGAGAAGAATGCACTGCTGCTATATATGTTTTATTTTCTGTTTGTGTGTGTGTGCATGCATATGTGCAAGGGAAGATTGCACCGTGGCTAGCTGTGCTTTAGCTATTACACTTCAGGAATGACCTATACAACCTATTCTTCAGAATACATCTGGCCAATCTCTGATCGCTCCACTCTTCCGTATTTCTGTCCCTCTGGAGCTCCCACCTCCCCATCCTCTGCTACACCTGCACACTGGGTGCATCTCTTTTGGACAGTGCTCTGTTGAATCGTGTTTTATTATTCAGTAAAATATGCTAAGGGTATACTCAGTTTGCCCCCAACCCAATATTAAGGGAAAAGATTAAGGCAAGCAGATACCCCCCCGCACTTGGTTTCATTGGACAATCTACAATCTACTTACATTGGAAATCTCAGTTTTTGGCACTCAGGGTCAGACACCAGCAGTTCAGGAGAAGCACAGGGATCTGGTCAGAGACTTCCATCCGAAATAGCCACCAGCATGCATCCCTCTGTTCATGCTCTCCTTGCAAAAATCCCAGATTCTTTTGTCTTTCTCAATTGCTGCCTTCCCAGAAAAGGTAATCTGCAGCAATGTTTAGGCCTTCCACCCAGATAATATTTAGTGAGTTATCTCCGGATTCACCCAGATGGTCTTTAGGCAAGTCTCCTTGAAGCTTTTTGGGCAGCTCTCTCTTTCTGGCTTGTGCAGCAACTCTTCAACTCCCTAAGTCCCACCCCCGAAATATTAAAATCACAAGGTGTAAACTTATTAGCACTGAATTTTCATTCGGACCCTCATGGTCCACTCCGCCCCTAGGTTCAACCACTCTCTGCCGATAGTCCCTTGGAGTTCTATGATTGAACTGATGCGAAGGATGGATCCACCCACCTGCATGCCATTTATTTTACACATGTAATTTTTGCACTGAAAAAGTCTAAAGTAACAAAAATGTGGATTTCACAAATAAATATAACATCTCATACATTTTTGTGTCCCCCTAATCATGGCTGATTTATGAAAATTATTCAGGTTTCGGCAGGATATTGCCTGTGCGACTAGCATTTCTTGGCACTTTAAACAACAATTATAATAGTTATGAATGTGTGGGGGCAGACCCCTTAATCACTTTAACCCAAGTAGGCCCACCACCTGAGGAACAAGTGCACATTTTGCAAGTTTATTGTACAATCTTCCGGGGAGGTGCTAGATGACGCAGTGAAGTCAAACTAACCCAAGTCTCACTGAACCACATAAGTTGACATATTGTATACAGTTTTGCAATAGTTAAGTCACTGCCATGTATTTTATAACAATCCACCCCCCCCATGTGATTGGACAAATCCCCTTCCAAGAAATCCCATCTTTCTCCAATTGCTACATTCTCATTGGTAGCCATTATCTTAACTACCATCTTCAGCTCATATTTAAAACACACCTCCTTTTAGGATTTGTCCATGTTAGATCATGACATCATCAAACAGTTAAACATTTGTGTGCACACATAATTCATTACTAGTAACAACTGGCCTGAGCCCTCTAACCTTAACCCTTAATTGCACATGGTTCGCATAGATACTTCAAACATTATGAAGAAGATGGAGAAAACAGGTTCTATTTGAACTGACAATAGCTATCTCATCTGCCCTGGCTCCCTGGCTCCATTGGAACATTCTAATATCAATAACTGCCATTGCATCACACACAGCATACCTTGAGAATGCAATTGAAACTCCTGGGTTTTGATTACTTAAGCCTCGAGCATTGATTCACCCCATGTGTATTGCTGATCAAAAACAAATAGCGAAAACCCTCTGTCAAGCCTTCATGCGTTCAAGAGATTACATCTGCTTTCTGCGATACTTATCGGGCCATAAAAACCATGACTGTCTCCTTTAGTTGAGCTGACCATCGATGAGGTCGTAGCTACTTATTTACCCATCCTCTGGGCTATAAAACTTATCTCAAAGTCAACCTCTGACTGCCATGTTTTAATCTGTTTATAAAAAAGCCCACTACATATAAATTCATAAATCCCCTTCATATCTTCATATGTTTTGTCAGTGTGTATGCATCTTTAATAAATACTATCTTTCCTTTGCAGTAGATTATTCAGGACTGGCCACCTTTCTCGCATGTGCATTATAAAAATCCTCATTGCCTGCTTCTGGGAACTCCATAACACATGATGTCTGAATCGTCTTTATATTTCATTTTGTGGTTTCAGCATTTTAGCTTTCTATGCCAGTGCAATTTAATAGATTTAACAAAAACTAACACTAATATATCGTATTCCATTCACAATTAACTACATTGGGTGCATATGAAATTGCAACACCCCCATTGGTCGCACCCACAGTCAAAAATATGGCACAGGCTTCATAAACCCCCCGTTGATCGTGGGGATCTTCCCTGACCACCCCAACATTCTCCCCTTTAGTTAGTACTTTAACAAATCATAATAATTTCCTTGGAGAATAACCTTACAATCACCTTTCATACCAGTCCCAATATGGGCATACTCCTCTGCTGAACAAACCCAACTCGTCCGCCCACCACTTCCGCAAGTTACCCACTGCTACACACAATCATCACAACTTGGTGGAGGGCACAAAACAGCTTCTGCCTGAGTTTGTTTGTTTGTTTGTTTGTTTGTTTGTTTGTTTGTTTGTTTTATTATTTGTAATGTGCACTTAACCGAGGGGTAGCAAGGCGCAGGAGTAACAAGACGATCGTATAGCTTAGATTACATAGAAGATATAGGATAGCGACCCGCTAGGGTTACAATAGAGGACACATTAACAGCATAGGTAGCAGGTGCCAGCGTAAGGTTATCCAAGGACAATTTACATGTAGGTAGAATAATTACAATGGTACACTATGCATATAATAACATACAATATTCAGAATTTACAATTTACAGGTTTAAATTGTATCGGATTAGCTGGGCGAAGTGAATGTCAGTGCATTAGTTATCGTGATCCTTAATCCATTGAATGAGATTAGTCCTAAATGCTAAGTAAGGAAGGTCTTCGCTTAGAGAAGGCGGTAGTGAGTTCCAGTGTAGTGCAGCTTTGACAGGGAAACTGCTCCCTCCGGTCAAAGTGCATTTGAATCTTGGTACCAGTAGTAGGATGGCATTGGCCTTTCTTGAAGGGCGGTGAGATGACTGTCTGGTGAATCTCGTTATAAGGTATTGAGGGGCCAAGTCATGGAGGCATTTGTGAGTCAGAGAGACAGATTTAAGGAAGATCTTGTCTTTCGTGGAGAGCCAGTTGACAGATCTTCTAGTGTCTGAGATGTGGGCTTTCTTCGGGAGACTTAGAGCGTTATTTTGCAAGATTTGAATCTTATTAGTGATGTATTTGTTGCTGCCTACATAAAGGGCATTGCAATAATCCAGCTTGGACAGGATCAGAGCTTTAGCCAAGGTGATGCAGTTGTTAGAAGATAGAAAGGGTTTGGCTGCTCGTATAAGTTTGCAGGTATAGGAGGTGACGGAGGCCATTGCGTTTACCTGTTTTTTGAATGATAATGTGGAATCTACGTGGAAGCCAAGAGTTTTTACCTCCTTGGCCACAGGAATGATATTATTGTCAATTTCGAATGATGAGTAGGTTTGGCTAAGTTTGTTGATATTAGCTGTTGTACCAAGAATGAGGAGTTCTGTTTTGTCATCATTCAGGCATAGTCCATGTGAGGCCATCCATGCCTGGATGATGAGGTACACTCTGTTTACAAAGGCCAAATCCTTGTCATAATCCCCCATCAACGGGATGAGAATCTAGGTATCATCAGTGTAGTTCGTGTAGGTGATACCCAGACCATCGAGATCATCGAAAAGGGGCTTTGTAAAGATGTTGTACAGGGTAGGGGAGACGCAGGAGCCCTGTGTCACGCTGCAGCTAATAGGCACAGGGTCAGCAGCTGCTAGCCGGGAGAAGACTCGCATTGTTCTGTTACTGAGGAAGGACTGAATCCATTATATTGCCTCTTGGGAGAAGTGGGCGGCCAACTCAAGGTGGTTGTACAGGATCTCATGGTCGACTAAGTCAAATGCTGCTGAGAGATCAAGGATATAATATGTTTAAATAGGTATAAAGAATCCCTATTAACATGAAGACATCCTACTCCACCAACGGGGATATAGATATATGTAATACAATAAAGAGCAAGATGATACGTGTTGTTTACTTGCCTCCAACCCCCTCACACAGGAACTCTATAAGGTTTTCCAGCATCACTAGTCCTGGAAAAATGGACCGTCTGCTATAACTAATTTACACAAATGTCTGACAAGTTTATTATTCAAATAATTCAAACTGAATTTAAACAAAAAACACTACCCTCACCTAACACAGTGTACTAAACATTAAAAAACAAATATAAAACAAATATAAAACATCAGATAACTTATTTATACGACACAGAAGATATCACATAACACACAAAAAAATCTCAATGGGTCACTAAAACAACAAGCATCCCAACATGTTTCTGTTCTTAACTGCCCAGTTCAGGCGAACATTCTTCAGGGGATAAATTTAAAAGCATCCACTAACCTCTTCCACACTGTGTTGAAAGGGTAGATTCAGGCACCCAAGAGGGTAAAAGGAAAACAACCTCCAAGCCTTTAAATGGTGAAACTTCAAAGCACGTCACAGGATGACAAATTTGCTGGTTTCCCTCCAAATGAGAAATCAATACTTCAACAAAGCGTCACAGTCCGCTAGAGTATCGCCACACCTCCACAAATGAAGGAATCAAGACTGCAGTTCACGATTCAGTAATGAACAAGTTGAAATGGAAACATCCATACCATCAAGCAATAAAGTACAGAGTCAATCTATACACACGGAGGGGTTTAGTCACTCCACTTGCAGCATTCACACATACTCGGCCAGCACTCGATTCAGAGAAGTCATGGCTGCTGCACAATCTCAAAGCGTCTATGGACGAATAAACCCCTCCGTGTGTATAGATTGACTCTGTACTTTATTGCTTGATGGTATGGATGTTTCCATTTGAACTTGTTCATTACTGAATCGTGAACTGCAGTCTTGATCCCTACATTTGTGGAGGTGTGGCGATACTCTAGCGGACTGTGACGCTTTGTTGAAGTATTGATTTCTCATTTGGAGGGAAACCAGCAAATTTGTCATCCTGTGACGTGCTTTGAAGTTTCACCATTTAAAGGCTTGGAGGTTGTTTTCCTTTTACCCTCTTGGGTGCCTGAATCTACCCTTTCAACATGGTGTGGAAGAGATTAGTGGATGCTTTTAAATTTATCCCCTGAAGAATGTTCGCCTGAACTGGGCAGTTAAGAACAGAAACATGTTGGGATGCTTGTTGTTTTAGTGACACATTGAGATTTTTTGTGTGTTATGTGATATCTTCTGTGTCGTATAAATAAGTTATCTGATGGTTTATATTTGTTTTATATTTGTTTTTTAATGTTTAGTACACTGTGTTAGGTGAGGGTAGTGTTTTTTGTTTAAATTCAGTTTGAATTATTTGAATAATAAACTTGTCAGACATTTGTGTAAATTAGTTATAGCAGACGGTCCATTTTTTCAGGACTAGTGATGCTGGAAAACCTTATAGAGTTCCTGTGTGAGGGGGTTGGAGGCAAGTAAACAACGCGTATCATCTTGCTCTTTATTGTATTACATACGAGAGATCAAGGAGAAGCAGTAGTGCTGACTTGCCCTCATCTCTCAACTCGTCTATTTGTGTCTTAAGGTCGACCAGAGCGGTTTCGGTTCCATGTTGAGGTCTGAAACCTGACTGCCGGATTCCTAGGAGGTGGTTATGCTCTAAATATTGTTGGATTTGTAGGTATGCCATTTTGTCAAGGATTATGAGAAGGAATGGCACTGTGGTAATAGGGTGGTAGTTTATAGGAATGGAAGGGTCTAGGTTTTGTTTTTTGAGGAGTGGGAGGACCCAGGACTGTTTCAGATTGTTGGGTATCGTGCCTGAGGTGAAGGATGCATTTATTAATTTGGTGATAAAAGGTGAAAGCATGCGAGCTGCATCTTTTATGAGTTGTGCTGGGCATAAGTCGCCATGGGAGTTGGACGGTTTGAGAGTGAGGATAACTTTCTCAACCTCTTTAATAGAAACTTTGCAAAAGTTAAAGTGTGGAGTGGACTCATGTGGAGAGGTCAGGATGGATGGCATCGCTGTCGCACTGCTGTTGCTAGGTTTAGAGGTGGTAAGAAGGGTGTCCTTTTTGTGGTTAATCTTGGTTTGCACGGTAGTAATTTTGTTAGCCAAGGCATTTTGAATGCTTGTGCACCAATTTCTGTCCTTAAGGCAAGAGTCTGGAGTTTGGATGGGAGATTCTACCTCTTTCAGAATTGCAAAAAGCCCTTTAGTATTAGACTTAGCTTGCGTAATTCAGAGGTTGTATGAGGTTTGTTTGGCCGATATAATTTCTTTTAAGTAGAGGGACGATTGCTTACTTAGGTTATTCTTATCAGTCTCTGATGGATCAAGTCTCCATATTTTCTCACAACAACGTTTCTCATGTCTAATTGCTTTTAGTTGTGGAGAGAACCAGGTATTCACATGTTTGCAGGGTTTGCGCCTTCTCATCTTTAGAGGTGCTATGGCATCAAGGGATGATAACATCACTTTGTTATACGAATCTACAATGGTGAATGGGTCTATGTGATCTGGGATAGAATTAAGAGTAGTTAATATCAGGGGGATGAGGTTTTCAGAAGTAATGTTTCTTTTGTTTCTAGTGGGGACTGCTGGTGCTACCCTGTCGGTATTCAGAGGAAGTGAGGCCTCTAGTGAGAGCATAATCAGATGATGGTTAGACCAAGGCATTATGGATATGACCGTAATTGGGCAATTGTGCTCGACAATCCAGTCAAGAGCTCTAATTTTCGTATGGGTAGGACACGTGATCTTTTGGGTAAATCCTAATTCTTCCAAGGAGTGATTGATTTGAGTGGCATTAGAGTCTAGAGGGTCATTAAGTCCCAAGTTAAAATCTCCTAGTACAAGTCTCTGGGAAGAGCTTTTCAGGTTGTTAGACAAGATGTTTGTTAGTTCCTCTTCAAAGAGTCCTAGAGGGCCTGGTGGTCGGTAAATAAGGTGGATAGTTAGAGACTGTGTGTTGGTTAAAGTTAACATGGCGGTAAGGGCTTCACAAGAGTCTGTACTACGAGGTGGAGCGAGTTTCAATGTGAGGTTGGTTTTGTGTATTATGGCAAGACCTCTGCCTCAAGAGGTGGTACGATCTAGTCTTAGGAGGGTATAATCATCTGGGGTAGCTAGCATAATTGCTATTGGCCTTGGCCTTTCTGGAAGGGTAAATGCCATGTGAGATGAAATGCTAGTGATTATAGCTTTGGACAGAGTCACAGTCATTATAGCAGTTGCTTTCAATACTTGGGCAGAACAACATCGTAAGAGCATTTGACAAGAGCAAAAAACAACAAGGAAAAAGTCAAAAATAGACGGCACCCAAGAGAACAATGAATCATTTGTAATTCCTGCCTCATTTTCCATGATCACTCTGAGTTCATGCAAGGCAGCCACCGTTTGTGACAGGGTACCATTCTCTGAGTCATTGTGAGGCTCAAATGTGCAACAAGTACTCCCATCTTTTAAAAAACGTCCCCCTCAGTTGCTGTCAGGAGGTTGGGGATTATAATTATAATATATTTTCATAACTTGCTTAATACCGAAGAGGTTTCTAAACGCAGACCCAGGTTTTGAACCTATGTTACTCTGCATCATCTTGCTTCCAAGACGAGCATGTTGCCACTGAGCTATACTACCCATGCCATTGGGCCCGTAGCTCTTCCTTAATGGCACTAAACACTGACTCTGAGGCATTGATAAACAGTAGGAGTTCATATCCGGTTACCTGGACCCACTTACTTTTTACTGCTGTTTCAGAGCCAGGTGCCAGAAAAGAGGCAAACAAAGTTTCAGTATGAGTAAACAGCAGGTAATGTTTTGGAATGTCCATTAAGGCTTTTGATGAAGCCGCTGAAAAGTAGTTTGAGCGTTTCGCTCATTACGATAGTTCCTGCTTTCTGTCATCGAACAAAGTAATTAATTTGTCCATATGAAATGATGAAGGGGATGCAAGGGGCACAGGGGACAAAGGGGGCACAGATGTAACTTTGGGCATCGGGTTGGCCAGGACCAGGTGCTCCTCGGGGATAAGGAAGACTGAGGACTGGCAGGTGGAGTGTAGAGAAATTGCACATACCTTGCCAGGCTGGAGTCAACTGCCTATAGGCGTGCAATCCATAAGTCCATAAATGTTCCAGGAGGGCACCCGTACCTCCAGCCAGATCAGTGATGCGAATCGTGTGGCTGCAGTTCCTATTTGTGGCAATGGGCAGCATGCCATCACTCTTAAAACACAGAGAAACATGGGTAAGTGTCAGTATCTTAACAGGTTTTCTTTGCTCTTTGAGCTACTTCAGATGCCGCAGATAAAGTTTCCAAACATTCTCACATTGTTGGTTTTTTCGTGTCACCCATTGTTCTCAGAATCCCCTCATTCCTCCAGCTCTGTAACCCTTCACCTCTTGCTCCCATTGATCTTTAGAAAAAATAGCCCCTCCTTATATCAGTTGGGCTATTTGTGTGCACCAAACATTGTTCTGCACTTTGTGATCTGCAACTGAACACTCTTCATTGATTGGTAAAACAGATGCTGTAATTGATGGCCCTTTAAACTGCCCTTGGACGCTGCACAGTGCTATGCGCACTAGGCATGGGGCATCTGCTTCCTCTACTTCATTTGGGATAAACACCCTAGGGACACCAGAAGCATGGGATAGGAGAGAGCAGATGTAGCAATATCCTACTGATCTCTCTCTCCCAACCTTCCTCCTATGGCTGTACCCTACATTTTCTACTGCAAAATCATGTGCATTTATTGTGGGATCTATTTCATCATTCCCATTATCCAAAATCAACATCAATACATTTTTAACTATTTTCAATACATTCTCATATTGTATACACCTAGATACATTTGAAGCTTCTACATTTACACTTGTCATATTGACAAGTGAAAACTACAAAAACCATATAAACACTCATTTTAACATGCATTATACATTTGAATATTTCTTGTTTTTCTAAACAGAGAAATTCAAGTGCCAGATTTTTCGTTCACACACCCCCTTTTCACTGGATTCCGAGGCATCTGAAATTGCATTTTTGAACTCCTGAGTCTCAACAAGTCATTGTTCTTTGCCCATTGAGAAGAACTACTTTGTTTGACTGTGCTGCATTCTTACCTATGGCGATCAGCTCACCACCTATGGACATTTTCTATTCATAACTGGTTGTTGTTTGCATCATGGTTCAATCGAATTGACACTAACTCTTTTAAGGCATATTTGACCCTTTTTGATGTTTTTTGCTAAGAGACCATGGTGGTTTTTCCAATTGGATTTGATATTTTTGGGATTATTCTTGGATTGTGTGGACCACAATTTATCTCAGTCTGTGATATTTTTACTCACCAGCCAGTTGCCCCCGTCCTGGGCCATGGTCTCCTCGGGTTAACCTTTCTTTGTCTCTAGCTCCTGCAAGGGTCTGAAATACAGCCTTAAGCATCCTTTCAGTGTTCGCGCCCTTTCTGGCCCATTCTAAGCCATTGTTGAGATTCAGTCACAGCTGTCTTGGTGCTGATGTTCTGAGGTCCGGTATCCCCTGTCTGCTCCAGGTTGTCGATCTCTTGGTGTGACCCACTCGCAGCCTTTTACTGGGCTCTGGCTCTGTTTCCTATTTGAATCACTGAGATTGGTCACCCCCCTTTCTATGTAGTATTTAGTCTCCTTAATTAGCTTTTGATGCTTTTCAGGGTTCCCACCCTCTCTTTGGCTAACCAGAGCTTTAAATACTTGGTCTGCCATCTTGGGACCAGGCGGAAGTCCTGCTTCTTTATTTGGACTTTGCAGCAAGTGCACGGCATCCCACTCTCCACTTCAGGATTGCTCTGAATCCTTCAAATTCCCCCTTCTAGCAGCACTTATTAATGCAGAGTCTTTCTTGAATATGAAGTCCTGCTTAGAAGTTCTGTCAGACACTCCGACATCCTGCAGCACTTTTCCCTCAAGGTGCCGGTTAAGAGGCAGCAATTAGCATAAGGGAGCAGTAGTTACAAAAAGGTCCTCTCACTAAATGCTTAAGGTGCAGGACATGCAGATCTTCTAAAAGGTATTTGGTAGAATTGTTACCCTTTCCACCCAAAGGATGAAATCTCCATGTATGGTAAGTTGTGGCAGTCGACCATGAGCTTGGGTACCACATTTGTAATGTTATTTTAAAAGGAAGGGTTGTATGAAGGCGGTCTGTAGATTAAGAAGTATGAGAGCTTGGACCTCTGTGAGGTAGTGCAGTGTAATTGGAGTGAGTCTGGTATCGCAATCTGGTATTGTGGGCTAGGGGGACCCTTTGCATCAGTGGAGTCTATGCAGTGGTGCAACTGTACCCCATCTCTCAACAGTGCATTTGAGGAAAGTGATCTTATATCCTGAGGGGATGGCCTTGAGTAATACTGCACTGTTAGCCAGCTTCTGTGATGAAGAGTAGGTCTGTTTTATCCTCCCTGAACGAGCAGGTGGTGCCTGTGCTGTGGTGGGAAAGGGAGCAGGCATTGCGTGGAGGCGTTTGGTGCTGTGGTTGCTGTTGATTCTCTCTCTTGGTTCCGTGGAGTGTCTCTGGATTCGTTGATGGCTCAGTCCATGATGATCGCCTTTCTCATGCATGTTGATTTTGGCTTCGATGAGGCTGAAAAATGTAATTTTGGGGTCCAGTATGCTATCCACGCTCGCCTCCTGAATAACTCTAGGCTTGTGCGTAGTGTGCAGCGGGTTCTCCTTTGGGGACATTTATTATTTACCTGTACTCTGCCACAAAATCTTCACCTACCTTAAGAGAGGAAGTAGAGGTTCTTAATAGCTCTGTGTGGCCATTCCCTGAGCTGGTCTAGATTGCTCAATCTCAGCGAACACTGTTGTAATCGGGGAATGCTTAGCCATTATGTGTTCCAAAGTTAAGAATGGTAACCTCTTACTCTAATCTCAGGGCTGGGAGAATCCTTCCAGCACTGGGTATGATACTTTGCTCCAAATTGTCATATTGTTTCCCTTGTATTCAACAACTTAACTTCCTCCTAAGACATTTGCTGGTGGGTCTGACACAAGACTAAAGGTGAGCTGAGTAACAAAGCCCCTGATAGCTCTGGCAGTGAGCATTTCTGGGAACATCAGTCCAAAAGCATCCCAGGTCGTCCCCATGAGATACCACCAGGGTCGGAATGCGGCATAGCATTGTCTTGGGCACCAACGAAAAAGTGGCCCACAGAACAATCCCTCAGGCATTTACTGTTGGAATGTGAAGGCACATGGAGTTCACGTCAAATAATTTTTAGGAAATGTGTGCACAATGAGGAAGATTTACTCTTAGAATTTTTCTGGGTTAGGCTAATCTCGGGCCATGATTCAATATTGTCATCGGCAGTGTGTGAAATAATTGTATGATATATTTTAAGGTTGAATTCTTGAATTTTAGATAAGATAAATAATCCTAATTGAATCATAGGGAAAAGCAATAAGTCAGTGAGAGAAGTAACTCAACAAAATGGGCCACATTGGCTAAAAATGGGCCCACTTTGACCCAAAAAACTGGCCCACACCAGCATTTTGCGTTTTTGGTTCGGCCATGGGCCTATTGCCCTATAGGCCAGTCTGAGCCTGGATACCGCCCATCTGCATATGGGAGAATCTGAAAGTGCTGCAGCCTATAGCGCCCCCTTCTGTGTGAGAATGCCAGCACTGCTGTGTGTTTGTGAAGGATGCTTGATCTGCTGCTGCCCCATGCCTTAATAGTTTGTGAGGGCTGCTGGTATTGCAGGGGCTCTGTGCTGAACGCGCGCGTGCACGCGTGTGTGTGTGTGTGTGTGTTTTGTTCCTGGCACTGCGGCTGCCTGTGCTGGACCTGTTCATTCTGCGTTGGAAGTGGTCACTTCAACCATGTTTGCAGTTCCTGTTTTGTGTGATGGACATTTACACTTGTGTTGCCTGTGCTGGACCTGATCTATGCATGATGAATGCTTTCAATACTGCTGGAGGTACAAGTCATGTGTGTGTGGAAAGCCTGCACCACTACTAGCCATGTATGCCTGTTCTCCTTGAGAAAGAATGTCGCACTGCTGCTGCCCACGCTGTACCTGTTCTCTGAAGGCACCTAGCACACTGCAGAGCATGTGCTGTATCAGTCCTGAAGGCACCTAGCACAGGAGCTGTGCTATTGCCATTATTGTATATGGGCTTTCGTATTGTAATTAAGCTCTCATTTATTTTCCTCATTCTTGGATTTCATTCATCCAAGCCTATTGTATGCATTATGTCTTGCTCTTTTTTCACATATGGTAACACAAGGGCAAAACTATGTGACGGCAAAGAGAGAGAACATAAAGGTTGTTGAAAAGCACAATACTTGTTTGGTATCTTTCTGCTCAGCCTTTCCTTCTTCTTCTCCTTGGACAATATGCTTCTCCGCCCTCAAAGTCCTCCTCTTTCACCATAATGCTTCTCCTTTTTAGTGGTTCATCAGGGTCTTTCTCATTTGTCCTGGTCTTTCATCCTAGTCTTTCTCCTTCATCACATTCCATCATACTAGTCCTCCTCCCTTGACAGAGTCCTTGTTCCTAATCCTTCTTCGTCATAGTCCTTGGCCATGATCTTTCTTCTTTGTTGAAGTTCTTGCCTTCGTTTTTACCCTTCTCCCTAGTCCTTCTCCTCTGTCATAGTCCTCCTGCTTTGTCATAGTCCTTCTCCTTTGCACAGTCATTTTCCTTTGACCTTCATTCCTCGTTGTCATAATCCGACTCCTTTGTCATAGTCTTTCTGAATCATACTCCTTCATTACTGTCCTTCTTATCATAGGCCTCCTACACCACAGTGCTTCTTAATCATAGTCCCCCTTCTTCTTTTCCTTCTTCCTCACAGTCCTTCTCCTTCCTCACAGTCCTCCTACGATAAATTCCTTCGTCATAGTACTTTTATATTCCTTCTTCATCATATTCACGGTTATAATTTGTCACATTCTTTACTGCTATTCTTTTCTTCTCCTTAGTCACAATACTTCATCAATTATTTTCCTTCATCGTAGTAATTCTCCTTTGTCAGCCATTCTCTGTCATCACATTCCTTCTCTTATCTCACAGCTCTTCTCGTTTTTGATAGGGCTTCTGCTTTGTCACAACCCCCATCCTTTGTCACAGCTCTTCTTTTTTAAAATGAGTACCCGGCGAGGGAGTATCAGAATGAAAGAACCATTCTGATTGGCCCTCGCCGGGGCATTACCCGGCTTGGAATCCCTCTGATTCCATGCCTTTGACACTGGCGGGGGCGTGCCAGCCCCTCAGCCAATGAGGAGGCTCGAAGCGGGGCCATCCCTGCTACGAGCCTCCACATGGCTGGAGGCTTCCATCGTCCCCAGCCAGGGACCCAGGTACGTATTATTTTTTATCGTTTTTTTCCCCCCTCCCTCCCAACCCCACTTACCTTCTTCTCTTTATTTTTTCGGGAGCGGACGCGCTGGGTCAGAACTGTTCTCAGCGCGTCCGGCGGCCCTTCCCCGGCGGCCATTTTCTCAGTCATTTTCTTTTTTTTTTCTGTTCCGAAACAACGCCACGTTTCAGGACTGAAAAAACTGCTTTTAGTACCCCGGTCTCGCAGATCTTGCGGGCCGGGGTACTAATAGCAATATGCCCCTCACGACGGGGGCATTACCGAGTCAGGTAATGCCCCGTGACCTATAACTATGGGCCCCCGGGGCATTACCTGACTCAGTAATACCCCGCCGCCCGGGGCATATTCCTTAATTAATCATACATTCTACTTTGTCTCAGTCCTACATTCATCAGTCCTCCGTCACAGTCCTTTTCCTTCATCGCAGTAATTTTCCTTCATTACAGTCTTTTTTCATTAGTCCTCTTTTTCTAGTCTTTCAGTACAGCCCATCTCCTTCTTAACAAGCATTCTACTTCCAGTGGCGTAACACAAGATCTGAGGGCCCCCCTGCGAGCCATGCTGAGGGCCCCCCCTCCAACTCGGCAACAAATCACGGGTCGCGCCACACTCTGGGCCGGCCTAGATTACCATGCTTTCGCAAAACACACTAACGAGCTGCTGAAGGGGTATCCCACACACTGCACTAGGAGAAAGATATAAATATGTGTTTAATGCAATATACAGCACACTTTCTGAGAAAAATTGACTAAAAAGCCACAGTGTTTGCTATTGTTTTGTAGGTTAACACCAATCTAATACATGCACGTCACCAACAGTGCACATGAAAATTAATGCTTTGCTATTAAAAATGCTATGCCACAATGAAAACATGTACAACTGGTTGCACAATATAGACCAGTGTAGACACATAATAACATTACAGTAAAGCATGCCAGGTCACATTAAGACATACCTAGACTAGTTGCATCAAAATGCTAGTCAAAGCAATAAAACTCATCGAGAAGAGAGCACACATTCAAGCCTGCGTCTCTGTGGCCTTTAACAACATAGCCAAACCCTTTATAATTTGCAAGGAACTGGCCAATCCTGTTGCGGTCTCTCCCTCTCCTGTTCCCTCAACACGCCCTCTGTACGGCTTTGGCCTCTTGCCTCTCTGCTAAAACTCAGGACATCCTGTCCACTGTCTTCTCTTCCTCTCTCGGCCGCCTTTGGCCTTCTCTACCTCTCCTCCTCTTTTCTCCTCTTTCTCTCTAACACCTGTTAGTCGAAACAGGTGCTCGTCTGCTCTACCAGAACCATCAACGACCATGTTGCTACCCTTGATCCAGCCTTGGGCGATTTCTGTAATCATTCTTTTGCCACTGGTACTTTCCCCTCTCCCAAACTCTTGGAAAAGCTGGCCAACTGCCAGCTTACTCTCCAAACTGAATTTGTTGGTTGTCTCCATGACCATCCGTCTGGTTTAAGAGCTGCCAGAGGCACGGAAACTACTCTCCTTAACACCTGTGAAGATCTGATCTCTAACCTTGATTCCAGCATTCCTTCTGTCCTCATCCTCCTTGAACTTTCCTCTGCTTTCGATATGGTCAACCACACCATCCTGATCAATCGACTCTATGAGAACCTGGGCATCATGGATCAGGCCCTGGAGTGGCTGACCTCCTTCCTCTTGGACCGCCCCTCCCAGGTCCAACTTGGTCCCTTTCACTCTGCCACCTCACTCTATCTGTGGCGTTCCCCAGGGCTCTATCCTATCACCCTGGTTTTTCAGCATCTACTTGGCCCCTTTGGCCCACCTGATATCTACCCTCTCCTCTAACTTTCAGTGTTATGCAGATGACACTCAGCTTTCATTTAGGCTCCCCTCAGCCTACAGTCCTCTCTCACTCATTCCTGGTGTCATCTTCAACTACACTCTCTCTTTCTCTCTTCACATCTCGGACGTCACCAATAAGTCCCAATACCAGCTGCACCTCCTCAAAGGGACTCTTCCCTTTCTCACTTTCCCCCAGAAGCTTACTGTCTCCAGAGCTCTGGTTCTCTCTAGGCTGGACTACTGCAACAGCCACTTTCTCAATCTGCCTTCCTCTACTCTCTGCAACTAATCCTGAACAGGACTGCGAGACGTATCCTTGGCCTCAAGCCCCAGGACCATATCTCTCCAGCCATGAAATCTTTCCACTGGCTCCCGGTAGCTGCAAGGATCAAGTTCAAGACCCTTGCATTGTCCACAAGGGTTTCTGAGGCTGGGATCCGCGCTACATCCAACAGCCTCTTCCAAAATACCTTCCTTCTTGAGCCCTAAGGATTAGATGCTTCTCCAGGCAGATAGTGGGTGGGGGGAAGATCCCTCTCCCCTGCAGGTGCCTCCCTCTGGAATGGCCTCCCTGCCCCTCCCAAACTTGAGCCGGACCACCTGAAGTTCCGGAAGCAGCTCAAAACGTTCCTCTTTGCCTCTGCTTTCTCTCTTTCCCTCGCCTGCTGACCTACCTGTCTGTTGTACCATCTGGTTGCTTGGTTACCCTCAGTCTCACTGAGTCCAGGCTCTTTCTTGATCAGTCACCCTTGCACTGCCTCTGGGCCTACCACGCAGTTAGGAGCTGTAACTGTAACCCTACAGTCCCTTGTTCTCCTTGCACTACCCAGAGCCGTGCTGCCCTGGCTGCACTTACTCAGAGCATTGCTGCCCTGTTTTCCCCTTCCCTCTCCCTTGCACTTCCCCCCTCCCTTTCCCCTTATACTACTTGTTCTCGTACAATCTGAACGACACAAGGCTTAGTAAGATCACTTGTCTTGTCCTCCCTCTATTTTCCTTCCCTTGTCTTATCGTGCCTAAAAACACTTGTGTACAGGCGCGTTATATATGACTTACCATATCGTATCATCATTTTATCACAGATGCCCAGAAAAATATACAGTGCCGCAGTAAGAAATGGCTAGGCTGGCAGAACCCAAATGCCACTCTAGCCAGGTAATTACACTTAGCAGGACTGGTTTATCAGAAATGCCCATTTAAACAAATTCATACCAAACTGAGGAATGACTAGACTGCACCAAAATGCCACTAATACCACATATCATGCATGCTTAGCATGGACATAGAGGACCATTATTATTATTTGTTTTTTTATAGTTTATTACAAACTTTTAAAATGTTATTCTTTTTCAGAACATCTATTGTTATGTTTCCTATTTTTCTCATTTCTAGTTCAGTAATGTTCTTGGTAAACATTTATGTTCAATTACCCAATTTCTAAGTCATTTGTTCCAGAAAGTACGTAAGGGCAATTGGCAATTTGTTATCTCGTCCTTCAAAAGTCGCATACCACCAGTCTTCACTATTCCAAGTTAATCTTTTTTCAATCTCTGCGCCAAAGTATTTTGTTCTTTCTTGTTGTAAATCAGGGCAGTAGAATACCAAGTTTTTTCAAGTTTTTTACTGCGTTATTACACAACTGGCATATGTCATCTGTTTTTCGATTCACTTTTCTTCGGTTTAAAATCTCTTTTGTTTCAAATAAATTCAATCTAAACTTTAGGAACAGATGTATTATTTGTTTCGATGGATGTTTTTCAAGATATTTTGCCAGGTCATTGTATGCCTTTGCTTCTGGTGGTACTAAGTTCATACTTCTATGATTTCTTCTTAGCTCAACTGTTCCAATCCAGTGTTTTCTCCACAGTTTATTTTTCACTGCGTTCGGGTTATTACATAACATTTCTTTGTTAGTGTTAAGCTCTTCGAGGATATCTTCACATGCTTTTTCCCATTCCCCCAGTGTCATATTTCTTTTATCTGTTGGCCCTTTGTTCAGTATCTTAAATTGCGGAAGGCTATCAACTCCAATCATCTTTCCATTATGATTTATTGCACAATTCCACCCCCCCACACATCCCCTCTCCCGCCCATTCCCTACCCCAACCTTCAAAATCAGCTCATTGGCCCAGAATTACCTCCACGTCCCTCTTCCTTGTCCCAGTGCTTATGTATGAGGCTCCATGCCTCATAGGTAAGTACTGGGATGAGGACGAGTGGGACTAGGAGTAATAATGATTACAGGTAGCCAAGTCAGGCATTACCTTCATGTACCTCTACCTCATCCCAGTACTCATACACAAGTACTGCCTCAAGCACAATTACTGGGATGAGGAAGAATAGGGCTAGGAGTAATGAGGATTACCAATAAGTAATCAAGGCATTAAACACAAGTAGTGGTACCACACCATTGAGCTGACTTGGCTTCAGCACACCCACCCACCCCCTTGAAATTGTGGGCTATGCTGACTTGACCTGGCCGACCTACAGAGCAGCTGCCGGACAGAAAAGAACACAGATGTTAAAGGGCACCTTGGTTTTGCAGTTAGCAAGGGCCCGGCCCAGTAATTCCTAATGTACAGCATTTCACGGTTAGTACATGCATTCAGATGCCAAATTCTTTAAGCAATCGAAATTGTAATGTGGGTTTAGTACTTGCATGCCAGGGGAAGGATAGAGAGGGAACAGGAGACCAATCATTCTCACATCAGTCCATAAGTGGATGCTTTCAGACTTAAAGGAGAGAGTTAACTGCTTGTAACATTGAAGCTGCACTAGAATAGTCTCATTAAAATGTTTAAAGAAGTTAGATGCCCCCACACAAATAAATTTGCTCCTCCCCACCACATGTGAAGTTAGCGCCTCTCCCAACATTTGAAGGGTTAGCCCCCCTGAAATGTAGGTTTTGTTGCACCCCTGAACACAAGCACACATTCACCATATATACACACGCACACACAGCCATCCATACATTTAAGTGTGCACTTTTTCACCATACAGGCACGCCCAGGCAGCCACCCATACATTTAAGTGTGCACCCTTTCACCATACAGGCACACCCAGGCAGCCACCCATACATTTAAGTGTGCATCTTTTCACCATACAGGCACACACACCCAGGCACCCACTCATACATTTAAGTGTGCACCCTTTCACCATACAGGCACACCCAGAGAGCCACCCATACATTTAAATGTGCATCCTTTCACTGTACACTCACACCCAGCCACCCATAAATTTGTGTGCACCCTTTCACCATACACTCACACAGGCAGCCACCTATACATTTAAGTGTGTACCCTTTCACCATACACTCACACAGACAGTCACCTATATATTTAAGTGTGCAGCCTTTCACCATACAGGCACACCCATGCTGCCACCCATACATTTAAGTGTGCACCCTTTCACTATACACTCACACATGCATACCCAGCCACCCATACATTTGTGTGCAATTTTTCACCATACACTCACACACGCACACATCATGGGGTTGAGGGGAGTCATAATACTTCAAAAATAAATTGTTTCTTTTTGAAGTAAAGAAATTATTTCTGTTAAGGACTGAACCATAACAGAAATAATTTCTTTATGAAGGCAGAGTGACTTAAAAATTCAACTATTTATTTTTGAAGTCATAGGGCTTCCGCCACCCCATTACATGGAGTCCTCCAGCCTAGGGTCTTCATGTCATGGGGTGGGGGTATTCCCCAGGACTTCAAAAAGAAAGTTTATTTTTTTATTCACTCTGCCTTCATAAAGAAGTGATTATAAATGCAGAGTGAATTCAAAAAGAAATGTAAAAAAAAATCAAAATATATATTTCTTTTTTTACTCCAAGTGGGGCTCCCTCCCAGGACATGTGATTGCGGGGCCCCTGTTACGCCAGTGTCTACTTCATCACATTCCTGCATTACAATTATACTTTTGTGTCATCACAGTTCTTCTCTTTTGTAATAGTCCTGCTCCTTCATCATAGTCCTTATTCACCAAAGTCCTACGTGACAACTCTTATTAATTACAGTCCTTTCTCACAATCCTTCTCAGTCACTTTCCTTCTCCTTTTTCATATTCCTTGACAACAGTCCTTCTTCGTAACAGTCCTTCATCACGGTCCTTCTACTTTGTAACAGTCCTTTTCCTCTAACGCAGTACTTTTCTTTCATCACTGTTCTTCTTCACAGTCCTTCCCCTTCACCACAGTCATTCTATTTTGTAACAATCCTTTTCCTTTTTCATATTCATTCTTCACATTCCTTATCTTTTGTCACTGTCCTTCTCTTTTCTCTCTTCTCTCTTCTCTTTCAGCACAATCTTTCTCCTTTGGCACATTCCTTCATCACAGTCCGTTTCCCTCAGCACAGTCCGTCTTTCTCAGTCTTTTCCATTCTTCAAGGTCTGTCATTATTGTCTTTCTCCTTTGTTACAGCTCTTCACCAGTCTTTCTCCTACCTCACAGTCCTTCTCCTTCCTCACAATCCTTCAATTTCATCACTGTCTTCCATCATTATCCTTCTCATTCATCATCGTCCTTTTCCTTCATCATCATGGTGCCGTCAGTCTTTCTCCTGTATCCCAGCCATTTTTCAGACCTTCTTCATTGCAGTCCTTTGTCACAGTCTTTCTCCCTCATCACCTTTGTATACTTCATAATAGTCATTTGTTATAGTCCTTCCTCTTACCACAGTCCTTCACCTTCATTCTGATCCTTCTAATTCATCTTCCACATTTTCGCCAGCCCTTCTCTTTTCATCTGTCCTTATCATTTGTCAGTCCTTCATCAAAACCCATCTCCTTTGCCATAGTCCCCCTTTATCATAATTCTTCTCCATCACAGTACTCTTTTGTCACAGTCCTTCTCCTTAATCACAGTCCTTCTCCTTTTTCCAAGCCCTTATCCTTTGCAACAGATACAGCTCTCTCTTTGCCCCCCGTCACATGCGCTATCTTTTCTTCTTTTCCAACTGAGTGCATCCCCTTTATCTCTCTCTCTCTCTCTCTCTCTCTCTCTCTCTCTCACTTTCTCTCTGGCTTGCTATCTCTTACTCTCTCTTTCCCTTCCTCTAACAAGAGAGTACAGCGTGCGATCAGAAGGAAATTGTGCAAGAGAAGGCTAATAAAGAATGAACTGCTGGAAGGAGAATTGGTAGGAAGCTGGACCTTGAAAGCATAACATGTGATGTAGTATGTTAGAACATCAGTCTGTAATGCTGAAATAACGCCTGAATCTGATTTGTGGACCTGCTGGTGGTGATTCCACATATTGCAATAGGAGCCTATGCATGGATGCTGGGTTTGTGGTATGCATGGGACATAAACCCTGTGGTGAAGCGTGAAACTTGCATTGGAGGACTGAGTAGAGCAGGATGCTTCAGGTATCTTTGAGGTGAATGATGATGAATGAATGCTGTTGAAATGATTTGCGAACCTGGAAGTGGGCACATGGCCTTCACGCCATCATGTCTTCTCTAGCTCATTTATAGCTTAATGTTTACATGAATGTTGATTCCCTCTTTGCATGGGCATGGTTGGTAAGCAAGTGCTGAGTATTAGTGCAGCACAACATTCTTATATTGCTCCAAATTATAGTTATCAAGCAGTGCATGCCTTCATACACATGATCTCATATACAATATATGTTTGTATGCTATTTCAGAGTGGTACAATCCTATTTTTTGGCCATGCGGTACATAGATTGCTAGAGGTTACACTGGCATGCTGGACATTGTTTATGGCCCTGGTTATCGGGACATCAAGTGCATTTTAATATTCTTCCATGCAGAATGGCACGGAGATCAAAATCATTTTATGGCAGGCTCTTTAAGCTGCATACTACGTGCCTCAGATGTCGATTAAAAATGTTAGAAGTATTTAATTAGCCAGCATAAGCTAACAGCTCACCTCATGATAGCCATGTCATGACCATCCCTTCAACTTGAATATTTTGTGCGCTCGGCCCCTTCTTTACAGGCCCGACAAAAACTCATACAAATAAAGTTAAAATGCGATGAAAACTGCGAAAGCCAAAACTATTGGCTTTGCCAATGCATGTTTGTAATTGTTGTCGCAAGGCAGCTGTGCTGTCCCTATTTTGCACAGCATCTTCTCTGTGTGTATTATCTGTATGCAATGCAATGTAATAACCATGTATACTGCACCTGTTACCACTGTAGTAGTTTCACCGGCACTGAGGCTAATCCGAGTGGACATTGGGCCACATTATAAGTTATGCGGGCCGGAAACAACGGTGTTGGCGTTGTTTCCGGACTGGCAAACTACAAGTCTGCCTGGCGGAGCGGCTGTCCCCGACAGGTCTGACCCTGCCGGGCGCAGCTGCCACGGTAGGCAGGCATGACATGGGAGCACCAGGCCCGTTTTTAACGGTGCCGGTGCTCCCGTGTCCCCATTCCCATAGAGTCCTATGGAACTCTCTATGGTAGCCCTATAGGACTCTATGGGAATGGGGATTAACGAAATTGTCGGTGCCTGACTTCCCGGCTGCCGGATTTGGAATAGCCCAGTGGCACCAGGAAGTCAGGCGCCAGTAATTCATTCCGAGTCGGGTGGCAACCCACCGGTAGCCTCGGAATTTGGCCCATTGTCTTTTGTGCCCACGCCTGAGTTTTTGGTGTGAAGGAAGCTTGCACAGTAAGTAGGTGAACTGGCCAAATTCTATGTGTATGAGGCGAGGATGCACTGCTGATGTCCATTCTGTTATAATAAATGTTAATTAAATCCCCATAGTGACAGGATAGCGTCGGCTGAACCTGCCTTACATTTTTTAATATTAGGAAAGTGATTTTTGTATGTTGGCTACTCAATCCTGCTGGTGTCCTCCTCGCAGGTCAAACAGACATCTGAAGCCGCCACATCGTTTCAAGAGACGTGATACAACGAAGCAAATTCAATACATGAACACTAAGTGATGTTCCTGACGAGACGTTGGGTTTTGTTCGATGGTGGAAGGCCCATGGTGTTTTTTTCTCCGAGTTCGTGTACCATGGCTGCATCACAACACGTCGAAGTCTCGCTGCTCTCCATCATTGTCACATGCGAAGGTCCTTTGCCGCGCACTCGACGCACGCGACGTGACGTACGGAGGCCGTTGCAGTAAGGGAGAAAATAAAGCAGCATTTTCTGCTGCGTCAGCCGAAGGGACCCACTTTGCAGTCTGCGCGAGATGTGGACTGGCGCGCTCTGCAGCGTGGAGTCCGCCACCATCGCTCACTGAAATTAATTCCTGCCAGAACACATTTCTTTTCACTCCCTGTGCTCGACGGGCTTCAGACCAGCAGCCTTCGTAACACCTAGGCCTCTGCTGCTGAGATGGGCCCGTGTCAGGCTCGGACAGGCCTATATATAGGGCAATGCCCGGACCAAACATGGAAAATGCTCGAGTGGACCCGTTTTATGGGCCAAAGAGAGCCACTTTTTTGGCCAATGTGGCCCAGTTTGATGAGTTACTTCACTATGCGGCTAGTAATTTTCACCAGTGTTGCTGAAGAAATATTCTTTAACAAGCTCAATTTGCATCACATTTTATCAAAAAACTCCCCTTGGGGTACAATTCAAAAGTTCTGTCACAAAAGGATTAAATTACCATTTGCATAATAGTCTGTGGAATAATATGAGTAAGGAAGGACAACATTTTGAAATGTTATAATTATGTAAAAATATAAAGTGTGAAAAAGTAAAGTGTACATTTTGTAAAGGTTTTAAATAAACCATAAACAAAAAAATAAAAGAAATACTATTTGCAACTGTGGGTCTCTGTTTCATTGGTGCCCGAGACAATTTTATGCCACAGTCCGACCCTGGCGCATATTGTATTTGCATGACAATGTGCAGCTATTGTTGCACAAGCTTGGGGTTGTGTGCAGCGGTCTAAGTGCAAAATAGCAATTGGCAAAGCAAATAGCTTTGACTTTTGTACTGGACATGTTTTCTGTACACTCTCAACACAGACATAGACAAAGTAGGAAGAGGGCAGCCACTGGTAGGGGTGGAGGAGGAGTAGAAGGAGTCACCTTGGTAGATTAAATGTGTCCACATTATGAGTTACATTTCGACTTCATATGCGGTGTGCTTTATACTTTGACAATGGACCTTGCATTTGTGACGTGTTTGAAATGTTCATTGTGCAGTGAAGAATGCAAACAGTGAGCCGGATAGGAGCGGTAAGTGTGGAAAGCGGGGGGTAGGGGTAGGTCAGGGAAGGAGCAAAATAGCCTTAGGAGTTGAGTGCTGGGGTTTCTGTGGGTTCCCCTCAGATAATGGAAGAGGTGAGCTGGGTAGCAGAGGATGGGTTGGATGGCAGGACAGCGGTTCCGTGACAGAATCCCACATAGTGAGGAAAGGAGTGAGAGATCTGTATTTCTGATCTCCCAATGCGTGAGCAGAGAGTGCAGGAGTTTTGGAATTTATACATTTCAGAGTAGCGACATACAATCTTATATGCCTCAATAAACTAACGATTAACAGAATATTTCCATTGTAACTGTTTATTGAGAGGCTACCCTCAACACAGAGAGTTCCTTCCCTCCCCACTCAAAGTGTCACGCAACAAACTGTTTCATAGAGACTTTTTTTCAGCCCAATCTCCAATTCATCTAATAACCCTTGGATCTCTACCCCTTAGCTGCGAATGAGCCAAGAACCAGGTGGGTGTGCAGGAAATATGTTTAGGTTTATTTATATTGGATGTTACGAAATGTGCACTGAAATGTAAAACACCACTTTATCCGTGGCACAACACAAACAATTTCTCTCAACATAAATACATCACAAAAGCGAGTTGGCAAGAACAAAAATCACATTTCTTTACTTTCTACAAATTACATTTCAAGAAATAATTAGCGCTGGTCAGTGAACACATTGATAGATGTAATGTTGTGCAATTTCGATTTTCCTGTGCGCTTAAAAGGCTAGCAATATATTTTAACAATTTTGTGAAAAGGCATATGGCAATTATTTCACCCACACTTCCGCTATGAAATAAACACAGGGTGATTTAGCGGTTTGTTTTTCAGACCCCCCTTACTGTGGTCTGGGTAAAGGAAGTCTGACAGAAACATTTTTATGATCTGGGAATTTGGGATTTTCGACTATCCACTATGTTGGGGAAGCTGGATGGTAAAATTGGGATGATTTGAAACAAGGATTTGTAGCCCCACCTTCACTTAACGGCCGGTGTTAGGGGAAAGTTGGACAAAGAGTTTGGACTGATTAAAGAACAAAGACACCCCTCTTCCTTAACGAGGTTGGGGTGAACAGGACAAAAAGGATTACCCAATTAAATTATAGACTATAGTTTTTCAGCGCACACTGGGAAATGAGCTTTGTTAATTTCAAATTTTGACAAAAATCACCCTGTAGTCTCCACCAAATGGGTAATTAATTAAATTCATTTTTTAGTTAAGTAGGTTAAGGATCTACACAGTTTTGCCTCCCTCCGCCCATTATAAAGGGAAAGGATTTAAGGCTAGCAGATTCCCTCACCTTTTGAATTCACAGGACTCAGTTCTACTACATAGAAAGCCTCTGTTTAAAGTTCTGGAAAGCCAAATGCGTTTCTAGACACTCTGGAAAGATAGGGCAGAGGGTCTAGTCACTCCACTCTCAAGAATGGCCTCCAACTCTCCACCATAGGACCCAGTCAGCTTCTAGGCCTTTCTAGAAATAGACAGCTCCACCCAGATGCACTCTCAGCAATCTCCACTGGTGTTTCCTTGCAGCTGTCAGATGGTAAGTTTCAGAAGCCCTCCTCTTGGGGGAAGTACTGTGAGAAACCAGAAGAGGTCTCATCCGCTAGTCTGCGCAGATCTCTCTCTCAGGTGATCAGGACACGGGCATAGTCTTTGGATCCAGACCTGTGGTTGACCAGTGCGGGAGGATCACCTGAGTGAGGAGTCTTTGGGGAGTCAGAGTGAGACACCGGAGGGCGAGATGCAGTATCCCTCCCCCTGTAACACCTTTACCCCATCCTACCAGGTAGGATACATGGGAACTTTACTCCCCTTTCCCCTCACGAAAACGTTCACACGGACAGCCCGCTCTGGGAGAAAACAGACTCACACCCGAGCAGTGTACCTGACATGTCCCACTAAAATGGCCTGGCAAGATCAGGCAATTACTGTCAATCGCTCACACCTGACTTCCATTAAGCTTCCCCACACAGATAAAAGGTGGAGCATTAGAGCACCCTCTGAGTGAGACAAAGCACTTGAAGGAACAGCAGTTTCAAGATGGCAGCTGAATGAGGGGAGAAAGACGGCAAATCAAGAAGGGTTCGCAAGGGGGGAAATACCCTTGACCTTTATGGCAAGAGCCCATTACTTTCAAAATCCATTCAGATTCGAAAGCGTAAGGCCAGGAAATGAGACTGAAGAATCCTGCATTTTGTGTCGGAGATACCAGAGGCCCTCCCGCATAACTGACCAAGTCGGGGAGGAACAGCAACCACTGTGGTATCGTCCTTGGCTCCAAGAACAAAGTAGCGCTAGAGAAATCAACACAGCCGGTGAGTTGGGAAGACTGATGGAAGAACGGTCTGTTGAAGTCAAGGTTGCAAGCAGCGACATTGTATAACGAGCGCAGGAAGGAACATTGTTAAACGCATGTGATGAAAGACGCGAGTATAGCTAAATTGATGATGAATGACTGAACGTTAAGAATGAAAGATATTATACTGTTGACAGAGTGGTCTGCCACAGCGATTGAGCTAATTCAAATCTCTCTGTGAGGTATCCAGCTAAGAAGTGGCAGATATGAAAGTTACAGAAGAGAATGTGAAAAGAACTATAAATCAAAGTGGTCCTGTGACGGGTTAAGCAAAATCCATTGCAGAAACCTAAGTCTTAAATTCTTAATAGAAAAAGAAACGCTGCCAGCGCGCAAACTACAAGGTCCATGGAACTGGTTACGCTCTACGATAAATGCAAACAATACCAAATAGCAACGACAAGGGCCAGTCCTCCAAAACAGCCAGAGCCGAGTGGGAAAAGAGGAACGGCCCGCAAACAAGATTTACAGCCTGGGGTCATGGAATACCCAAGGACATAACCATCTTACGCAGATAAGTGATGCAAATCTGGGTCGTTATGACATACTATGCCTACAGGAAACCTGGCTATCAGCCAAACCAACACTTGATGGCTTCACGGTTCAGATTTCTCCGGCGGTCAAAGGCCTTCGGGGAAGACCTTCAGCGGGCCTTTTGACAGCAGTTAAAATAGGCCAGGGCATGGATGAGCCAAAAAAATGGAAGGAAGCATACGAGATGCTGGTATCGCTGACTACTTGGCCCGCTCAAAACAATAAACAAAGAGGAAAGTGCAAAAAAAACCTCGCCATTATCAATTGCTATTGGAATCCCCAGCGGATGTCAACCGAAACCTTCTGTCTAAATATGGGGAGCACAATAGATCAGTTATATGAAGCATTCAAGGACATCAATATCATCATATGCGGTGACCTAAACGCGAACTGCAGCGAGACAAACAGCACAACCCAGAAACGTTCAGACCACTCTCAAAACCGAGGGAAAGCGTGGAACGAGTTGATTTCGGGAAGAGACATCCAAAACATTGCAACGCTATTCCCAAACCAAATTAATATTCCGACCTGGGAATGTGGAGAGTCAAAAGCCTCAATAGACCATATTTGCATGTCAGCAGGCATGATTGACTCGTTGACAAGTTTCAGAGTTGAAAAAATTAGCAACAGTGATCACAACCTGGTCACCTGCTCGTGGAAAGGTACAAAAACCACAAAACTAAGATACCCTCTAGAAACAGAAGCCAATAACCAGAGCACTAGACTAAAGCTCACAGAAAAGGATATAAAGAAATTTAGACTTGCATGGGGAAACAAACTTAAGTCAAACAAAAAGGAAGACATAAAAGAAAGACCGGACTACACACCTTTCCTAGTACTATACAGAAAACAAAGGGGAAAACCCAATCAGGTTTTCAACCACCAACATGCTTTCAACATTGAACTGGTGAACCAAAGAAAACTGACCCAGACTCTAAGGAGAAGAGCCAAAAAATCAAATGCCAAGTCAGACTGGGACCTTTGGCATAAAGAGAGAAAGAAATATGCAAACTGGCTAAAACAACATAAGGCACTTCAATACCAGATAGATGCAGAGGCGATGATGTACATTTTGGAGTCAAAAAATTCAAGCGCATTTTGGTCCCTTCTTAACAAATCGACCATTACGAAATCTGCACCTCTGTGTAATGCAGTATCGGAGGAGAAATGGATAACCCACATCTCATCAGAATTCGAAGAGGCTGAAAATCCAACATTGCTCGTACCAGAAAACATCTGCACAAACTGGACAAATATAACAAGTCAGGAAGATATAAAAGCAAAGATCATGAAGCTAAAGGCTTCCAGAGCCCCGGGACCGGACGGGCTCAGCAACGCAATGCTAAAACAATTTCCCACACAATGGTCAGAGGTAATAAGCAAAATTTTTGAAGAGTGTGAACATACTAAGAAAATCCCAGAATCGTGGCTCAAAGCGGTTATAGTCCTGATCTACAAAAAGGGCGTCCGCGAAGACCCGGCAAACTACAGACCAATCGCCCTTTTAGACGTCATCGGCAAAATATATGCATCTCTCCTGCTAGACAGCTTCAGGGTCTGGCAAAAAAACGCCAATTTCAAAGACAACCTATAAGTGGGCTTTCAAAGAAACGGATCCACTGGAATAAACATCATGATTATTAACATCCTAACGGCCAAGATAAAAGAAGTGGCCCCAAAGCTCTATTTAGCTTTTATCGACCTATCTAAGGCTTTCGACAAAATAGACAAACCTTCTGTGGGCAAAACTCCAGAGCTGGAACTGTCCATCGCAAGTCCTGGAACCTATAAAAGCGCTCCACACAGACAACACTGTCAGAATCAAACTCAGCCAGGAAGGAACTCTGTCAGAAGAAATTAAGATAACACGTGGGGTTAAACAGGGTTGCCCACTAGCTCCAACTCTCTTCATTTCATTTCTGAGCGATTTCCAACACACCGAAAAAGAAATCAGGTGTTTTCCACCAAAAATAGGCAACACCACGGTACCAAGATTACTATACGCCGACGATATTATCCTGATAGACCAGACAAAGATTGGTCTCCAGCGGAAACTAGATAACCTGGCGAAGTACATCAACCATAACCGCCTGATCATTAATAAGAACAAAACAAAAGTGTTGGTTCTCGAAAAAACACAGAGTTCAAAATCCAAACAATGAATACTCTACTTGGAAAACGAAAAGCTAGAAACAGTAAAATCGATCAAATACTTGGGAGTCGACCTGGACAGCACCAAAACAGCTCAAACAATGCAGCGAACTCTATGGGATAAAGCAAAGCGGCTAGCATCACAGACCCGACTGGTCGATAAGAAGTTTGGGAAATTCTCCCTGACACCTGCAATAAACTTCTATAAAGGAAAAGTGATCCCCGCTCTGATTTATGGGATGGAAGTATCACTCTCAATGCCAACAAAACTGGAAGGCCTAATATGGAAATCAGTTTTGGGAGTCCCAAATTCTACCTCAATGGCAGCGATAAGAAGGGAGCTGGGTTTGGTATCACTCGAATCCATGGTGGATCAAGCAGCAATGAACTTTTTCAGGAAAATTATCCTGGAGGAGCGCTCTCCAGTCATCGCTATGATCAAAGAGGAGATGGATTCAGCCAAATGTGCAGCCTTGGAAGTATGGAAGGAAAAAATTACTAGAAATTGCGTGCTCAGAGAAAGAACTGAAAGAAAACCCTGACAGAATAAAGAAAAAAGTAGTCATGATGGACTGGATCAGAATGCTAGATCTCGCAACAAAAAATAAACTTCTCACCCATCTCCCCCCAACTTTCAATAAAGTGAAATCACCAATCAAATACTGCAAAAAAATTCCCAGATAAAAGGAAACGAAATATGCTTATAAAAGCAAGATTAAATCTGCTACCTACCAAAGAAATACTTTCGATAAGATCGACTTCAGAGGAGGCAAACTGTCGATTATGCAACAAACCAGATACAAACGAAACCTTAAAGCACCTGATACTCAACTGTGATAATAACAAACACAACAGAAACACGTACCTACTTCCCTTGGCTGAAAATCCATGGATATTTGAAGAAACAGAGATATGGAATAGACTGATTTCGGGGGAATCTACAAGGTGGTCGATGGCCATGGTGAACTTAATTGAGGCAACTTTTAAGCAGCTAAGAGAAAGTTCTGCAACAGTGACTCCAAGTGTAGTAGAAGATTTGGGCACAGATGACAGGGAGACTCCGGTCCCAAGGATCAACAAACAAACAATCAACAAACAATACTTAACAACTTTGAGCACAGACACTGTGAACAGGGCCACATAGCCAGGGTCCTTATATCCTTATATCCGAGGCGAGATACAGAGACAAAGAAAGAACGACAGAAGGAAACAAAGGGAAAGATAAAGATAAAGATAAAGATACAGATGAAGATGAAGTGTCAAACTGTTCGATACATTTTTCAGATTTTCTTTTCTGAATAAAATAAATCAAAAAAAAAAAAAATAGAAAAAGAAAAGCTGTGTATAATTGTGAACATTGCAGTTCAAGGTGTCTGAGCCCGAACGAGGGAGATCCGTGGTCCAAGCCCGAACGAGGGAGACTAGTTGGGAAGATTATGTTAAAGGGGGTCTGAGCCTGGCATTAGGGGATCCGTGGTGAACAGTGAATCCCCCGAGAACATATGAATGTGAAAATCCTAAGAAGAGAGGAACTTTGATATTTGTTTGTTGCATCGGCACTCTGTAATTAGAGACTTAGATTGGTGAAGAGACTTTGTCACAACGCCCTGATACTTATGTTTTAAAATGCATCCTCGTGGCCGAGAAGCCAGAGTGTGTGAAGCTCGAAAGTGCCGCCTTGTCCCGTGCTGAAAACGTGGGGAAGGGAAGCCAACTGCTCAACTATCCTGAGATATCATTTCTTGATCACTTTTCTTTTTGCATTACATTGTTTTTCACACCAATTGCATTTAGAAGTAAGGATTGGCAATAGTTCTATTAGTATAGGCCCTTTTATTTTGACAGAGACTCAACTAGGACGGCATTATTATTATTTGATGGTTGTAGCTTGCTCCCATCTTTACCTCTAGGTTTAGATAGGCATTCTACCAACCCATATAAAGTTCAATAAACACCCATGAACTGTGATCACTTGTGTCTGTCTTCACTGTTTGATACCATGCAATCCTTACAGTACCCTGCAAGTGTTCTTGCAACTAGAATTGGGCAGTTACCCTTCTCTCTACTCCCAAATCCAGTTTCCCTCTCAGGATTGGTTTAGGGGTCTGGAGCAACATATGGCAATTCCCATTTGCAATCCCCATTTGTTTTTATGTCAAATTCTGCCAAAAATCTAGTTATGTGGCAAAACTGATTAATTTTACTTGCAACTGCCATACTATATATATATTTTCTGATTCAGCTAATCATTGGGAATTAAATAAGATGACATCCAGGTCTACAACATTTTGTACAGCAGTGTGGCATTTTTCTGCCCTTTTCACCAAATGCATCATTGTTAGAAAGATGCAATTTATTTCCCATATTCCTAATTTTACCTCCGCCCGTTCACCAACTCCCAAATTTGGAACATTTTCAGATCAGCCAGAAACCCATTTTAGACTGCCATTACAGTTCCCTCAGTTGCAGGTGGAGGAATTGTATATCTCCACAATCACCGGAAAATTACAAAAAAGATGACACATAAATAAATAAATCTGACTTATGGTTGCTCGGAAAATGCCTAAACTTTAATAATCCTTTAAAATTTATTGTATATCTGTATGTTCTGAAAATGCCAATTCTGCTTCTTCCAGCCTTTTGTCTCTCTCTGGGCCAGTCTGTGACCAGAGTTTTTATGAGTGTCTTTGAAGTTGGAATTTCAGCCTCTCCTAATTGTAGCCCTCGTCTTCACACCTACTGTCTACATTCTGGTCGTGCTTCAGCCAAGAGAAATGGTCCTGCAGAGATATCCAGTCTAAAGGACACTTAGTTTTCCACACCTTCCAGACCAAGCCACATTTTTTTACAGTTGTAAACATAGGATGCTGGCCTTCCAGTGTTGAGGTTCCTTGTGACATGTGTCCCACAGCCAGCAAAAGGGTTTGCCTCTGGCATACAGAACTTTTTCCATGGAACACAAAGTGGCTTTTCAAATGTCACTGGTAGTTTGTATCAGAGGCGTAGCCAGGATTGTCTAGCAAATGGGGCCTGATGCTAATGTAGTGGGGCCCACTGCACTGACAAAAATATCTGTAAATGCCCACACAGTGCTGCTGAGCGGGCATTTACAGATTTTGGGTGGGCCTTGCCCCTCAGGCCCTACCCTGCCTACGCCTCTGGTTTGTATGCAATATATAATAGTAAGTAAATCTATAGGGCGCCTGGCAGGGTCCTGATATACCCAGGTGGGTACAAGTATTAATATCAAAAAATCAGGATGCGAGATCCCAAATACAGCTGCGTGGTTTTGAACATACAATTTTATTTCAAACCAATTTATTCACAGATGATTTCACATTTATGTACAAAACTTTCGATAAGCACGAAAGTGACAACGGACAGATGTGATTATATACAACGGAAATACAGGTAAGTATCAACCTCTGAAATATTGAGGTAAACTTTCCACACAAGGGCACAGGCACAAATGACAGTAGGGGGAAACTACGACTGAACAAAGTGCAACCCTGGACAGTAATTGGTCCAGGGGGTGATTAACAAAAAGTGTACACAACACTATCTACAGAATATACACAAAAGGGGTTTATACAGTTGTGTCACAGGTGATTGACACTGGAGTGTTTCGGCCATGGGGGGCTAGTTACAAGCCTGTCATAGTGTTGGCCTTCATCAGGATGGACGCAAGATGTAGTTCTGTCTGTTTTATCTATGGGTGAGAGTGAAGCTGTGAGGATCTCAGGATATTTGAGTGATTTGAGAATTATTTAATAATTGGCTAAATGATGCCATGACAATACATCATGAGGTGTATCAGTATACAGCTTACCTTCTGCTGGACTGTTTAGTGAGTATTGCACTCGGGGTCAGCCGTGGGTTCCTGATTGATATACTTGCTTCAGGATCCCAAGGGCTGGAGGAGGGCCTAGGTAGGTCCTGATTCTAAAATGGGAAAGACCACAAATTGTTAGTCTAGCCCCAATGACATGCTAGTAGTCGCAATGGTGAGTGCTCGTGTGACTTGGAGCCACCACGGTGTTGAGAGCCGTAATGGATGGTGCTCGGGTTGGCAGCATGTGTGTCTGGACCCAACAATACAATGGAACATGGGACGGTTTATAAACATGACTGGAGGTGGTGGTGGCCAGGACACGGAGTGGCTAAGTTCACGTGTGTTGGAAGGAGCTCTGGGCCGATGTGTGGTGATGCGGTCAGGTCGAGTGTGTCTCCCAGGGGAGTTGGGTCAAGACTGCAATCGCGCTGTGCTGCGTGTGCCGTATTGAGATCACCTTAAGAGGGAATACTGAATGTGTGCCAGAGCCACATGATGAAAGAGAACTAAACCGGCACCCTACGTGAAGGTGAAAGAGCACGTAGCCAAACAAGCATGGTGTGATCGTGTGACAAAAAAGTGAGCGTCCGAATGCGGGTTCCACTGCAAAAACGAGGCCGCAAGTGCTTACCGTTTGCTTGAAAGTGCGGGCGTCACTGAAGTTCAACAGAATGTAATGGTTGCTGTGGGATTTGGGACGTGAACCTCATAAGTATCCGCCCATGGCAGAGTGGGGAGGCAATGGGGTTGAGGGTGTGCGCGTCAATGACGTGTCGCACCGGTGGGTTAGGGCCAGGTCCAATCCCTGGAGACAACTACCCACGTGACCAAGTCGTTTGTTCAATCGTGGTTGGGCCGCAAAGCAAAAGTGAAAAAGGCTACCTCGGGTAATGGAAAGGAGGCGGAGTGTCCCGAAGAGCGGTACGAACTACCGAAGTCCCAGAGAGTCAGGCGAAATGTAGTCATGAAAATGCATAGCTGTATATGGTAGTACCTCTATTGTATCATGGCCGGACTTTAAATGTTGTTGGGGAAAATAGCCTGATGCACAATAGAACCTATTGGTGTATTGACAGTATGTGCAGAGCGGAGCGCTCCATGAAAAGTGGCATGTTCCAGAGCAGTTTAAACATATACAGAACCGGCAACCCAGTAGAAGACCACTAATGGCTGATCAAACGTTCACAAGTCGTCAAAATAGCGTTCATATATAACCACTGTGTACCACGTGGGTATTGCATGCATTACATATCTGTTCTTGTGGCAAATGTGTCCGAATGAGTCTAGAGTGGAACAGATTTAAAAATCATATAGACTCATGGGAAGGTGCCAGTGGAAGGTCTGTGTGTGGCCTAGCCGGTGTTGGTAGGTTGTGTGACACAGATGTCGAGGAGAACAGTGGGGTGCTACGGCTATAGCGGTGCATCACCTCGATAGGTTCTACTCCCAGAAGTGCTTCCACTCAATGGTGATGTATAAAACATTTTTAACTGAGTCCAGTTTGTGCACCCATTTTTGTTCGAGTTTGATGAGGGCTAGGTTAATATCACCTCCGCGTCTCTGCGGCTGTAGTTGTAGGACGGTCCACGTGAATTGTTTGTGTGTGTGGCCTTTCTTGCTGAAGTGTTCAACCAAGGGTTTATCTTGTACCAGATTTTTGATGCATGATCTATGTTCATTAATCCTCTGTTTAATGGGCCTGATGGTTTTTCCGATGTAGATGAGGTTACATGGACATCTGATGGCGTAGATCACATGTTTGCTTTCGCAATCTGTGTGGTTCTTCATGTTCCATGTGAAATCCTTGTGGGTGAAGGTTTTGCTGGTTTCGGTGTAACGGCATGCAACGCAGTGGCCGCAACTGTAATGTCCAACGACGGGAGGTAGATTCCACAAAGTAGTGGGCGTCTTGGTGGGTTCAAGAAACGTGTGAACCAGAGTGTCTCTGAGGTTTCTGTTTTTTTTTAAAAGTGAATATGTTTTTTTTTGCTAGGCTACCCTCGTTTTTGATCAGGTGCCAGTGTTTGTTGATTGTGCTCTTGATCAGATTGCTCATGGGGTTGAAAGTGGTGATACAGACGGTCCTGTCTATGGGATCTTTGGTTTTTGTGGTTAGGCAGACTCTGCGGTCGGTGTTCGCTGCTCTTTTTTTGGCCATTTTGATGGATTTTCTTGGGTAGCCCCTTTGTACTAGACGTTTTGCAACTGTTTTGCGTGTAGTTCGAATTTCTGTTTGTCCGTACAGTTCCTGCGTATGCAGAGGAATTGTCCGTAGGGAAGATTGTATTTCAGCCCTTGGGCGTGGTAGCTGGAGAAATGAAGGAAGCTGTCTCTGTCTGTAGGTTTCCTGAAGAGTTCTGTTTTCAGCAGGTCACTGGACCGGTATATGTGTAAATCGAGGAAATTGATGGCTTGAAAGTCCCAATCTATGGTGAACTTGATGTGGGTGTTCCGGAAATTCAGCCAGTGCACGGCACACACAGCACAGCGCGATCGCGGTCTTGACCCATCTCCCCTGGGAGACACACTCGACCTGACCGCATCACCACACATCGGCCCAGAGCTCCTTCCAACACACATGAACTTAGCCACTCCGTGTCCTGGCCACCACCACCTCCAGTCACGTTTATAAACCTTCCCATGTTCCATTGTATTGTTGGATCCAGACACACATGCTGCCAACCCGAGCACCATCCATTGCGGCTCTGAACACCGTGGTTAGGCGAGACTAAACATTGTGGTCTCACCCACCAACCGTGTTTTGACTACACCCACGTGCCTCCTGCCTTAAGCTCGCACAAGCACCATCCATCGGGGCTATCTTCATCCACGTTCGGATATTTCCATCTGAGTATGTCCTCACCCGTTGCCACTTTTGGCTGCGACACACTCAATGTCTTGCTCAAGGTCACACGAGCACTCACCATTGCGACTACTAGCATGTCATTTGGGCTAGACTAACAATTTGTGGTTTTCCCCATTTTAGAATCAGGACCTACCTATGCCCTCCTCCAGCCATCGGGATCCTGAAGCAAGCCTATCAATCAGGAACCCAAGGCTGCCCCTGAGTGCAATACGCACCCAACAGTCCAGCAATCGATTAGGGATTGTAAATACACAGCATCACCACTGCAATACCAGCAGAAAGTAAGATGTATACTGATACACCTCATGATGTATCATCATGGCATCATTTAGCCAATTATTAAATAATTCTCAAATCACTCAAATATCCTGAGATCCTCACAGCTTCACTCTCACCCACAGATAAAACAGACAGAACTACATCTTGCGTCCATCCTGATGAAGACCAACACTATGACGGGCTTGTAACCAGCACCCCCATGACCGGAACACTCTAGTGTCGATCACCTGTGACACAACTGTATAAACCCCTTTTGTGTATGTTCTGTAGTTAGTGTTGTGTACACTTTTTGTTAATCACCCCCTGGACCAATTACTGTCCTGGGTTGCACTTTGTTCAGTCGTAGTTTCACCCCACTGTCATTTGTGCCTGTGCCTTTGTCCCCTCAATATTTCAGAGGTTGATACTTACCTGTATGTCCGTTGTATATAATCACATCTGTCTGTTGTCACTTTCGTGCTTATCGAATGTTTTGTACATAATTGAGAAATCTTCTGTGAAAAAATTGGTTTGAAATAAAATTGTATGTTCAAAACCACGCAGCTGTATTTGGGATCTCTCATCCTGATTTTTTTATATTAATACTTGGAATATATAATATACATAATTTTTTGTAAACACGCCCCATGTCTTTTTCCTGATATTTTCCTGTTAGCAGTGGTACGTTTTTCACATTCAAATTGCAAACACACACGCAAAGTCGGTTTTGTGTCAGTGTTTAAAAATCCTGTTTTTCATGTGAAAGGGACCTTTGATTCCTTATCCTTTTGCGGAAGATTAAAATGCTACTGTTCCTTTGGTAGTGACAGGTAGTCCTTTTCCACATGGCCCTTCAGTTTTAACTTGAAATATGCACATGCAAAGCCGTTTTTGGGTCAGTGTAGGCAAATCCTGCTTTTCATGGGAAAAGGACCTTCAGTTTGGGGCCTTGGAATGCACACCACATGATTATACGCCTGAGACCTTTTGCTAGATATTGGCATGGTATGTCCAGGTATGGTATGGAAACGATTTGATTCCTGTTTACTCTTGGCCAAACAAAACTGCTTCACAGAGCTCCTTACTTCCTCTGCTTCCCATCCCGTCGCCTTTTTCAAGTTTTCAATTGCATTCCTCCACCTTCATCTATTGATCCTTCATCTTTCTCTTCCCTCTCTGCTTCTGACTTTGCCAATTACCTTTCTACTCAAGTCACCCTTCTTCGTTCCTCCATCTCCTACAGCTGCCCATCTGCTCACACTGTATCTTTTCGTTCTTTCTCTTCTGTCCCTTCATCTATGTCTACTTTTCGCTTCTTTCTCGATGATGAATTTTTGACTATTCTATCTAAAGCTCATTTCACTGCCACACCTGCTGATCCAGTTCCATCTACTCTAATTCCCAAAGTTCACTCTCTTACCATTCCATATCTTGTTATAGTCCTTAATTCTTCTGTTCCAACTGTGACCATTCCCTTATCCTTTAAACACGCCTCTATATTTCCCTTTCTCAAGAAGCCATCCTTTGATTCCTCCTTACCTTACAACTACTATCCCATCTCTCGCTTCCCCTTTCTCTAAAAACTCTTGGAATGTGCTGTCTATAATCAGGTGTCTTCCTATAAACATTGTGCTGCTCTATTCCCTCTCTATCAGTTGTGCTTTCGTCCTTTTGACTTGATGGAAACCGCTCTCCTCTCAGCCTGCAATTCTCTGTCAGCGCCACACTCTACTAAAACTTCCCTTCTTATTCTACTGGACCTATCTGCAGTTTTTGACACTGTTGATCACACTAACCTTCTGCTTTCACTTTCTCACTTTGGCTTTCCAGGTTCTGTTCTGAAATGGTTTTGTTCCTATGTGTATGATCACACTTTTTCTGTCTCTTAGGCTGGCTTGTCTGCTCCTGTTGTTTCTCTGCAATACGGTGACCCCCAGTGCTCAATCCTGGGCCCACTCCATTTTTCTCTGAACACTTTCAATGTCATCTATTATTTCCTCCTTTGGACCTGCGCACAATTTCCATTTTGGTGATTCCCACATCTTTCTCTCTTCCCCTGCTTCTCAGATACTATTCATTCTACCTTGGCTGCCTGTCTCTTGTCTGTTTAACTTTGGATGTCTGACAGTTTTTTACATCTCAACTCATCCAAGACTGAGGCCCTCTTCTTCCCTGCTTCTCCCATTCCTCCTCCTTTGCCTCCTCCTTCTGTTCTTTTTCCTCCCTCTTCTCTCCCAATCTCATCTTCAGCACATCATCTTTAAGTTATCTTCAACCCTACCTTATCTTTCTCCACTCATATATCCACTGTTGCCCGCTCCTGTCTCTGTCATCTGTATATGGTGTGCTCGTTCTTTGCACAGCATCAAAACACAGGTATTTTCGTTAATTTTTTTCCTACTTTTCATCTGTTCATCACTTCTTGGTCTTCCTGCTTATCAACTCGCACCATTTCGATCTGTCTACAACTCCTCTATCAGACTTCTTGTTTGACTCTCTGCTCATGATTCTATTTCTCCTGCTCTTCTAACCCTTCAATGGCTATCTTTTGAATCTCGTTTGTTGTTTCACTTTTTATGTCCTGTTTTCAAAAGCCTTCATGGCATGGCACATCTGTTTTTCCTCCATCGTCTCTTTCTGTGTACCTATCAGCTCTCTACGCTATGAGTCTCAATTTCGTCTTACTTTACCTCACCCCCCCTTGTGCCCAATCTCAATTTTGTTCAATTTCACTTCTAGCTCCCAAGTTCTGGAATACCCTCCCTCTGGATATTCAATGTATTTCCTCTTTTTCTCGCCTTAAGACTATCGACTCTGCTTTTAATGTCCAGTCATGCATTTTTATTTTACATTTTCCTTGTACCATCTATAATTTTTAATAGACTTCAGCATAAAGTGTTATAGAAATTAAATTAAATAAAAATACGAATAGGACTTGCATGCCTTGGTAGCCAGAACCGTCATACAGTGGCTAAAAGAAAACTGAAGGGTTCAAAGGGGAAAAGTAAAGTTAAAGGTGCAGAGAATATCCGATAACTATGTATTCATATCTCGGTACTTGTGAGAAACAATCAATGGTGGCAGGTGAATTTCTAAACTGGAGGGATGCACATTTTGTCACTGAATTGACCTGAGTGAGAGATGTGAGCAAACCCACGACATTCAAAAAATGGATTAACATACATACATACATACATACATACATGCATACATTTTACAGCACATCTTTAAGACAAATTGCATAAAAAGGCATACAATTTACAGTTTGTTCTGTAGGGGAACACAAACAAAATGCCAAAGGCTGCCATGTTGCCCACAGTACACAGGAGCATTACATTGTAATGCTGTTTGTGTCCAAAGAACAACCATTATGGCTCTCAGCAATATATGCCAGCATTCACACAAAAAACAAATGTTCATGATGTCTGTACCCACAAGGTCTGTCAACTTAGTAGGCCAGCACTGCCCCACTTTCATGCTGTCATTCCATTACTCATCAATGCAAGCCAGCGTTTGATGGTAAATATATGCCAGTATTGCCCTATAAAACATATTTTTATTTTGCACAATACATGCCAGCATTGCCGCTGTAAAAACACATTTTCATGCTGGCTTTGCCCACTATATCCCAGCATTTCAAAAGTAAAAGCAATTTTGTTTTTTGTTCATCATAATTTGTTTATTCAGCTATAATGCCATAAAACTACACAAATAAAACATGCAATGAATAAAAAACATGCAATCTATACAATTATCATACAATTTAATTAAGAGCAGAATTGTAAAGTAAAGGAAGGTTAAACACCAGTAGTTGAATAGTTATCAGAATCACATGGCTACTTAATTAAAATTTGTAGAAAGTATTAATTCCAGGAGCGCCAGGATAAAACTAGCTGCCATTGTGTACCGTCTTAGCCATGCCCAGTGTATGTATTTGAAGACAAGCTACACAACACAAACATCTGATGTATTTTTGTAAAATTTTAGGGCCTCGAAGGATCTAATAGCTACCCGTTCCCAGATACCGAGAAGTTAGGATTTTCACTTCCAAACCCTAAGAACATAAAGTGCGTTGCAGTTTCATTTGCCAATCCACACATAGGAAAAGTTCCTGAGTCCCCTCCACCCCCAGGATCTTATAAACATCCCTAGCCCAAGGGTATCCATCCAGAATTGAGTGTATAAGGCACGTGCGTATGGAGGGGGGTGGGGTAATAACATCAAGATCATTTTCATAGCCAAAATCTGGTTTGGTCAGGTTTGGTCAGGAGATAATTTGGACCTTGTCACAGGGTGTTACAAGCATCCTCTCATCTTCTTCTAGAGTACACCACCACAGCCTTCTTGAGTCAAGTGGAGCCAGAATTGTCCACAAGGTCTTTGTCTAGTTTATAAAGAAGATTCTTCATGTTCTAGCCAGGGTAGGATTCTCCCCCCTTCCTGTCCCATTACATGGGCTAATGACTCATGATAACACACAAGGCCAGGAGCGGGCCACAACCTGGTCTAGCTGAAAACAGGTTTTGAATTAGCCCTATACTCAATGGGACATAAATCTGTTTCTATTTGGAGCAGCAAAAGGTTCTTAAGAAATGTGTTTTCTACCACCGAAAGGTTATGGATCTTAGCATAGCCCCAAATATATGCACGTAAAGAGCAGAGGGAATAGCCTGATTTTGGTACAGCTCCAGTGCCGATGACAATGGACCGCCATCATGATGGAAGGGGAACCCTCTTGCTGCTCTGTTAAATTTTTCTAGACTGATACATGCCTTACCTCTTTGCAAAGACCACTGGCGGTTCTCATGAAGTCTAATCCCCAAATAGTCAAAGAAGCGAACGTGTTGAAGCCTACGGTCAGTGACCCTAATATCCAGTTGAACCCTTTTTAAGGATCTCAACCAGAAGACCATCGTCTTAGTCTTCCCAATGTTTAGTTTCAACCCAAGCTCCTCACATTTACTCATGAAAGTGGCCATGCTTACTTTGAGACCCATAGGGGAAGTGGATAAAAGGACTGTGTTGCCTGCGAAGAACAAAGTAGGGAGGCGATTTTTGCCCATTTTTGGTGGGTCTAGGCAATCGGTCAAAAGCTCAGATATAACTTAATCCATTTAAATACAAAAGAGTAGTGGGGCAAGGACACAGCCCTGCTTCACCCCCTTCATAACCTTGAATGGGTTGGTAGCCTCTAATGCTTGTCCATAGCGGACAACCACCTCATTATTATCATAAAGCGCCTTGATAATGCTTATCAAAGGTGAAGGAATTTGACGTTTGAAAAAGACTTGCATAGCCGTTAGCAGTGAAAACAGTAGAAAGCTGTCTGGAGATCTGCAAATGCAGCATAGACTATAAAAAATGTTTAGAACAATATATTTCTGGACCACGAGAAACAACCAAAATCCCTGATCGATGGTGCTTTCAGATTTCCTAGCTTGTAGGTTGTTAATTAGCTCGTGGTTGTCCACCCATGCTTGTAAGTGGTGCAGGATCACTTTTGCAAATGTGTTCCCTGCGCTATCCAGCAAAGAAATTGGTCGATAGTTATGCAGCCGGTAACGCCCATTTTTTAAAAATAAATTGAAAAATTAACCAAGAAGCTGGAACAACGGCAGTATTGATTACTGCATTAAAAAAGGCGCCATAAAAGGGGGACCCAAATAGGTCATTCGTCTTTGAAAAGGTCACATTTCGTGCTGCCTGAGTCCAATGCCGGTCATGAGACCGATCAAAACCATATGCCAGTGCTACCTCACTTCCATGCTGGCAGCTCAGTGGCCAACAATATATGCCAGCTTGGAAAAGTCTCTGTCCTGACCCAGTCCCGAGAGCTGAAAAGGACACAGAGGTGACCACAGAATTTGGCCTACCAGATCTTCTGTGAGCTATCTGAAGTGGTCAGGTTACAGGTCACAAAGTTTTCTTCCCAGGTCACATCCACCCTTAGATCAACTGAGTAGAGATACTGCCTTTACTCAACTAAGTGAGGATTATTTTCCCCTCTTCTGTTGCCCGGTTCACCACTTATTCAAGAGACAAGTAAGAGCAAACCTTGCTCCCCATGAGGAGAAACCAAACCAGAGTTATGGCCCTGGTTGTGAGGGACACTCATTTACAGACACTCACCTCCATAGGCTCCAGACTCTGGGTGTCCTGACCTCTGCTGCATGAGAATCTAGAGCATAGTTAAGTGCTTTCCCTCTTGAAACTGCACACAACTTCCATTCAGATGCTGCTCTGGGAGACATCATGCTGGAAGGCACGGGACATTCATGGCACATCCACAGCCGCCAGAGGTAATGGTGCACCACAGAGAATAAACACTGAGCTGTGTGCTGTAGGAAGGACTTCCACCTGACCTCAAAATGGCTGTCAGGATATATTTAAAGTAGCTGCATGGGAAGCAAAGCTTCAGGTGAGACAGATGACCACAATCCAAAGAATGTAAAGGAGGTCAACTGCAAATATCAGGGCTTGTTGGTTGAGAACATGAATAGCAAGAGCTGGCCGGGAGAGTGCAATGCCAAGAGGAGAGGAGGAGGAAACAACAGTAGTGAAACTAGAGGAGGTCTGCGAGAGCAGCAGGGCTTATGTGAGCTGATAAGAAGCTGCCTTTTGGAGCATTGCCCAAGGGAGGAAACCCAATGGTTAGATTCCAGCTTTGGCTGTAAGAGCAAGCGGGGGCATTAATTCCTAAAGGCTTAGACAGCTGGAAGCAATATCACTGTGCTGAACTGTGCTTAAGGTGCTGTAGCAAGGAGTGTGCTGAACGCCGTATCCCAGAGACTGTATCTAAAAATTCAACGGTAGCTTGCAAAGAAACATGCAGCGCGCTATGACTGTGAGACTGTATTTGAGTGTCAAGGGTGTTAGAAGTGAGCTGGGTGCTATAAACCTGTGACTGTGGGAGTGGGATAAAAACTAGAAAGAGAAGCAGTATTGCTGCCAGGCAGCAAGCCTTGATACGCTATGTTATACCTTCTGTTAAGATTGGTCAGACAGAAGAAGCCCATTTATTTTGTAGTAAAACCCCTAGGAATTATATCCTGTTTTTCCATTAATCACCTTGACATATGTTATGTTTGTTCTGTTGGTCCACCACACAACACTGCCTAGCAAACCATGTGGAGATGTAGGCCTTGCCCTTTAAACACACATTTACATGGTGCCCGTGTCCAAAGCAAATTGTGAAGCCTGTTAATATTACAGCATGCTGCTACTACCCCATCTCCAAGTTACCACCCCAGTGCATATCATATATCGAATCAGTGCCATGTAAACCATGTTGCCATGCAGCTAGTACCCAATATGTGCCACCATAACCTACTAAAACACAGTTTCATGATGAATTGTGCTAACAGTGTGTGCCAGCCTTTCCATGTTTAGATTGATTTTCAAAAACCTATCACAGCACATAATATCAACCACCAATACTGACCACCTGCCCACCTCCAGCCCAGTGCCCTCCTCCACCAAAGCCCCCATTACCCCTTTCAAATTCAGGGAAGTAACAGAAGTTATTGAAATATTGAACAAGATTAAACCATCCAACTGCAAAGGAGACCCCTGTCCAGCCAGTCTGATTAAAGACTGCACTGAAACACTCACCCCCTTTCTCAACTCCTTCATTAACGCCTCTTTCAACACCAACACAGTGCCAGGCAGTCTAAAAGAAGCATGGGTACACCCCCTTCTAAAAAAACCTACTCTTGGCCCAGAAGTTGCTAATAACTATAGGCCCATCACCACGGTGCCTTTCCTGCTCAAGATCCTGGATGAAGTTACCTACACGCAAATCCAGGAATATCTTGAATCCAACCATATCCTAGGTAAAAGACAGTCAGGCTTCCGACCAGGTCACGGGACAGAGTCAGCCCTACTCAACCTAAAAATACAACTTGGGGACATCATGGACAAAGGCAAACCGGCACTCTTTCTTCTACTGGATCTGTCCGCCGCCTTTGACCTTGTCAACCATGATATACTAGGCATGCACCTAAAGAATGAAGCGCACTTCTCCCCAGAAGCCATTGCTTGGGTAGCCTCATTTCTCAATGGAAGACTCATGAAGGTCTTCTCAGACACAGCCTCGGCATCCCCTACTATCATCCACTGCGGTGCCCCTCAGTGCTCCTGCACCGCCCCCACTCTCTACAATATATATATACCCTCCCACTCTTCAGTGATCTTGACTGTCGCAACATAGCGTACACCAACTACGTAGACGACACGCAGGTACTACTCCCACTAACTGGGATTTATGAAGAATATCTGACAGCCCTAACCAAAATGCACTCAGCTATACAGACTTGGATGGCTGCCAACGGCCTTTGCTTAAACGTCGATAAAACTGAGATCCTTTTAGTAGGGACCAGCGAAACTCTCAATAAACTCCCCCCACAATATAAATCCTTCAACATCGTCAATTCCATCATCACAGTCTCCAGGACTGTCAAAACCCTAGGTGTTCACCTAGATGCCTCACTATCCATGTCCCGCCAGGTCAACGCCATAGCATCCTCCTCAGCGCTCACCGCCAAGGTGATCAATGCAGTCAAGCCTTTTCTCTCCACCAAAAACTGCCTATCCATCGCCAGAGCCACAATAGTTACCAAACTGGACTACTGTAATGCCCTATTCTTAGGCACCTCGGCTAACAATCTAAAAAAACTCCAAATCACGCAAAAGAAAGCGCTCCGGGCAGCACTAACCATTCCCAAAAGGGAACATATCTCTCAAGCTAGGAAAGATGCCCATTGGCTACCGGTAAAGGAACGCATACTCTTTAAAGCAATGGCCATCACACACAGATGTCTCACAGAAGATGCCCGACCCTATCTCTCGGAAAGAATCACCATAAGCTCCTCTAACAGACCCATCAGAGCCCCCCACGCTAACCAGATCTATGTTCCTACGTTCAAAAAGATCCAAAGCCGGAGGGTCTAGCTTCCAACACCTCGCACCCAAGAACTGGAATGCCCTGCCCACCTCACTAAGGAATGAAAAATCTTACACCACCTTTTGCAAAAACCTAAAAACCTTTATATTCCGCTAGTGTTTCAAACCATCATGCATAGTTATGCCTGCACTGTAACCATAGCAAAGCATATCATTCTGCATTTAGACCCACTCGGTCTCTCACCACCTGCTATGTTCACCACTGCACTCAAAGCATTTATTTTTGTTTTACTATAGCAACCAAATGTTTCATCATACCTATGTTAAGATCAAGCCCGCTGTAACAGCGCCACGATGCCTCAGGGCAGCTCTGTGCGCTTTATAAATGCAAATAAATAAACATTAAAAAATGGTGACTGTGCCGTCCCCAGTACTCTTGAGTAGCCAAATACCTGCCTTTTACTCCCTAAAACTAGGCAATTACTCCTAACAAATAAAAACAGAGCATAACAGATACATAGCAGTTTGCCCCTAGTTGCTGCTTGCACTGTTCATTTGATTTCTTCCTACCATAGGGATCACAGAGCAGATCACACAACCGAGCTCTACAATTGTGCGATTTGATTGAAGAGGTTTTTTAAGTTTAAAACTGTGTATTTCTTGTAGGGTAGTTATTGGCCACAAAGAAATGATTGTAAAGCGAAAATGCTGTTGTTTTCAAAATTAAAATGTAATTTTGCATGTCTTAATTAGCCCAGTGGACATTCAGAAAATGAGAACTCTGTGCACACTTTTTCTACTCTCAAAATCCAAAAGTAGGGAGTAGAATTATCCTAGCTCCACATCCTGTCTGGATCACTGGCAGGACCTAACAGATTATGTCAGCATTGCTATTGTAAAACACGTTTTTATGATGCCTGCTTCTCTGCGCGCACGCACGCACGCACGCACGCACGCACGCACACACACACACACACACACACACACACACACGTACATATTAACACACATACAGAAGCAAACGCGGCACACTCTTTCATATACACACACAAGCATACATTCACGCACACAACGTGTACATTTTTTCTGCTCAAGCCCTCTTCTTACCCCAGCTCCTCTTCTGCCTGCACAGGGGGCATGACGAGAGTGTCTAATTAGATGCCCTCAGGGCCTTCAAAGAGCCAGGCTCTCTTGCACCACATACTGCTTGCAGAGACAGAGCCCCTACATGTGGGATATGCTGCACATGAGGTTTTACAGGGCCCCAGGCCATGACAGAATTTGGTATATTCTGTGTCCTGCAGAGAGCGCTGTGGGATTGCTGTAGATGGCAGAGAAGAAAAGTGATGATCAATGCGTAATGGAACGGGCTGGGTGCTAACCAGTGCTCAAACTGTAGAAAAAAGAGTAGTGGAACTATACACTACACTGCCTCCCTCATGCTGCCTGTGCCTACACTCCCCACCCATGCCCTCTCGCAGACCACCCCCTCTCCACGATACAAAACCCACTCCTGGCACCCTGTCTCTTCTCCATTCCTCCTAGGGGTGTACCGAACTTCGGCTTCGAGTAAGTATTCGGACGAATTCTGGCTGAAAAAAAGCTATTCTGCTTCAGCCGAATAGTTTCTTGCTATTCCGCTCTTGCCGAATACTATGACATTCTCATTTGAATACAATGCAACATGAACTCAGAAAGGCAAATATAGACTTCAGTTTGCAAAACTGAATATAATTAGGCCAGACAAATTGCTATCACACAGCTGAAAAATATGTTATATTGTAATCTGCTCTTTATGGCATTTTTTGTTACAGATTCTTAGACAAAAAAGGTGCTCATCTTTTATACTTAGCCTGCAACAATACAGGAACATCTTTTCTTTTGGAAAATGTTTATAGGCAATGTGCACTTTTTTCAGTTGGAAAAAACAAACTGAAAGAAATATGCATAGATACTTTCAGTTCCTGTCATGTCACTTCCCATTGCGTACGTCATAGTCCCCCCTTTTCTTTTTAAGGACTTGAGTCCTGAGTTTAACATTATCTGATATTTTATCAGGAATTATAAGTTGCACATGTTTGTGTATTGGGGAGAAAGAGTGGCTAGGATAAGTGAGAACCCAGCAGCATTGATTTGGGTGGGGTGAATAGTTGTGAGATGGAGTTCACACATTTCAGATTTCCTCTTGACTTGTGTCCTGCATGAGCCGACATGAACCATTTAATACATTTCTATGTGAGCTGCAAAGAAGTTTCGAAACTTGACCGCATCCACTTTGCAACTGGATAGATAATGCAATGCATTTGATTCACAAAGTCAGTCCTCTTGCATTTGCGAAGCCTCCTACTAGCAATGAATATGTAACAATCTTCTGTACATTTGGTCCCTTCATTTCGGTTAAATCTGCTTTATTTCTGGCTTTTATACTTTAAATAAAGATGCTACATTAATTACAATGAAGAGAAATAAAAGTATAGAATGCATTTTAAATAGTGTTTTATTTGTTTTTTTAATAAGTGTGTTTTTTGGAACATGATTTATTAAATAACACAACTATTCGGCTTTATATTCGGCTTCGGCCGAATAGTTGACAAACTATTCGGTATTAGTCCGAATACTAAATAAGCTATTCGGCACAGCCCTAATTCCTCCCAACACTGTGTTTTAAAACGATACTAACAAAACCAGAAGAAAAGGCCTCTTTCGATCACTATTACTTTCAGTCTTTTTATTTATTTATTTATATGGCGCAGAAGCCGACAGGTATCAGGGCGCACAATGACACAAAATACAAACAGAAACACCGGGATGATGGCTAGATCTGGAATTAGAAGCGGCAGTGGCCAACGGTAGATTCACTTAAAGAGAGAGGTTTTTATCAGACGGCAGAAATTTCTTGTAGTTTCTTCTTGCCTGAGGTCTAGGGGAAGCAAGTTTCAGATTTTTGCTGAACAGATGGGGAACGACCCGCCTAGTCCATATCCCCATTAGAAACTGGGGCAGTTGACCCTTGCCTGTAGAGAGGATTGGAGAGTTCTGGCCGGGTCATAGGGAGATATTTCCTTACAGCAAGCAGTGTTATGCACCCACCCTTTTTAATAATATACCATTCGCACCTCTCAAGAGACATACACCGAAGACCATAGTCACTACCGTGACCCATACGCAGCTGTGCGCCGGCCACAATCATTAATCATGCTTAAATGTAGAAGGCAAGCTGGATCAGAGCTCTTCTGATCTAGGGGAGTTAGTTCCAGCACTGGGACTGCAACAGCTGACTGCCGGTGCAGTGTTGTGTGATGGCTTGGACATGGGCTGCATGCCACAAGCTGGCACCTCAAATACACTGAAGCAAAACTGTCTAGGCATGATAGCTCAGAGAGCAAAGACACCAGGGCAGTTCTGGCAGAACACGGGTTCGAATTACCATGCAGAGCTGCCAGAGAGCAAGCGTCCTTCCCAGAGGAGTCGCTAGAGGGTGACTGGGGGGGGGGGGGCTATAGCCCTGTGTCTCTTGTTCTAGCCCCAGATAGAAGCTCAGAGGCTACAACCAAAAGGCTAGCTAGCCCCGAGTCTCAACCGTCCCACCATTAGTGTAGCCACAGTTCTTTTGTAGGCCCACCCTACCATCCAGAAATGGTGTGGGAGTGGAAAAAACATGTGGCTGTTTTTTTTTTAGAAAAGTCAAGGAACGTAAACCCTTGTGGTTTCTTTATTTATTTTGACACTTATAAAGGGCACCTAGACCCGAGGCATCATAATGGTTCTCACTCAGTATGTACCAGCCACCACTGGAGGTAATCTAGAGCTCGGAGGGCTGCACCGATAAAAAAATCATGAACATTTTCACCAAATCAACATTTGCATTGTGCAGCTATTTGCGTATATAGCACTTTTACAAAAGTGCTCTACCTAAAGTGTACAAAAGCACTGAATGAGCAATGTGAAGAAACCAAAAGTGAAGGAGAAAAAACTGAAAGAATGTGTTCTTTTAGAAAAGCACGAGAACAAAGAAGTGTAAAGACCAGTTTAAAAGTGGAAGTAGATTGCAATGTTTAGGGGCAAGAAAGGAACTGAGCACAAGGGGGAGGGCGCGAGAAACAGAAAGTATAAATTGTGGTTGGGATCTCAAACTACGAGTTGGAGCATAAGAAGCAATAAAGAGGAAAACTCTGGTGAGGCCAGCCCAGGAAGACATTTCAAGACAATGCAGAGAAGGTGAAAATGAGGGCGTGGCCCAAAAACCAGTCCTAAGTGAAAAGATCTTTTTAAAAAGATCTTTTTACTGAAAGGGTGATTTTTCTAAATCCAAAGCATGCCAGGGGAACGGGTAAGTGTGTGGGTGCGTGTATGTTGATGTGTGTGTTGTGTGTATGTAGGTATTTGTTTTGGTTTGGGGAAGTGCGGGAGAGGGGGTTGGAGCTGAGAAATGGGGGTTTGTGGGTGCGTGTGCATTGGTGTGTGTGTTGTGTGTATGTATGTGTTTTGGTTGTACAATGCCGGTTTCCCGATCAAAAGAAGATCGGTCAAAGTAAATCAGTTTTTTTCTCATGAGACCTTTAAAAAAAGGTCTTTTCACATAGAACTCAAAAAACAGCCATCAAAGAGGGCAAAGGGCATTACAAACAGAACAGCACCTGCAGAATTCTTGGTGGGGCACCTGCAGGTTTTGGTATAGGGTTAGAAGGCTAAGGAACAGCATAGCAGGCTAAAGTGCATGCTTGCCAGAAGATGCAAAGACGCTGGCATTCTGGGTCTCTGCTGCATGGATCCTGCTGTTCAGGGACCTGGATTTGGCAGAAATCCTTTCGGCCCTCCAGAAGTCAGGCATGAGCAGCTGCGAGTCAGACTCGGCCCATGTTGAATGTTATCACACGGATCTCAAAGCTTATGTTACAGCTTCCTCACTGGCAGCAATGGGGGAACTTTAGCTCTCGGGTCCTTCCCAAGCTCCCGGTAAGGACCCTTTGCGGCTGCTAACTGGTCAGGCTTTAGGCTCTGTGAGGGGATCCAGATGCCAGTATTGAGCAACATTCCTCAAAGTTTGACCCTTTCCACACCCAGCCCCTGAGCCAGGTTTCTCAGGGTTGGTCTGATTAAACCCTCAGGCGATGTCTGGAGGATGGTGGGGATTCCACACTAGTTTGCAAGTCCTATCTTATTAGCCAAAGCCTTCCCATCTCACTTAATAGAGCAATCCCTGACCTTGGTGGCCTGATTTTTAAAATGGAAGCTGCTTCATATGCTTCTTCAGATTCAAGGAGACTTGGGGTAGTTGTTAAAGATCATGTGAATAACTACCTTGGGCATAGGGAGAGAGGCATTTAATACTTGGTGGGTATTAAGGTGTGAAGGAAGAAGCAGACAGGCCACTCCAAGATTGCCCATGCCATCTACTCCAATGTATCATGGTTTGAGTTTGTGTCCTGCCTCCTTCATTTGGACATGTTGTAATAATAATAATGATAATAATAATTTGGCATTTTTATAGCGCTACGAACCCTCAGGTATCTGAGCGCTGCTTATTATTACCCACAGTGTATGGTGCTCATTTATCGACCTCGGAAGGATGAAAGGCTGAGTTTGGCCCTGCCGGGATTCGAACCTGCGTTAGCTATGCCACTTGACCGGTTGTGAGGCGAACAACAGCAAAACAAAAGCAAAAGCAGTGATGGCTGGAAGGTTTAGAGTTTATCTTAACCCATGGTTTGCAGGGTTGCTTAGAGCTGTGCCAGAGGTCAAGATGAATTCAAAACCTTCCAGCCATCACCCTTTAGTTTTGCTGTAGTCAGCCCGAGTGGAGCGAGTATGCCCATACATGGGTCCCAAGCCTGCTGGGCCTACACCTCACTGATGAAGCCCAATGAGGCTGAAACATGTCTGGGGATGCTTTTTTGTATTGTGCAAAAGGGATGTGACCTAGCACTTTGGGCTGGATTGCCCCTTTTGGCGTGGGGACCAAGACTGATTTGCATATGATCTTTCCCCTTTCTGTAGTGGCTTGGCAGACGAAGAACGATGGTTTGTAGAGTTGCCCAGAGCAATGCCAAAGGTTAAGATTAATTCAAAACCTTACAACCATCACCTCTTATTTTGTTGTGAGGAGATCAACACCATTTGACCAGCTAAGTAGGAAGGGCCTGGTGTCCAGATCTTTTCGGCATCTTTCTGGTAGAATATTTGGACTGAGCAATGTGCTTCTTACAAGCAACTGCCTATGTCTCTATCCATATGGGGTCATTCCCCGATACTTTGGTAGGTCTGAAACAAAACCTATGCTGATTATCTTGCCCCTCGGCTGCAGGGTTTTGGTAGGTGCTGTCTGGTGTGCACCTAATGGCTTTAGCTGATATACAGACCTCACACCCCTGGCCTTTTCAAAGGCATGGTCCTTGCTGTAGTGGAGGATGTCTCTGTCAGGCTCCCCAGCCACCAGCACATTAGGTTCATTGAGGCACAGAAACCCATCCTTCGTCTATGGCAGTCATCTTCAAACTGTAGGTGGGGGTGGCCCTCTCTAGTGGAGCCTTAAGGATGCCCAAGGTGGCACCAGACTCGTTAAAAAGGGATTAAGATGAATGCTTTTAATGAAAAAAAGGATTAAGGGGACTGCTTTTAATAGAAAATATAAGCAGTAGACAACCTATTTCTATTCTAATGAGCCCTCCGCACCCTCCTTGGACATCCTTTGGGCGTTTTTGAGTGTTAGTGAGTACTAACTTAAAATTCTCCAAATCTGCTATGGAACCACGACCCAATTACCACAACACTTTAGGACATACCTACCTCATCCCTTTTGCACAACTACAGTCCACCTAACAGGACTGATATGTACTCATAATATCACAAAATAATATTTGCTTGCTTCATCCCTCCCTCTCGGTGTCGTAGCGTCACTTTCCCATTCTCTTGCATTCCCCACTCTCATGTTCTCTCCTCTAGCGCACCGCGGTGTGGATTCCCCTGGCGGAGGCAGAATAGATCATTCCATGGGCAAGCCTAGGCACTCTGATACTACCACAGTGGCCATTTGGAGCAGTATAAAAGCAAATTAACATAACATATCCAGGCCCAGGGGGTCCAATATTTGCCATGTAGATGTCCTACAGAAGCAGTGATAGTGTGGTCCCCTGAGGGACACCTCAGGTTATCGACTTTGCGGTTCAGTGCTATCTGTTTATCTGAAAGTACGGTCTTTGGTTACAGATGGAGATTGTGAATCGACTCCAGTGTGGTACTTGATACTCCCTTTCATTCTCACAGGTTGTGCGATATGATCTTCGTGGTTTACCGTATTGCAAACCACAGAGGTCCAAGGGTATCACTGCAGCCGGCACAACCTCATCAGGGAGGAGAGGCTCTGCCTGCCCTGATGTTGGCTCAGTGCCTTTTGTGCCTCGGATGGCTCTGATGATGGAAAGATTGTCATTGAGTACAGTGTGTTTCTTAGAATGTGTGTATGTTGACAGACATGATCTATCTTCTGTGTGTGTCTCTCTCTGCCTTGGCATTTTGCAGGATCTTGGTGTGTGTGCAACACTCTTATTGACTGGAGGCATTTGATTTTTACTGGTGCCTTTTTACACCATCCTGATGTGGGATTCTATTGAACCCTGCTGGGGAGAGATGTGTCTGTTATCTCTACTGACTGCAGAGTCATTTCCCCAGACTGTGTGTTTGGTTGTTAGCAGGTTTGTCAGTTTTACATATTGTTTTGCTTCTGGTCCCTTTTTCTAGTCTACCTTGTTGCTGTTTCTGATGTAAGATGCTGTAAAGTCAATCCGAACATTGCATTGATACGAGCATCGCTTTTCCTATTGGCCGCACACTTATTTCCTCTGCAGCCGAAGTAATCTACTTGCCTGCATCAAGCACCCTTCTCCTCCTGCTTGCCCCTGCTCATCTTATGCCAGCCCCCAAGACTCACATCCTTTCGACAATGAACTCTAGCAGTTCATTGCTTCCGCTGGCACAACTGCTATGATCAAACTCCCGAACGGATGCAAGTCCTCAGCTGTCACTCCAAAAAAAAAAAAAACTGTACTTGTATGTCTGTTCTTTGTTGACTCAAATATTGCTCTAGCATCGTCCTCGGTCTTCCACTTTCCACCAGAGACCTTGCTAGGGGGGTGGCTTAGGGGACTATAGCTCCAGGTCTTTTGATTGTAGTCTTGGATAGAATCTCAGGGGCTACAAACAAAAGGTTTGCTAGCCCCGAGTCCCGACTGTCCCACCATTAGCGTAGCCCCTGATCTTTTCAAGACCTAGCAACACACCAGCTTTCCACCTTCTCTCCTCTGAAGCCAGGACCAGGCTTTGATACGGGATCCTACCACAGCCTCCTTAAGTCCTCTCCCACCTCCCTCCCTCGATGGCTGTCTATTTATGATTGATCCCTTTCGAATTTCTCCAGGTCTATATATCTATCTGAAGCTCACACCCCGCTAATTTGGCGAACTCCATCTCCTGCTACTCTCCCTTGCACATTCTACACCTCAAAGGATTACTTAATTCTTCATTGCCCACCTTCCCTCCCTGTTCTGCCTCCTATTTCCGCTCATTTGTACTCATGGGCCTCTTCCAATGGCACTCTAAGTCCCCTCCCTAGAACTCCAAATCACTATGACAGTGCAGGACTTTAAAGTGGTTCTCAGAAAGAAACCCTTGCCCAGGAAGAAGCATCTATTAAGAGCATGGGATTTCCCTGCCTTTTCTCACCTGCACCTACTATACAGCTTGCTGTATCACTCATACTGATCACTTGGTAGGCCTCAAGACGGACATACGGGAGGTTCTATGGCACTCTAACCTTCACACACACATTTCATTCACTTGCTCGGTGCCATCCGTCTCCAAGGTCTCCATCCTCGTTTTGAACTATAATGTATCGCTCCCAGCACCTCACAATACAAATCACGCGATTGTCGCTTCAACGATCTATCCTGTCCATCCTCTTGGAGCATTTTTGTCATGATTTCTGCCCCTCATGTCCCCAGCCCTCCAAGATGTCACGCTGGAGCCAGGCCACGATCACCTACATGGCCCTCAAGGGACTCTCTATCCCTCCAAAGACCCACTTGGAGTCAGACTTGGCGCTTGTGGCACCAGACTCACTCACTCCCATATGATAACATTGGGGATTGGACTTGTAGTGCATTGATGGGGACAAGATGGATGCCCCCACATATTTTGGTTCCCAGAACTGCATGTGCGGTGTAGTCTTTTGGGTGTGGTTCAGCCCAGAGACACCGGGGATACCCAGAGACTATTTAAGCCACGCCCAGGCTGAGAAACATGCTTTGTGTTTTCTGCACCGGCAGGATGACACTCACCTTGTTCGGATCGGTCTCCAGTAGGCCTGCATCTTTCTTCTGCGCTCAGCTCCTGCAAGAACAAGAACTCCGTTAGGAACAGCCTTACCTTGCGGCGCTTCTGCCCATCATTCATCGCTTCTTCTGTTCTGCGGGCATCTTCGGCGGTGTCATTCCCATCCCGTCAAGCCGTCCTACGGAAAAGGGAAAAGAACAGAAAAAAGGCATTTGTAAGCATTCAGCAAATCTTTGCTTATTTTTAAAGACTGTACGAGCTTCAAACGCTTACCTGAATCCCAGCCGCTCTGTGGGAACTCTGTCTCCAGAACTTCTAATCCATCTGCAAGAGGGAAAAGACATTCCAGGTTAGCGTGGAAACATCTAGAGGCGCTGCATACCGCGCTTACTCACCACATTTCTTCTTCATAACCGGCATCCACGCTGAAAACGTCGCGGCACCTAAAAGACACAGAAAAAGAACTCAGTTCAATACAAATACGAAAGGGTCGCATCGCGCATCGCTCTCTCACTCACCTTCAGTGCTACTCATCTCAGCAGCACGTCGCCATCCCCGGACACCGGCCATCATCTAAGGAAGGAAAGGAACGAAGTTAGAGAACTGTTCAAAAGACTCATTATACTTACCTGTCGGACTCCTGCCAGTGAAGTAACTAGGCAGCAACGAGCCCGCATCAATCAACGCGCCCCTGCGCTGAAAGCAGGACGGAGAGCACACTTTCCAAGAAAACAAGGTGAGCTGTGGATCAAAGGGAAGGGTTGGACCCCGGGGAAGAAGGGGTTCAAGCACACAGAGACAATAGGGAGTTAAACTCTACCAATCCTGTGTTTCAGGCCCAATCTCCAGTCGAGTATACTCCAGGGAAGGGTTTGAGGTTGTAAGAGGTCAGAACAGGCTGAGTGACGTCCCTGTGGATACCAGGTGAGTGTTACAATTTCAGGACTTGTTACTTTGGGGTTGGTGGTCAAATGGCACCTTAGCGCCATGGAATTGGTGGAGCTTAGAGTTTAGTCTTTTATATGGGCTATAACTCGTGGTCACCTGGGAATGGGCTGGGTCATGCTTTGGCCAGAGTGAGATAACATGCACACCAGGGGGCGGTCTCGGATTGCGGCCTTGTAGGTCACATTCCTCTTGGGTGAAAAACACATCTTTGCAACACTTTTGGAACAATGAATAGATCTTGTGGTGGGTGGGGGTGTGAACTGTCCATGGGATTTCCCTGCCTTTTCTCACAGCTTCCACTGATTCTCTACTGTACATTTTGTACATAACTGGAAGAAATGTGTTAAGCCTTATCTGTTAGTATATATTGCTTCGAATCAATGAGTATCCTCCTGCACCAGGCCCTATCACCTCAGTCACTTGAACCCCACCACGGTAAAGCAGCAGATTATGTGAATGCAGGCTTTTCTGTATGGTTCCTATTGTGCGATGTTTCTGGCAGGAGCCGGTTCGCACTGGAATATGCAAATACCATGCATGTGCATGGTTAGATAGTTTGTCATGTGTGCATGGGATTCATATGGTGAGAACCTACTTTGAGAGCAACGAAGCACTGTACATTGAAGGCATGCCCCTAAAGGCTCACACCAGGGAGAATACAACCCGCTAGGGAAGAAAGGCCCAAGTTGATCTTGAAAGGATAACAGGTTTTAATCTCACATGAAGATGAGAGCAACAGCAAAGAACTCTGCTGCTAAGAATGTTCTGCCAAAAAGTAGTACAAGCAGAATCTTATAAAGGAAAACATCATCATGGATGACGCAATATATAAAGTAAAAACCTGCGCGGCAGATTGGATGGACCCTACACTTGTACCACCTTGAGCCATAAAGGATGGCAGTTTATTGGTCCCAGCCCCGTCCGTCCGGCTTCCATCACGTGGGCGCTGCGGGGCTCATCTTCTTCTCCTGCCAGAGGTCAGAAAACAAATTAATTATACTCCTACTATACAGTTTGTTTTATCCCTCATACTGTGCACTTGGCAGGCCTCAAGATGGACATACAGGAGGTTCTAAGACACTCTAACCTTCACACACACATTTCACTCACTCGCTCCGCGCCATCCGTCTCTAAGGTCTCCACCCTCGTTTTGAACTATAATTTATCCCTCCCAGCACCTTGCAATACAAATCACATGATTGTCGCTTCAACGATACCCCCTGTTCCTCCTCTTTGAGCATTTCAGGATTTGTTACTTTGGGGTTGGTGGTCAAATGGCACCTTAGCGCCATGGAATTCGGGGAGCTTAGAGTTTAGTCAGTTATATGGGCTATAACTCGTGGTCACCTGGGAATGGGCCGGGTCATGCTTTGACCAGTGTGAGATAACATGCACACCAGGCGCCGGTCTTGGATTGCGGCCTTTTAGGGCACATTCCTCTTGGGAGAAAAACACATCTTTGCAACACTTTTGGATCCATGAATAGATGTTGTGGCGGGTGTCCTCAACGGAGCTTGGGCATGTCTGGAGATTTTTGTGACCTTGTGGATTTGGAACTAGTGCATGCAATGCCGTATTTACTGCGCGGCCTTCCTGTCTACCTATGATTACTAATATCTTCGCAAAATAGCTATGCCGCTCGTGCCTTGGGCCACACCATGTAGTTAAGCTATAATTGGTTATATAAAAATGGGGTGCTGTTGAATGGGAACGTGTCCCTGTCACTATTCCCCCTAATTCCCCCTCCTCTCTGGCCATCACAGTGCCTCGTGGGAGTTTCTGCCCCCTTCCCAACAACATCAAAAGAAGAGATGTAGGGTTGGAAGGACCTGGGAGAAGGTGCTTCTTGAAGACCAGGGCCTTCAGTTCCCTGTACAGATGGGATGGGCCAGTCCAATGTGCATATTTCTGTTATGCCAGAGTCCGGGTGTGCAGCATGAGGAGGCTGCTTTTCTGGCCCTTTCATTCATGCTTCTCATGGAGTCTAGAGTGGCGATGCTGTGGCTTCTGGTGAATCGGAGCATGCTAGAACAATGGGGATTTGGAGACTTCCTCCAACAAAATCCACTGGCAAGTATGGGGGAGGGACACCGGCTAGAAAGTGTGACTCTCCTGTGAACAGTAAAGTCTCCTATGGAGTAAATGCAGGTGGGATTAGAAGCCTATAATGCACTATCGTGAGATTGATGCATCTTAATGGGTAATTTAAGATCGAGGTACAGGCAATGGAGTTCAATGGGGTTCTTTGAATATCTGTAGGTCATTCTGAAATATAGTTTTTGCTCTACAGCTGTTAATGTGGATCAGTCCTGCCTATAATGCTTCAAAAACAATACGTTGGCTAAACAATAAGGCTTTAGAGAGCGCGTCCACGTGCCATTTCAGATTGCTTACACTGGAAATAATGATGTCTATATATGCAATTTGTAGGCTGTCTCTGTGTGTTTGCAGAGAAGTGGGTGTCTGTACTACAGACATCTGTACAGTCAGCATGTGCACGTGTATGGGAGGGTGGGGCGGGGATGTGGGGGGCAAAACCAGTAAGGGGCCAATTTCCTGCCATACACTTTGCCACAGATAGCAGAATGATTTAGCATGTTAGCTGAACATGCAGAGGCCTGGGAAAGCAAATAGACTGGTGTGAGAACATTGGATCAGAGCTAGCCTATGTAGAGACGCATTCTCTGACCTATAAGTTGGTCCGCAGAAATGCTGACTTAAAGCACCCCGAAAGGGTCAGAATAGTCAGTGGCTGTTAAGCAGCATGGCTGATTACCCTACTCCCCTTGAGTTCACACCAAGGACAGGTCTATCTAGCCTTGTGTGTTGGTCTTCAGGTTGGATTTACTCCAGGTCCATGGCAGTGTGATGAACGCATCCTTGCATGCAGACTGCGTGGCTGCAGATTTTGTTTCTCAGTGTATATGTGCACTCGGCATGTGTGTATGTGCTCAGTGAATGTGCATCTAGTAGCTGTACTGGTTCCTTGTCTGAAGGTCCAGGCTCTGCACAGTTTAAGAATTGTACAGACAGGGGTGGTAGTCTAGATTAATAGTGCCCCCTGCAACCTATTGGATGCGTGCTGGACGTGGTCGTCCTGCTCCCCCACGACACCTCGGGCATGCAGCCACAAATAATACACAGGAGACCAGAAGTAGAGAGAAATGGCATGCAGTGCGAACAGACCTGTGCATGGGAGGGCTGCAAACTGCTCTACCCTTCCTCAGGCATGACTCCTCCTTATATACAAATGGAGTGGCTAAGCCCATTCTCCACCCATAAAACAGCACATATAATAACAAAAAGGCCCATTCCAGAGAACAGGGGGAGTATTGCTGCAGTTGCAAAATGCTGTCGCTGTCATAACTGCAAGGCACTGCAGATCAGATCTAGTTCCAGCAGTGTCGTTAGCTGTGCACTGCTCAGGGGGGCTCATGAGCCGGCCCGGGCAGCCTGAGGAATAACACGCATTCCACAGCTCTGCGACCTTGCTTGGCATGGGTGTTCAGCTGTAGGCTAGCCTCATCGCATCAGATGGGCCTCAGAGAAACCAAAAGAAAAGGCAGTATCAGAGTTGGTAGCTTTCAAGCGATAGTCAGGGACAGAGGTGTGCTCCCAAATGGTGGTATGAGCTGCTCCCTGTGGTAGGCTGAAAGTTTGGGGCTACGTGGATCTGCTCTCTTACAGATTCACACGGATGGGGTTAACCAGGTCATCTACATGAGCCTGTCCCCCCTTTTTCCTTCCGTTACTTTCTTGGGGAATGAGCGTTCCAAACTTCAGTGTTTTTCCCTGTACTCCCCATCAGCGCTTCTGATCCTCCCATCGGTGTGTCGTTTTAATTAAAGAATTACATTTTCGTGAATATTTGTCACAAAAATGAAATTCTTCAGAATACCTTAGCAACATCACGAACCGTGCTTGCCAGGAGATAGGCTGGGACCTCGGAACAGGGTTATGTTGCGTGTACACTTTTGTAGCTGGAGCATTGCCATTTAACGGCAAGGCCATCTGTTTTGAGGGGATCAAACGAGACGAGATAAGGATGTTATGAACTGAATATTTTGCTTGTAGATACTATTTCACTGCTGCGCTGATAATTTAAGCAAAGTGTACTTAAAATAACTAGTTATGTTGTGCAGCAGTTACTATTTTGGGCTGCATTCTTGTAACCCTGAATCAAGCCTTCTTACCTTCCTCATAGCGCCTCGATGCCTGTGGGCTGTAGTGCGCTCTATAAATCCAAAAATTTAAATAAATAAATAAACTATTGATGCAAGAACATAAGAACTACAGTGGTGGCAGAATTTGGGTGCTTTTTCAGAATTAGAAATTTATTTTATGTTTCATTGGTTACGGCTCCTGTTGACATCCATGGCAGCTTTTCTACAGTGCTACTATAAGCCCCCTGAATAGTATTGGCAGAGTAATAGCTTTCACTCTTGTAGTAAAATGGTTTTTGGTTTTCTCACTCAGACTGTGAGGAAGGGTCCTGAACAGCTTAATGTTTTAATAAGTACTCACATTTGCTGATACGCCACATTCATATGTACCACCACTGCACACCTTAATTGGACCAGTCAACGTGTATGCCAGGATTACCTTCACATGCCCAAATTCCTCCTTACCTTCTAATGTACAGCCGGCATATCCCAGGAACATCTTCATATGATGCAATGCGCATTTCCATCATGTTGCTGGTCCTGAGCATTATAAATAACAAGCATTGAAAAGGCTGCTCCATGACCAGGCCCTGCCACTCAGTTGCTCCGCCCACCACCATTTTTCACACCTTCCAAGCCTCTAATTAAGGACTCCTGACTAACAGTATTGAGTAGGCTTGACCAGGCTTGGCCAGGCCCTGCAAACCTAGTTGCTCCACCCACCAGCTATTTAATCATTCTTCCTTAGGTATCCTCATTGCCGGAAATCCTCAGCAAAGGACGGGGGAAGACAAGGAGCTCATCTGTTTTGTATGTATGGGTTGATAGGGCCAAGGGCTCTGAACTGCTAAACTGAATTTCACATATAAACTAATCGCTACTATCCCTCACCAAAAGACGTCACAATGTGGATCCTTCCTCCACAGATAATCCCCACTCTGACTAGGGTTTTAATGGCCAAGTGCCCTGGGCAGCCCCGGCAAGCTATGCTAGGGAACCTCATACATATTGCCCATGCCCCCATCCAACACCCACGGACCACATGCACAAGCCTTCTCATGTTGACCCATGCTCGCTCAGCAGTCGCCCATGCTGCAGAGATAGCTGACCTCATCTCGGACAACAACCTTCATGCCTTGTTAATCACTGAATCCTGGTTTACCCCATCCTCCCCACCTGTTTTTGACATCCTCCTAAACCGAGACTACAGCATCCAACATGCCGACTGGCCACAAAGGGCAGGAGGTGGAGTGGCAATCATCCACAGGAGTAATCTCCCGGGCACAATCACCCCCTCTCCCAGAACAACCTCATTTGAATCACTCACCTCTATGGCACAAGGAATCCATCACCTTCCACCTCATCTACAGACCACCTCACAGGAGTGACTCTTTCATTGCAGACATCTCCAAAGTACTCTCCTTTGCCAAATTAGCACATACTAGTAATTTCTTTCTTGTTGATTTTAACATCCCTGAGTCCTAAACTGACAACCATACTCGAAGCACACTTTGTGTACTTTTCATACTGAACGCTTCTATGGACCTTAAGCAAATTGTGCTCTCCCCCACACCCAACAAAGGCAACATGCTAGACTTAGTCTTCATATCATCATCTGTGCAGACCCTATCCCACTTGACTGGTCTCACCACGCCGCCATCCCATTATCAGTGACCCACTCGCCTATGGCTCACAAAGGTCAGGCTAAATGCCCCCTCACTCAACGCTGCTCTTTCAAAACCTTCCTAGTCAATGAGCTACAAGCAAACATTTCAAACTTCCCTACCACAGGAAATGCCTCAGGCCTCCTGGAATTATTCAGCAACTCTGCTATGAAACTGGTGGACACTCATGCCCCCCTAAAATCTAGCCAGCCAAAGACCAAACCATCTGCCCCATGGTGCACCCCCGAGCTAGCCTCCAACAAATGCTCAATCAGCGCCCTAGAGAAACAGTGGCACAAAAACCATAACTCGGGACACCTCACCAACCTCAAAGCTCTCAGCGCAAAACGTAGGATTCTGATTACCGAGGCCAAATCTGCTTACTGTATGACCACCTTTGCGGCTTCCCCCAACAGGAGCAAAGCTCTCTTTGAAGTAGTAAAGCATTGTACCAAACCCTCACCCGACCTGCGGTACCAGCAATTTAGGAAAAATGCGATGGAATCCACATATATCTTATTGGAAAAAAAACAAAATCTGAGTGACTATCAAATCGACTTCTCACATCTTTTACATTCCCTGCATGCACACTTCCCCTCTGGACAAACTTCTCTCCTCTCTTTCCCCCAGGATCTCCTAAAAAATGTTGCCTCCCTCAAACCTACTTCTTACTCTGACAATATAATTCCGGCCTCCATTATTAAGCAATTGACGTACCCGGCACTCAAGGCACTCCTCAGCATCATCAATGTCCCCCTCACAGAAGGATCCTTCCATGACACCCACAAAAGTGGTCTCATACGACCTGAAAAAACCAACCTAGATCAATGCGACTAAGCCAACTACCGGCCCATTACGAATCTCCCGTTTGTTGGCAAAATCTTGAAAAAAGTAGTTGTTACACAACTGCTCGCCAGAATCGAACAACTCCACCTCCTAAATGACTATCAGTCAGGATTCTGCCCAAAGTCTAGCATTGAAACAGCCACCATGCAGGTGGTGGATAATGCCCCCCAAATCATAGATAAGGGCGACTCATGCCTCCTCATCCTCCTTGACCCCTTGGTTGCATTCGAAACGTTAACCATCACATCCTTCTCTCCCTTCTTGCTGACAGGATGTGTTTCTCTGGCTTACCTCCGACCTCTCAGGCAGGCACCAGGCTGTTCAAATGACTGTGTTGTGTTCTAACCTACTCCGGGTCTCCTGCAGAGTCCCCCAAGGCTCTATCCTCTCACCTATCCTTTTCATCCTTTACATGGAGCCATTGGGCACTCTCCTCAAAGATCCCAATATAGCCATCCACCAATAGACAGACGATACCCAGTTGTACATGCGAGTAAATAGCACACAGGACATTATTAGTCACCACGATTACAAAGCCATCATTCAGTCCTGGATGTTGACTGCCTACCTCAAACTAATCCATCCAAGACTGAATTCTACCTCATCGGTCCGCCCGCTAAAAACAACTTGTCCAACAAAGACTCAATGATATGCACCTAGAAGGATTTGATCCACAACTCTCAGACTCAGCAAACTCCTTAGGCTTCACCATTGACAGCAGCCTATCCTTCCAGAAACATATAGCCAAGAAGGTCCAAATAGCCTGCCTTAGAATCTCTACCCTTCGAAAAAGCAAACCCTTCATCCTGCCGCAGGACTTCCAGACCATAGTGCATACCCTTGCGGTCTCATACATCAATGGGAGAAATGTTCTCCTGACAGGGCTCACTTGGCTCCCCTAATAGCAGTCCACCACATTGCAGCACGTCTTATTACAGGAGAACGGACATTTGACCGAATTACCTCCATCCTACGCAAACTACATTGGCTCTCACTCCAAGCCAGGATACTGTTCAATACTGCATGTGTCATCTGTATAGCAGTCATGAGTCGCACACCTGCATACCTGGCGGGTAAGCTCCACATATCTGGTGGCACATGACCTTGCACAGCAAATCGACCAACCGGCTTGAATCACAACGCGTCCGCAAAGAGAAGACCTGCAAACAATTCTTCTCTTGTCATGCATCCACCCTCTGGAACTCGATCCTGGGGTTGGCTTGGAATGCCCCCACAATTCTCCAGTTTCTTATATCCCTCAAAACATGGCTCTTTCTACAGCACCTGGCCAAGGACTAATTCCAATGTATGGATATGCCGGCGCACAGACCTCACATTACTGTGCAATTGTTAAAAGACAGAAGCCCAAATGCGGGCTACCCACACTCTGTACAGCGCTCCACTGCTCTCAAGCTAGGTATGCGTTTTAAACAATAAAAATACAAAACAAAATAAATGTTGCTATAATTCAAACATATATTCAGTGGCAGCTGGTGAATTTTTTAACTGGAGTGGCGCAAATGTATGTTTCTAATATCTGGTAGTGAACACAGCAAGGGAACCAAACAAGGACAGTCGGCATGTCCTGCTCCGAAAAGACTTTTAAAATAATGGATTCAAATGGAGCATTTTACAGCACATTATGTGAACAATTGGGGCTATATAATAAACAAAAAATAATGCATAGTGGTGGATGAGCCCTTGCTCAGAGGCAGGCAGCACAGTCTCCCGTGCAAATGATGCACACTGGGGACTGTGCTGCCTGCCACTCAGGAGAGGGGCGATGGCCACCTGCCCATAATGGCAGGCCACCACGGAATATACTTGCTGGTCGCACCAGTGGAGCTGGAACCATTTTTAGAGTGGGGGTGCTGGTCATGTCACCACAATCATAGGGGTGTGAACAATCATGATGCTAATGAGACAGCGGGTGTAGTAAACATGCAAACTCCCTTCAGCAGAACTGTGTGGTGTGGGGAAATGCCTCCAATGTATTTTTCAAGAAATTTGACCCAGTTGTGCATTGGAAGCACATTTTCCAAATATATAATTAATACATGATATGCCTGGTGTTGTGCCTTTTTTTTTAGAGCACCTACACCACTGAAATTATCTCTTAAGCGCTCCTCCAGGTTTCTGTAAAATGGCTATGGTAAAGAAGCAAACTACTACAGTTACTTATTTGGTCAGGCTTTTGGAGACAGATCAGTAATTCACTTCATGAATGCATAAGCTACGTGTGCATGTGCACCCAAACGACATTTGCAACCCTCTGGCACTATTTTCTTAATATAATTCCATAGATTTCACATGTTTTTTGTTTGCACAGAAAATATTGATACGTGCATTTGCAGAGAGAATACACATTGCATGCTTATTCAGAGGTCTGTTTCTGATAATATTCAAATTGACATGGTCAAATCCTCTACATATTTAGGGAAAGGTCTGGAAGTTGTAAAGAACGGATGCAAATGTTTAATTCTTGAGGTAAACGCTAATTCAATAGAGCAGAGAGTTAAGGGCCCGTCTTTGTGCAGCAATGGCAGTACATTTCATCATAAGTCAAATGGCAGTGCACGAAATTGAATTGTAATTAAACCTGGGTCTATCCATTAAGTGCTGCTGATCAATGGCATGATCTCAGTGTTATGCGATAGATGGCATGTGATATTAAACCAAAAGCATCCTGGAATGCTTATCCTGATCCTGCACAGGGGGAGAATCATGTGTTTCTCTCTCGGTACAGCAGGTGAAGTGTGTGGCTTTTGTACCATATCATTGTTCACCATACTGACTCATGAGGATCGTAAGGAGATCATATGTAATGTTAGTTAAATTCTTTATGCTGCAAATTAAAAGAAATTGCCAGTGATGCACTACTAAAAGTAAAGTAGCACTTCTGAGAGGCCTGTCGCATTAAAATATCCATGAAATGTATGGCAGCCATGCTGAGGAGTTCCTCTTCTATGCACTCATGCTGAACAAGGCTGATCTGTCCTAGAGGGATGGGTGGAGCACCTCTACTCCATGTAGTGTAGTGAAACGGTGGAAACAAATACAGACAATGATGCTTTCTATTCTGGAATTCGGGACAAGGGGACTGTAGAGTGTTATGTCCTGACAGCATGGCCTGTACAAACCGTAATACACTATCTAGAGCATTGCAACCATGCTTACAAGTGTCAGTACTATCTGACTAAAAGTAAAGCCATTTTGATGAGTCATACCTTGCAATCGCTTTAAAAAGTATAGAAACCCTGAAGAAAAGTTCCATTAATTCTATAGCAGACCGGCAGAGAAGTATGTCCCTGCTGCATTACGGATATACCCATTTAGTTAATGAATCGATGGTTAAATCAATTCAGCTTTGATTCAAACCCAAGAACAAAATGTTTAACATATATTCATGCAGCAGACACTTTAACTCACAAAGCAGGTTAGGCCTAGATCCCCACAGTAGGAGCATTAACTGAATGAGATACGCTTTACACCAAGCTGGTGACCGCAGAATATGGGCAGCGTTAGTAACATTTAACACTTGCCTAACATGTGACTGGCATCGCTTGATCACTATGAGATAATGGAAGTTCTGTCCTCTATGCCAATAAAGCGATTTTTCAATAGGCTGGTGTCTTTGAAATTCTGGTAGGTCTGGTACACTTTTCATTGCATTTCAGTCATATGATATGATAGGTTATTTATAATGTGCTTAATACCCAGAGGTTTCTAAGCACAGACCCAAGGCTCGAAACTGTGTTGCTCCGTGTCGTCTTATTTCCAAGGCGAGCACGTTGCCCCTGAGCTATTCTCCCGAGACAGAGAGTCCATGAATGGTGCCGGATGGAGCCCGTTATGCAGGATGTCATCTATAGCAATTCAAGTCTCTGCCCGCAGGAGATCATTATATCTGCTCATGAAGAGGGAGAGATGAGTTAAAACATTGCTTCTATTCAGTTCTTTGACTCGCCTCCGAGACAGCCAAGAATTGTTAGCATGGTGATTTTAACAGTATAGGAACACCTCTGAGAAGTGTATGTACTGTCTCAATGAAATGAAAAAGTATATTAGTCTTTCTGAGAAACACTGGCACTGTTCCTTTAAATGTACATATTTACTAGCAAAAAGTACCCGTACTCTGCACGGGTTCTGTAGACAGACATGATAACACTCTCATAAATTGTTGCAAATCAATGAATCCTGTAGGTCGCTTTTTCGAGTCACTTATCGCTTGATGTGCTTTGCACTCTAAAGTAAACTGCACTGTGATTGGGCACATGTGGCTGGCTAACACACCTCAGAACAGCCATGAAGGGGAGGTGAGAGTTGGCATGATGTAGAATTCTGGGAGCTTCTGTTGGATTTCCCCACTTGTCGCCCCACCCTGGCTCAGTGCAGTGCATTGCGGTGTAAATATCTCAGAAATGGTGTTTTCTAGGTCCTTGAAACATGGATTTTGAGGTCCCATCCTATCAGGAATTTTGAGTATTGTGCCTCACGTCGAGACGCTTAAAATGAGCTTTGTCCGGTACTTCCACGACCACGCTGATGTTACGCCGATTTCAGGCAACCACCTCATGTGTGAAGGGTAAAGTGGTGGGATGTCCAAATGTCATGTAGCCAGGTAACTATGTCAAATTTGGTGCAGATCAGTGGAACGGTGTGGAATTGTATAAGGAACAAAATAACACATTTTCGGCTTTATATATAGAGATTTCTGATTTTCTTTTCATAATGACTTTTTAAAACATGTTAGCATGCTTCCTAACAGTTCTGTACTATTAGAATTATACTAACCCTGCTAAAAAATACGGGGACTCTTCCTCAGTAATATAGCTGCCCACCTTTGTACTGGTGGTAGTTGTAGTGGTGGTAGCTACTCAACGTGCCTACCAAAAAGCAATATGAGTGTTAAAGGGGGGATTCTTCAGACTGTATGCCCAGTCCACCTTTACACTCTGTCAGATTCCCAACAACTATCTGCACTCTTTTACATCATTGAAGAGACTGCCACTAGGCCATTGTGTTCCACTTGTGTGTGTTACATTTGAGAGCCAATGCCCCCTAGTTTGATGACTCAGGTCACAGTGCAGCTGGTAATTCGGACCAATGTAACTGGACCAGTGAGATTTAAAATGCATCATCGGCCACGTAATCTCAATAAATGCACACCTAAAATAAACTTCTTTAGTTTTGGCTAGAGCGCCACCTATAAGCCAAGACAAACGCTAGGAGGGAGATGGCATGTGAGGAAGGACACACAGCTTGTAGGTGTTGATTGGTTATTTACCCACTTATCTCTTCCCATGGCCATGTATAGTCCAATGGCCATTTTTGCCCAGTACGTGCCCCTTCCCGACCAAAACACATTCCCCTGACATCTATTTGAGCTCTCTTTATCAAACAGGAACATCAAACATTTGCCTGCCAGTATTGTTTCTAAACTGTCTGCTTAGACTTATATTGCTGTTGCATCTGTAAAATGTAGTTCTGGTGTAATAATATGCCTTACCCAAGTGTACTGTCAGCCCCTTGATTTATATCTTTTCCTTTCACTGTTAAAAACAGGCACTGATAAAGCCACATTTTCCCTGACTTTCTCTTACTACTCACTCCTGACACGGGGCAGTATGAGAGTAATGTGATTTCATTTGACTATTATATAAGGCAGATTCCATACCTTAAAATGTGCTAATCCCGACATGCATTCTGGGTGCTATAACATGTTTTGATCTGTGATTGCTCATGAGTGACTTTAAACCATTGCACACCGTCATTATATTTTATTGGGTCTGTGTATTCATTACATCTTACTATTTATTAATTTTATAAATACATTTCACTGTTTATCATATTATTTACAAGTACGTGATGAAGTTGGGGTGGCATTTTCGGCATACATGCAAAAATATCCTATTCCATTTTGGAGATGCTGGTCCAGTCATAGAGTTTACTTTGCATTCTGAGACTTGTGCTCAAGCATTTGACCATTATAAATCCAGGACTATGAGTCCCAAAATGCAAGGAAGAAAACGGACCTGAATTAAATAGGCCATGTCGGTCTATATTTTCTGTACGGGCTCAACATGTGGGTTGGGGCGCATTCTGGTGTTTCACCCTAGGTACAATATTGTCATGAAACAATCCTGATCCCAGCTACATCAGTAGTCCACTGTTTGGCAGTGCCTGGTAGTTGGACTGCGCCTTGAGTGATGAAGATTGCAGGTAATCAAAACATGACTCATTCACTTCCCAGGCCTACTACCCACGCTTTGCTGATCAATTCACATTTGTTTCCTTTCAGAGTCAGACCCCTCGTTTTACACATATACTCATTAAAGTTACCCATATTTGGCATGTTACAATTGCTTAATCTTTTGGTGGAGCTTAGCCTTGAGGCTGGTTAAGTTGGGCACAATTATAACAAATAATCAATGTAACCACTCTACGCCAATCCCACCACCTGCCACCATTGTTAGATAAGAATTGATGAAGTAACACTGTGTGAGACTACACAGCACTTATCTGCTTGGTATTAGGTAACCCACCTTTTGGTATAGTTCTATACTACACAAGTTGGTAGTGTGACTGAACAGCCAGGCCTATCTCAAGAGGAGAAAATGTGAGCTGTAGAGCTGTAGCAATGAAATTCATAAATACAAGTAACCAAGTAACACTTCCACTCAAAGTTTCAGTTATAAATGGTTATTTATTTATTTAACATCAAGTTTTAAATAAGCATTGTTTAAAAACGCAATTTGTGTAACAATGAAAATATACTTTAAAAATACTGTACATAATCAAAACAAGTTAGTGGATAATCTTTGGATATGCTTCATACACACTTCCTACACCCTGAGTCGACTTCAATCAGAAGGACAGTAAATGCATGTATATATCACACTAGTTATACTTTGCAGATTCTGAGGTTACAGAGAGGAAATGTTTAAGGTAGGAAAAAGGTTAAATAGGTTCTCAGTATATGTGAGGAAACTTAAATCTGCCAATGAAATCGAAACAAGCTCTGGTCATCCTGCTTCTGGAGGGCCATTAGAAGACTCCTGGGGCTTCTGGCCGAATTTCTTGACCCCTGGCACTTGGTTCTTGCAGCAGCGAAGAACTACAGCCAGTCAGGGAAGATGGTCCAGTTGAGTTCATCTCGGGGTTAGTTGGTCCCACTAACCCAAGGGATGAAGTTGTTCCTTCTGGAGCTTCTCTGTTGAACTGAAAAAGAAGTTTCAGCACAGCAGCAGGGCTTCACCGGGCAATCAAATGGTCCTGGAGGATGCAGCAAGCTTCCTTCACGATTTCTTCATCGAGTATTTCTCCCAGGGGTCAACTCTGCCTCTTGTCCCAAAACCCTCACCCTTTAAGCAGGTTTCTCCCATTCATGCACAGCCTAGGCTGTCAATCACACAGCAGGGTGGCTGTCCTGGAAGGACAGCCAGCCAGCCAATCAGGATTGGTTGCATTCAGGCGTTTCTGGAGACAAAGGACAGGGGATTTTCGTGAACCTCCCTCATATCCTGCCTTTCCAGACACACTGGAGCCAGAGGCAGGCTTCAGGGCTGAAGGCTGCCAAAGGCAAAGTGAACAAAGGGCTCCAACCTGGCTCAACGCGCAGAGTAAAACCCAAGAAAGACCTCACAAACAGAAAATGGCAAAAAAAGACCAGGGCCATTTTGACAAAAATTGTCACCCATGGGTGCTGTACTACAGCTGAGGATTCAGCCTGCGGTAAAAAAAAAGCACAATGGTAGGAAAATGAAACAACTGCCACCAGCCTTTTAAAGTAGTGAGGGTAACATAAAAAATGTTACATGAGAATATAGTATAAGGTGCTACTAGGTAACCTCCCAGCATTCCACATAAGATGGGATGTGCTGGACCTAGAAAGAGAAAAGGTAAGTAAAGTCAGTTTCACTTTACTATTCTTGGGAATCGTAGTTTACACAAGAACATTTATTTAAACCTTATGAGAAATCTAAAGGATTTCCCTGACACTGCACTAAAGCTGCTGTATGTCACCACACACAAAGTAGATGCCTATGGAGTTTGTCAGACTCCAAAAACAGTTAAACATAATTCAAATCAGGGCAAAACAAATGAGAGAGTGAGCAAAAGGTCTCACTCACTTCAGGGTCCAAATTAAAAGTCCTAAAGTCCAGGAAAAGAGCAGGGGGTCTCTAAGGTTAAAGGGAATTAGCACTGAAATGAGAATTCTTCCTCCCAGTCTCCTGGCTGTTCTTTTCCCAACCGCCTGAATACTTCTATCCCTAGCCTCCTGTGACTTTCTCCTCCTAACGACCTGATGTTCTTCCCCTCCCCCTCTTTCCTCCTCCCAAACCAATCTCTCATCTCTCCTCCAAGTTACCGCCTCATCGCAACTCCAAGTGCACCTCCTTTTCTCTCCACCAGCCACCTCCAAAAGGTTTTATTTTCTTGCCACAAGTGTGCTCCTTTTCCGCACCTGGGTGGTTCGTGTTGGTAGTAGTTAATGTATCTGTAGTAAATTGTGCTTTTTTATATAGATTTGCTTTGGCATTTCTTTATTAGCACATACTGGACTTGATTGTTTGTTTGTACACTTCCACTGCTGACCTGCCTCTCTGTGGAGTATAGCCTTACCTCAGCGAATAGTGCGTAAGGCAAAAGAGTATACTGTCTAATTTGTTGTGCTTAACCATTATGATTGAAACGCCTCTGAACCAGGTTGTCGTACAAGTATGGGAATAATACATAGAAGCCTCTGCAACCACTGCTTGTACATCTACAGTTTATTCATCTGCCCTACAAAGCCTTTACTGGCTCCCGATCTCACCACGGATTAAAATCAAATCCCTCTGTATCACCCACAAGGCTATCTGCTGCCCAGGGACCACTCTATCTTCAAAGCTTCCTGACCAAATACTCCCCTTCTAGACTCCTGCGTTCCTCTGGCACCAACTGTTAGGCAGAATCATATGCAGTACCCTTTGGGAACACTACACACAATTAAGACTACAAGTGTAAGTACAATTTCACCTTTTGTACAAGCCTGTACTACACAGTAAAGTGGTAGCGATGGCTCAGCAGCCAGACTTATCTCAAGAGTAAAGTGAGCAGTACAAGAGATTACACAAAGGACAGCAATCACTATGGTTAAAAAAACACTGATTCAAGGTTTCAGAGTAAAATAATATACATTTATTTACACCATCATTTATGAAACAGTTCACTATCATGAAGCAGCAGAAAATCACAGTCTTAATATGCTACAATAACACCCAATCAATTCTGGACAAGTTAAACTCAAAATGAAGTGTGAGCAAAATGACACTCAAACAATTTAAAAGGGAGAAAAGACCAGGTTATTCAAAATCAAATAGCACCAATAAGTTATAGGCAGGGCAATCTAGAAAAGGCTACTACTACTAGGATTCAAGTCAGTAGGTCTGGGCCAATGTTAATGGTTCAGAGTCTATGCAGAGGATCACAAAGTTCAGAGTAGTTTGCGTTTAAGTCTTTGCCAAGAGTTCAAAACGAAGTTGGTCACAGAAAAAGTTATTCAAAGGAGAAGAGAAGGACAAGCCTTCGGAGAGACGAAAGATTTCAAGCACTTTCACTGCAGTCGGATGGAAAGAACAACCAGGTTTGATCAGTCCCTTAAAAGAAGAAGAATGCTGTAGCTGAGGCAGAGGTTCCTGGCAGTTCCTGCAGGCTCGCAGTTCCTGAAGCTTCCGTCATGGGAACAAGAAAGAGGACGGTTGGAGGGTCCTGCACTGCCCAGGGAAGAAGCCAGCAGCAGAGAAAAACGACGAATAAAAGGTGCGCTCCTTAAAACCCAAACTGGTTCTCTTCCCACTGGCTATCTGATCCTCTGCAGTGATGCACAGTACATTCGACCAGGATGAGGGCCGGTGTCTGGTGTTTGGTGAGCTGGTTGTTCCCACCAAGCTCAAGAGGAGAAGATTCCTTGCAGATCTCCTCTGTAGTCGAAGTTTCAGGTGATTCTGACCTGCAGCCGGGCTTCACCGGGTGTCCAGTAGTTGCAGCAGTCATCTTCCTTCCGGACTCTGCCTTCCAGTCACAGAGACTGGCTTTTTATGCACCAAATCCCCCATTCACACAGCCTGGCTATCAATCACACAGCAGGGTGGCTGTCCTGGCAGGGCAGCCACCTAGCCAATCAAACAATAGTGTGACTTGGGTCTCCAAGCAGACCCTGTGCAGGGGTCTCAAACCCCTCCCTCACATCCTGCCCACCCAGACACTCAGGCGCATAAGGAGGACTTCTGTGCAGAAGCCTGCCAAAGGACGGCGAACCAAGGAACCAAACCTGGTTTGGCGCGCAGAGTAAAACACTAGAAAGACCTTTACAAAAAGATATGGCAAAAGAACTCGACCGGAACCAAATTAAAATACACGTGGAATACCGGGTTGGAGTTCGAGGCTACCACCATAGCCTCTAACGGTACCAAGGCTATTTTCATAGCCTGCAGGAGAATAAAAATGGTAGATACCACTGCGACCAGCCAAATCTTAGAGAAAGGGGAACATAACAATGTTCCATGAGAATCAGACAAAAGGGGATAACTATTAACCCCTCAAGTGCTCTATTAGAAGATAGGGTGTACTGGGTCTGTAAATTTAAAAAGACTAGTAAAGTCAATGGTAACTTTACAGGTTCTGGGGGACAGTAGTCAGTCCCAGACAATGGAGTTTAAAGTGGGAAGTCGGAAAAGACACCCCTGTGTCACTGCACTGAGGGTGCTGGGTGACACACAGTAAAAAGATGATGCCTATGGGGTGGGCGAGACTCCATAGTCCATGAGCATACAAATGTACAACACATTGAAAATGAAAATTTCAAAGCCCCAAAATATAGCAAAAGAGCTGGAGGGCTCTAAGGTAAAGGGAATTAAGCAATTGTTTGAGAAATCTCCCTAACACCAACTCCTTGCGTGTGAAGCAGTTTGCTAAACAGAGAGCTGGTGGTCGATCACTTCCCCCCTTCTGTCGAATAGCCTCCCTCACCCTCTGCGACTTGAGCAGGGCCTCCTTAAATTCCGAAAAAGCCTCAAGACCTTTCTCTTTAGCTCTTTCTTCTCCTCCTCTCTTCCCTGCTTATCACATAGTATGGTGAATGATGTGCAGGGCACTTATGCATCCTCGGGGCCCTGTCCCCCCACATCACACATCCCAGCTGCTGTCTATTTTTGTACTGTACTTCCTTAGGCTCCTTACGTTCTTCTCTTCTTAAGCACTTCCAAATGAGCACTTCTCCACGAGCACCACAGCACCTATCCTTTAGCCCCCCCCCCACCACCTGCACTTGCACTTTCTTATCATAGTAGGTTTTTTCTCCCCTCCCTGTTTTTCTCATTATTTGTTGTACTTTTATTTCAGTTATTTCTCTTTATTGTAATTCATTCTCTACCTTCCCTTGTCCCCACCCTGTTGCCCTGTGGGGGCTTTGAAACCGTTTTTGCTAATTGTATAAGCACCTAACATATGAGCAATACACACATGTATTTTTTTATTTAGTGTTTGCTTGTTAGGCCCTTATACAATAAGAATATACTGTTTCAAAGCGCCCACAGGGCAGGCAGGGAGGGAGGGAGGGAAATACAATTACAACACAATATTAAGAGCAGAGGGGGTAAATGGGTAGGGACAAACCTACTATGCCTTATGGGTGTTCAAAATGTGCAAGTGCAGAAAGGAAGAAGGAAGAGGGGTAAGTGCTGGGGAATCCAAGCTCTAGGTGAGATGTGGACGAAGTGCTAAGAATGTTTGAGTGCTACACGGCCTGGGCCGCGGGAGGTGTAAATGCAAGTCTCCATGGCAGAGGCAGTGCTGCGGAAGACAGGAGCTGGACAGAATTGGTGTCAAGGCCCGAAGATGCATAAGGCCCAAGGATACTTGGATTTCATTACAATGTTCCTCCCAGTGCCACTGTTTATTTGTTTGTGAGAAGAGTCCACAGCTAGTTCCACCTCAGGCCTATAAACCTGGCTATACTGATCCTGCGTGTAGGAGGTAGAGTGGTGTAGTGGAGGCCTCTCTGCAGACAAACAAACATGGCTAGACTTGCCCTTTGTAGAAAGTCTAAAGTTAACTCCTCTGCAGATAAGAGCACATGACTGCAATGCACCACTGTGTAGGCTGAAGGGTTTATCTTGCCACGCATCACTGTAGACCAGTCCACATGACTAGACTGCACCACTGTGTGGACTAGAGGCGGGACTCCTGCAGTTCAGTCAATATGTCTACACTGTGAGAGAGGGGTAGCGTATCACAACACAGTTAGAGTGAACTTTCGTGTGACAAATTGTGGAATTTACTGCACTGGTGTTGTCCCCCTAGACACATTTTCGAAGTCTCTTTATGTTCATGTGCTTTGTGAGGTCTGCAGGTCTCCCTTCAAGGCTGCCAGTGGCCACTTTCCTTGTCAATCCCATAATTCCCTGGGCTCTTTGAGGTGTTATTATTACTATTGATATGTGAGAATGAAAATATTCAATTACACTGTGACTGTGCAAAGTGTCCATGTTAAACTTAATTGTGGGAGTGGGCGGAGCCTACAATGATTTCTTATGGTAATTCAGGACGAACATACACGCCCTTGGCACTTAAGGGTAAGTGTGGCTCACGTGCCAGTGACCTCCTTTGCTGGTATGGAGGTATGAATCCAACATGAGCCCTGAGCTTTTCACCATTTGGATGATAGGTTTAAACTACACACATCATTTTTGCAAGGCCGCCATCTTCTGCTCCCACTGACGGCCATATGTTTCTCTCTTTCTCTGCAGGAATCTGGGAAAGTCAGGCCTCCGAGTATCCTGCTTGGGCCTTGGTAAGTCGCAAGGCAGTTTGCATGTTGTTACTTATGTTATATTGTCGGCTCTGTATTTCTACTAAAACATCACCATAACAAGCAGGGTAGGTGCAGGAAGTATGTTATTGATGTTGATCATGAGGTCAACATGTAATTCTGTGTCCTTCTGTCTGCCATTTAGTGCTCTCCCTCTTCATAGGTGCCCCACTGAGCCGGCTGCATGTGTAGCATCCCAGTCATGCTTGTCTCTTTTCAATCGTGTGTGCCTGTCACGTGCTGCAAATAACCTGCCATTGTGCTGTGTCGAAGTGACATCGTTCAAAGATCTGTCAGGTATAGCACACACCAAACAGGCTGCAAATTTCTAGCTTTGCACCACGATTTCTACTTTGGGTTTAGTTGATATTTTGCTCAGCCAATGAAGGGATGGGGTACGTTTTATTTGTTAACCTCCATTCCTTTTATTCTGGCAGATCCGAAGTTGGCAGGGATACGTTTGTGATCCCTGCCATTTCTGTCCCCCCTACAGCAGCCTTCCTTCTGGGACCTCTGGAGCACAGTGGCACTGTTCAGCCATCCGCATCTATGCGAGTGGTCAGGGCCAGCCGTGTGCCAGTATGTGTTGCTGTCCCTGCCCCTTCCACACCCGTCTCACATCACAGCCTCATAATCCGTCTATTGCCCCAACGTTTTATTTATTTAATTGGATTTTTATAATGCACCTAATACCATACCTGAGTTTGGTTTCTAAGCGAGGTTCCGGGATTTGAACCTCTGTTGCTCTGTGTGGTTTCCGTTCCAAGACCAGCACGTTGCCCCTGTGCTATCCTCCATTCAATGGGGTTCATCGGATCATTGTGGGTTGGGGTTTGAATAACGGTGGTAAGTGCCCTCCAACCTTTTTTGCGAACACAGCGAAAAACAAAAGAAAACTGATTTTTAGGCTCAAGGCATCTGTGACTGCCAGAGAAAGTAATATGACACATGGTGAGATAGCGACCGGCTAAACATGTTTACATGCCTACTAGTGCAATGTTAGGTGTGTAAGGAAAGATGTCCTGATATGCTAACACAGCAGAGTGTCTAACCAGATGACCTGCACCACTGCTGGGATGGTTTATAGGAGGTACTGCTTATTAAAAAAAAGTGTGTGCACACAAAATATAAACAACTACATGTAGTTGAAATTATGATTTTTATCAATTCATGGTCTGTAAAGTATGAACACGAAGTGTCTGTATGAAAACCCCAATTAAAAATAAGTGGTGTGTATGTGCATCTACTGTAGAAATCATTGCGAGACTACATTGTTCAATCACATATCTTGTGTTGGGTGCTGGCATTCCTTAGGGGAAAGCAAGGAAAAAAAATATAACTTCATGGTCAACATATATAGGAATATTTAAAATTGGTGACACCTCTAACTTTAAATGACAATACAAGCACCAGACACACATTCACATTTATAGACATGAACATGGGCTACAGAAGGCAACAAACAGAAACCCCATTATTTATCGGAAAAAGGGATTCATTAGCACACACATGAGCAAAATGGGAGTAGCAGTAAATGAGTGAGCATAACAGAATTTGAGTACAGTAGTTCTGCACATAGTCATTCAAAGGATTTTTCATGTTACATGTGTGAACCACAGAAATTCATGTTGAGACCTCAGCTCCATTTTAATGGAGTCAGCGCAGAGAAGTGCAGTGCAAAGATTGTATTATCATTATTTTTCGTTTCATGGTATTTATCGCGTGCTGACCTAGCTTTGAGAAGCAACAGAGTGCCTTACAAATCAATGGGCGACGGGCACGTTGAGGGAAGCAGAAATACAAGAGAGCTGGGAACTAACACATTGGATAAGGGGGCAGGGAATTTGGCAGCAAGGGAGCGACAAGCAACCAGGGGAGGAAACAGTGGGGGGCATATCACCCAGTCTCAGGTAGGGTGGGAAGTTTATGGTATGTGGACCTAGATGTTAGGGAGGAGCCATTCCTAGAAGAGGAGGGTCTTGAAAACCTTCCTCAAATGTAGAAGAGAAAGCCTGCTTCTAGTTCTTTCCTTCCTGCACTGGTGGAGTTCAACTCTGCACATACCCTATCTCTGATGGATCGTAGGCCTCTGGAAATGTTGAGTTACTCAGTGAGGTAGCGTAGAGACTTCAGGGTGACACACTTGTAGATGACGCAGCAGGATTTGAAGACGATACATGAGTATTGTGGATCAGGGTGATATGGTAGAATTTGCAGAGTGCTTTGAGTTGTGCTGCAGCATGCAAGGTACATCAAAATGGTACCGGAGTAGTAGCCGGAAAACCTTTTAAAAGGACATTGCCAAAATCCAGGTGGGAGAGGACAAAGGTGTGACGGCACATCTGAAGTTGTTTTAGGGGATGAAGGGCTTGATTTTCTGCAGGACAGAAAGTAGGTACCAAGCCATTTCTGTCTCCTTTGCTATGTGCTGTTTGAAGAAGAGGTGTCTGTCGATGTCGAACCCAAAGGATTTGACATAGGTAGCCAGCTGGGGTGTGACTCCCTCGAGTCAGATTTGAGATTTAGGTAAGCTCTAGGCATCCAGGTGTGGATCGATATGTGGCAGGTCTTGAGCATGTGGATGTCTTTGATGGAAGATATCTTGAGGTAAAGCTGTGCGTTATCTGTATATTGGGGAATGTCAATGTTGTGCTTTGTGTGTAGCAAGGAAGCATCTGAACGGTTCTATGCAAAGTTTGAAGATCTCAGGGGACAGGATGGATCCTTGTGGAACTCCACAGGTGATGGGTAGAGTTGGTGATTTGGAGGAATCCATTTGTACCAACTGGTGGCGATTAGCAAGGTAGGATTTGAGCCAATTGATGAAGATCTTGCTGATATCTTGTATTGTTTTTTTTTAGTGTTTTTATTGGTCAAATAAACTTTACAACACATATAAAGCACACATTTCCACAGTAAAAGGAACAGTAGCATACAAATATTCACATTTCATGAATTGACATTATAAAATTAGTTAAAAAAAGACATAACATTTGATATCTCTATAATAACATAAGAGTCAGATCATTAATCTTACTCTCAATTTCTAAACTAAATCGTCTAATTAAGCATTTTCTAAAAAAGAATATTTTTTTCCCCCAAATATGGAAAATGGTAAAATGTAATATTGTGGTGTTACCTGTATATATAGTCACACAGGATATATCAGATGTGTAATTAATCATTTTGCATATCATGTTGTGGTAACCCTTTCTATGTTCTCCCCTAATCGATCACACTTTGTTAATAGATGTCTAGAGGATTCTACTTTTTCTTTACAAAGTCTACAGAGTCTAAGTTCGTATGGGATATTATGCCATGCTCCCGTTCTTGATAACGTGGGAAGAAGGTCCAATGTTAGCTCTAATACAAATCTTTTAACATTCGTATCAAAATGATTCGTAAGGTAACTACATGGAGTATTAACTGGGAAGCTTTGCTTTACATAATTATCGTATTTCCTCATAGTACCCAGTTTTGACAGGTTATTATCACAAACCCAAATACCAGCTAGTTTTTGGGTCTCTATCACCAATATAGGTGTTTCCTTATCCCATTTAAAACCAGTGTCTTCGAAGAACATATTAACATCATTATTCCATTCTTGTAATATTCCACTAGCGATATTGTTTCTATAATTTTTGCCAGAGTCAGAATAGAGTGAGTTCTTATCTTTTAGTTTGCTGCAGATTTGTATGTATAGGATACCCATCCTTATTTTCATCAGGGTGGTAAGTGAGGTGAAACCCAGTTCACAGTTAAGACCTTCAACTTACACATTACTTGGGAGACTAAATACCCCACAATTAATCCTCTACCTTTTTTTTAATCAATTTTTTTCAGTAATCTTAAAGACCTCTAGGCCATATGTTAGACATGGAATGAGACATGTGTTATATAGTTTTAACAAGCTTGCGATTGAGGATCCACTTTTGTATCGTATAAGGTACGAAATGACTCTAAATCTACACACAATTTTTGGTACTGTAACACTTTCCAGCATGTGGACATTTAATGTGTCAAATATAAAGATACCCAGAAAGATGTAGAAGTGGATAATTTCTATGGTCTCCCCTTTTATCTTCCAAACAAATTTTCCATTACTAATACTATGTTAGCCCACTTTCATAATTTTGGTTTTATTATAGTTAATGCTTACATTGTTGTTTTTAGCATATACACACAGTCTGTTCATGGAACGTTGTAATCCTATGGGGCTATGATCTAATAAAAGTGTATCGTCAGAGTAACCTAAACCAGCTTAAATGCAGTTCTACTTTAGGAGGAAAGTTACAAATGTAACACACAATCTTTGCTAGATCAGCCACATATGTATTATACCATGTATGTTCTAATGGGCATCCTTGTTCGGGCCCAACATTATGTGTATATTGCCACTCACACTACCTCTTGGTTTTATCGGATCTGGGTCACATTATCAGTATACAACTCTTGCATAAAATATAGAATAATAGTGCTGAAATTACCCTCTTTTAGTTTCCTCCATAGGATTTCTCTGTCAATAGTGTCAAAAGCCCCTTTAAAATCAATGAAGTAAATGTATAATGGTTTATCTTTGTGTGCCAGACTTTGATGTATCAAGTACATAAGCGTCCACACTTTAATTATGGTCCCCATTCCACGTCTAACCTTATTTGTTATTTCAAGAGTACTGCAAATAAATTTAATTCACCTAATAAAATCCGTGCAAACATTTTTTAAGCGGCATCGGACATCACCAACAATCTATAGTTGTTGGGGAGGTCTCTTGCACCTTTTTTAAAGACTGGTATAAGGATGGATGATTTCTAACTAATTGTAATTATGCACGTATTCACTATGGTGGTAAATAATGTTGAGAATGTGTTAGCCATAAATTGAGGTCTATCCTTATAGATCATGTTTCGAATCCCGTCCGGTCCTGCTGCTCTAGAAGGCTTCAACTTGTTTATTATTAGCTCAATATTCTGTGAATCACATCCTTCAACAAGCACTTTTGCCGCCCAATCCAACAAATGATTCATTTTGTATAGTCTTATCTTTCTTATAATATTTATCTTTAACATGATTAATCCAATCTGTTTCGGTTATAGGATTAATTTCATTTTTCCCAGTACCATATGAGCTGACATAGTTTTGGTATAAATTCCAAAATCTGTATTTATGAGCATAGAGTGGAGTTGAAACCATCTAAGAGAGTACTCAGACGCCTTGTGTCTTTTAATACAATTCTTGTATTTTGTTCTCATTTTACTAAGTTCCTTTTTTAGTTACATGATTACATAAGCTTTTCTTTATTATGAGACTTTCCTTGTTGTATTTCTTCTTTTCTCTAGCAAAGACCACATCCCAGGATTGCTTTTTTATCCTCGTTTTCCCTTCATATCTATTTTCTATGTTGTGGATGTATTGTTTAGCTTTTTGACCAAGGATAGAAAACTTTTTTGCACACATATTTTTTAATGGGTGAAGTTTAGTTAACATTTCCTCAAAAAAGCTGACGTATCTATCTATGTTGTTTACAGACCAGTAGATTCCATTACGACTTACTTTTGAAGTAAGGTCTGCCGCCAATTTTCTCTTTTTTTTGCATTTTAATATAAATGCTCAACCTTTGAACCACACGATCACTTAGTTGATTAGGCTCCAGGATGAGACAACCCAGGAGCCCTACCATCGTGTTAGGGAAGAAAATATAATCAATCCATGAGTGTGAGTTTCTAGCAGACCAAATGTAAGGGCATATTTTAACCATTTCCTGGTCAATACAGAGTTGGCTTAGGCTATTAGTATAGATAAGGTTTTCCCATTATCATAAGCTAGTCGATTGCTGGTCATCACTAAGATGATAGTAGCACCCCATTGATTAGTACTAATTGGCATACGGTCTCTAACCTCATGAAGTGTAGGTGTAAACATTTTGAAATTCAAATCACCAATTATAATGTTTAATGTATTAGGGTAATCAATTGTCCAATCCTCAATTATACTATCTAATCCACCAATGATTGCACCTGAATGTATTTCTCTAGGAGGATTATATACATTTAGGAGTAATATTCTGTACATTTTATTATTAGTATTTAGCTCTAGAATAGCTGCCAATATGCAGATATTGACAATCATCTTTTATTTATACTCATTAAATACTATATTGATTATATGATTTTTTGCTCCTACTATTAAGCCCCCATTCCTGTGTAAATTGCATTATTGTGGTATATTTTATATCCATCCAGTACAAAGTCATGGCAAAAACAAGTTTCTTGTATTGCGAAAACATCAGCATTCAACAGAAACTCCATACGCTCTTTCCTGGACACAAATGAATGGTAACCTCTAGAATTCCATGACACAATTTATACATCCTCCTTAACTATCCTCATAGGTCAATCGATGGTCTCAAATCTTTCATTGTGATAAGCAAGTTACTTACCCAAGGTAATGTTCTTTCAACTGGATGTTCCTCCTACGTATTCCTTATCATTGATATTTCCAATATCCCAGCTTTTCTGCCTCAAATTTCTTTTTTCAGCAGGGGGCACTGTGCGTTGATGCCTGTCGAGTAGATGTCCCTTGGAGGCCTCCGTCTCGACGTCACTGCAGGTATATGTAGCACGCTCAGAGCCCGTTTGCCTCAGTTCCGTTTTGATGAGTGGAGCTTTACCTTGTGTTTGACAGTTACTTCTCTTGAGAGAGCGTAGACTGCAACTTCCAGGGAAATTCTACTGCAGGGTAGGTTGGGTGGGCGATAAGGAATATGTGGGAGGAACATCCAGTCGAAAGAACGTTACCATGGGTAAGTAACTTTTTCTTCGAATGGATTGTGTCCTCCCACATATTCCTTGTCTTTGATACACTCCCAAAGCAGTCTACATAATTTGAAGGTGGGAGTAGAAATTAGTGTGGTTATGTATGCACTGAGTGCAAGACTGCTTTCCAAAAGCAGAATCTTGGCCAGCGGAGGTGTCTAAACTATAATGTTTAGTAAAAGTGTGCACAGATGACCATGTGGCAGCTGCACATATATCTTTTATCGGAACTCCCCTCTGCAAGGCAGACAAAGTTGCAATGCCCCTGGTCGAATGAGCTCATAGGCTTTCAGGAGGATCGTTACCTGCCAGCTTGTAGCATTCCGATATAGTTAGTATTATCCATCTGGATATAGTTTGCTTGGTAATGGCTAGTCCTAGTTTGTGACCTGAATAGCCCACAAATAACTCGTCATCCTGTTGTAATTTTGCCAATCTCGAGATGTAAAAGTTTAGTTGACGTCTAGGGTCAAGCCTGTGAAGTCTTTCTTCTTCCTTTCCCAGATGCGTAGGAGGATAAAAAGATGGTAATGTTATTTTCTGAGTAATATGAAACTCAGAAACAATTTTGGGGAGAAAAGTAGGCTTCACTTTTAGCACCACTCTGTCTTTATGAAAAACAGTATGAGGAGCCTTGGATAAAGCCTGTTGCTCACTCACCCATCGTGATGATGTTATTGCCACTAAGATCTCAAATCTACCCTAGCTAGCATAGTTGATAATAATCAAGCTGCCTTGCTCATGTTACTTGACCTCTCCGCAGCCTTCGACCTAGTTGATCACAGCTTACTGGTGGCAAGGCTCGGAGAGGTCGCCAGGTGCTCCGCAATGCATCCAGATGGATTGCCTCCTTTCTGGGTCCCAGAATGGTAAGGGTTTGCGTGGGCGATAGCCAATCTGCCCCTATTTCTCAGACATGCGGAGTTCCGCAGGGCTCCTGTCTATCGCCCTTGCTTTTCAATCTATACATTCGTCCTCTTCTTGACCTTTTAAATAAACTAGGCATGCAATACACAAACTACACCGATGATACTCAAGTGGTTATACAGTTGAGTGGCCTTTATAGCAGCGATTCTGCAACCATCAACAAAATATACAAAGCTATACAAGACTGGATGGCCTGCAATTCTCTTGCCCTCAATGATAAAAAAACTGAAATTCTCATTGTGGCATCTAAAAACACCAGGCCGAAACTAGATCCCGACTATGCTAGTTTCCATATTGCTGATAACACCATTCTCGTTCAGAAGAAGGTTAAGACATTGGGAGTTGTTCTTGACGAAGATCTCTCAATGAAATTTCATGTCTCCAGCATCAAATCAAGCTGTGGTCTTATAAATAAGAGAATAGGATACATTCGCCCATTCATATCACAAGAGAACTGTGCTCTTATTTCCACCGCACTAATTAATTCTAGATTGGATTACTGCAATAACCTCCTAGCGGGCACCACAGCTCTCAACATCCAATCACTACAAGTGGCTCAGAATAATGCTGTGCGCAATATCTTCACTCAGTCCCGTCGCACACACATTTCCACCTTTAGGAAAAAACTTCATTGGCTCCCCATTAAACACGGGATAACCCATAAGATATTAACCACGGCTCATAAATACCTTAGTCTCAGCAGTCCCACCTACCTGTCAGACCGTATAAACATTAAGCCAAACATTAGGAACCTTCGGTCATCCTTGGCCATCATTCTCAAACAGCCCAAAATTAGGACAGCTAAATTTGGTGGCACAACTCTTGATGCACAGGGACCCCTGCTCTGGAACAAACTTCCAGCCCAGATGCGGCAGATTCAGAACTACTCCGTCTTCAAACGCGCCGTAAAAACCCATTTGTTCAATATGGAATAACCCCTTGACCTTTTTCCTTCTCTGCTCTATTTAGGCTTCTCTATATTTTTGTCTGTCCTGTTAAGTTTCTATGTGCACCCTGAGGCCTACGGGCATGTTGGCGTTTTATAAGAATTAAAATAAATAAATATAAATAAATAAGAAGACAGTTTTCAGAGTTAGAAGTCTTAATGGACAAGAATGTAGAGGCTCAAAAGGAGTTCGCATCATGTACCAAGTTGTGATCCCATAGTGGATTTGAAACGAGATTGGCGGGTAAACATTAGTCAGTACCTTTAAAAATTCTAGTACTAAAGGAATCTTAAAGTAGAAGACTTCCTATGTAGTGCACTCAAAAATAGAAAGCGCTGCCAGATATCCCTTGGTGGTACCAATCTGGAGCCCCAGATTTGCCAGATGTAACAGAAAGGATAACACCATTGGTGTATTACATGAAAAAGGATCAACATTCATATCTCTACACCAGCTGCAGAACTTATTCCAGCGGCAGCAGTATAAAGATTTGGTTGCTGGCCTTCTGGCTGAAAGCAAAACCTCCATTACGTCGTCCGGGAGGTCCCAATCCTTGTATCTGACCCTCCTCTCGCGAGAGAAGGTCCTCTCTTTGTGGAAGACGTATCAGAGGGCAGATGGACATGTCCAGAAGGTCCGGATACCACATTCTCCTGACCCAATCTGGGGCAACAAGGATCATGGATTTCCTGAACCTTCTCAACCTCATGATTACGTGTGGAATGACAGGGATTGGAGGAAGCGCATATAGGAGTGAAAACTCCCAGTGCACCACAAACACGTCTCATAGAGCTCCTCTCGGGGGAAATTCCATTGAGCATTGCAGTTCACCTTTCCTGTTCGCACTGGTCGCGAACAGATCTACTTGAGGGGTTCCCCAAAGGGTGAAGATCTCCTGAAGGACGTTCTGAGCTATTTCTCACTCGTGGGAGATTGTGCTCTGCCTGCTCAGAGCGTCCGCCGCCGTGTTATTCTCTCTGGCTAGGTGAACTGTCGACAGAGAGATTCCTTCTTGTATTGCCCAGAACTAGACCTGCATTCGCTTTCTGCACAGTGGTAGTGACCCTACACATCCTCTCTTGTGTAAGGTCACTGTGTTGTCCATCATTATCAGGACATTCTTTCCCCATACAGAGGGCAAAAAGGCCTTCAGCAGTAGTCTGATTGCCCTAAGCTCTAAAAGGTTGATAAGTAGATTGGACTCCGATGGAGACCAACGGTCGCTGATGGTCAAATCATTGGTATGGGCTCCACACCCCATGAGTGAAGTGTCCGTCACTACTGTTATCTCCGGCCATGGTTGCCAAAAAGGTTCTCCTTTCAAGATGTTCTCCCGATGGGCCTACCACTAAAGATCCAGTGAGACCCTGTTTGGGATTTTTAGGAGATCCGACATGCTTCCTGAGAATTGTGACCACTGGGTCCTAAAAAAAGCCCCCTGGAGAGATCTCATTGACCGGTGGGCCTCTGGCACCAGAAAAATGCAGGATGCCATGAGATCGAGCAAACTCAGATAATCAAAGGCTGGTAGATGTTGGGCATTCCGGAATTTTGTCACCATCTGCAGAATGTCTTGAGCCCTCACCTCTGGTAGCAAGGCTTTACCCAGGGATGCATCCAGGACTGCTCCGATGAATTGGAGTCTTTGTGATGGTATCATGTGGGACCTCTTGAAGTCTAGGGAGAAACCCAGCCTGTGAAGGGAGCGACAGGTGTAGCTGAGATGTTCCAGGGTCTGTTCTTGTCAGTCTGAAAAAACCAAACCCCTAACTGTCGTGTTGCTCCCCCACTTTTTGGGCAAGCACGCTCTCCGGTCTTCAGACAATCTTTGACAATCTCCTAGGGGGTTATGGATCACCCTATGTGCACTGTGATACTTACACAAATAACAAATAACATTAAGACACAAAGAAAACACAAAGAATCGATTCAATTTATAACAATGGGATACATTTATTTATATACACACAGCTAAGCATAATGCATAACAATGCAGCCTGTTCTAATGCTATGTCTAATTTGCACCTTTTACACTTCTGGTGCAAAGCTACCATGCAGTAACTATGAGCCTTTCAGGTTCCTAATGTAAGCCTGTGCTGCAAATGTGTGGTTCTAATGCAATCTAATGCAAGCGCTAGCATCCATCACCTTCATGGGCAAATCCACACCATCAATCCACACCATCCACGCTCTAGACAATCCCTGTCTAGTTTCCCTTCACCCAAACCTGTCTGTGTGTGTGTGTGTGTGTCTGTTCTTATCAATCAATTTAAGCCTAGGCCAAACCCATACTTCCCATTCTGTTGTCAATCAGTCAGTGGCAGGCCTCAAGACTGCCAACTGCCATGCTCTCTCTCTCTGCCTCATCGATCTCATCAAGGCCCATCAGTCTGCTGTACCAAGCACCATCTCCAGCCAACTCTCTCTCTGTGGCTCTCCCGATCTCTCAGGCCAACTCTCGATCTCTCGTGCATACTCCTCTTGTGCAGACTCCTCTCGTGCAGACTAACTCCAGCCAATTCTAGCTCCTTGGTTATAGTCTTCCATGACGCACAGAATGTCTAAGACTGTCTCTCCCTCAGCGTTTTAGCAAAATGCCTGCCTGTCTCCTTGCGTGTTACTTGTCTCGGCATGTCCTGTTACTGCGTTTCAAAGTGACATTGGAATATCATATCTTTCTTTCATGGCCATTCTGTGTGCGAAACACCATCTATTCCCTCTATTCACTGTTCCACTGTAGGCTTCACTCTGTATTACAAAATGCACTCTTAAGTCCCGTCCCTCTCATGCAAAAAGCACTCCTCCATCTCTCCATCGTCACTCCCTTGGCGCACCCCCCCCCCTTGGGATGTCTCCGCGAAGCACACCAGCCCAGCTGATAAGCTTCCTAGGCCGTCTCTACTAGGACAAGGGTCCATGTTATCTGTACTCTCTGCCAATGTTTACAAAACAATTCTCTGCACTGAGCCCAGTGTCTTCTGTCTCTCTCCATCAGAAAATGGATTCAAATGCCAGCCTAATGCTTTCTAGCATTTACGATTTCTCTCACAATACAAGCACTACATAATGCAAACTCATTATAAGTGACTCAACATACATAAATACATGCATACATACATACATGACAGTCTCTAAATGTGTCTCTACAAAGCATAACAATGTGTGAATGGCTTTTCATGCATTTCAAATATGACAGTGTGTGTGTAGTGCAAGCAATGCATTTTCTCTCTCAGCCTAAGCGGTATTTCTAATGCAAACATAAATGCATAGCATATCACAAAACATCATCTTTACATGTCAAATATACGGTGTCTCTAAAACACTACATGGCACTTCAAATATGTGCAAGTGCAAGTGTCATTCTATTTCAAATGGCAAAGTGCAAAGTAGCAGCATGTTTCTCTCCCATTCTAAATGGCAAGCAAAATATGCAAACATATCAATCTATAAGCAAATCTACAAATGCATACAAAGGTGACAGTCTAATATTGGATAGTGTCTACTTCAGCAATGTACTATGGATAACTAAACAGAATGCAATAATGGAATAGCAATAATGGAATGATTCCATAGCAAATATTCTAATGATTCTAACAGTGAGCCTAATAATGGGTAATGGTTCTCTACAGATAGTACCTATTCTTCTAATGGGTGTTATGATTTCTAATAATAACAATTCCAGGCTTCTCATTTCACCCAATTCCACATTCTGGGGAACTGGCCCTGATCAGCCAATTGTCCAGGTAGGGGTAGACGTGAATCCCCCCTCTGCTGAGACTCACTGCCACCACCGCCATTAGCTTGGTGAAGACCCTTGGGGCAGACGTCAGCCCAAATAACAGAACCCCAAATTGATAATGAGAACCGCCAACGGCGAACCTCAGGTACTGTCTGTGCTTGTGATGGATCGGCACATGAAAGTAAGCATCCTCGAGGTACAATTATACCATCCAATCCATGACGTTGGAGAGCCTGAAGGATCCGAGAAAGGGTTACCATCTTGAACTTGTCCTTCCTGAGGAACTTGTTCAAGTCTCTTAAGTCCAAGATGGGTCTCAATCTTCTGTCCTTCTTGGGAATTAAAAAATATGGGGCGTACCAACCCTTGTTCCTCTCCGCTACAGGTACCGGTTGCATAGCACCTTTCTCTATCAGGGTTAAAATCTCCATAAGGAGCAGATCTGGAACCTTCAAAGAGTTGTTCCCCGGTGGATGACTCTGAGGTTTTTTGCAGAAAAGGTAGGCAGTAACCTTGGGCAACTGTTTCCATTGCCTAAGCATCTGAAGAAATAGCCTGCCATTTTGTCAGATGCTGTGACAACCTGCCTCCTACTGCAGTCTTGTGAGCGAAGACCTCAGAGAGGTTTTGGAGTGGCTGACGCAGTGGCTGAAGGTAAGGCAGCTGCTGCAGTTGCGGTCTTAATATTTCTTAGTATTTCTTCCCCGTCCACCACGGGGGAATAATATTTGTCCTCTTTAAGGTGGCTGTCCTCTGCCTCTTCCAAATGTGGAGTAATGGCAAAAGGACCTACCAATCCAGGGCGTACCTGCGGAGCGGTTTGGAGTTTGTTTTATTGCTGCTCCAAGGGATTTTGCTGCTGCCTTGGAATTTTGCAGCTTCTCCAAACTCTCATCAGCTTTGTTTCCAAATAAATGCATGCCATCTAAGGGCATTTAGAGAAGCCTGGAGAGTTTAAGTTCGTATGGGATATTATGCCATGCTCCCGTTCTTGATAACGTGGGAAGAAGGTCCAATGTTAGCTCTAATACAAATCTTTTAACATTCGTATCAAAATGATTCGTAAGGTAACTACATGGAGTATTAACTGGGAAGCGTTGCTTTACATAATTATCGTATTTCCTCATAGTACCCAGTTTTGACAGGTTATTATCACAAACCCAAATACCAGCTAGTTTTACGTACGTTTGGGGCGAATCCTGACTTTCACAATCAAGAAAATGTGCGTATCACTGTACTAGCCACCGTAGCTCTGCTGATACTGTCAACAGAGTCGAGACCAGTCTGGAGAGATTCACACATTGCGTCTTTCCCATACTTGACGTTGTGAAGGAAACTGTCTTGCTCTTCCACCTCGGGATATGGTATGCCGTCATAGAAATACACTCCCAAAGGGTGTGTGTGAACCTTACTAGCGTGCACGTAGCATTGGCAGATTTTAAAGCCATACTGCCGGCTGAAAAAAACTTTTTGGCCATGGTGTCATATCGTTTGTCATCTCTATCCTGGGGTATGGTAGAGTAGGCATTTGTTCTACCTGTGGAAGTGGCTGCCCGCACTACAAGGCTGTCTGGAGTTGGGTGCATGGGGAGGTCAAAAGGGTCAGAGCTAGAAACTCTGTACTTTGCTGTCAGTTTAAAATTTACAGCAGGACCAACCTCTGGTGCTTCCCAATTAGAAGCCACTCTCTTTTGCAAGGCTTGGTGAAAAGGGATAATTGGATCCTCCTGTGGCCCTCTGCCCAATATGTCGGTCTGCTCAAAAAGAGGTGCATTCCATGATCCTTGACATTAGTGCCTGTATGTTACCTCAGCGTAGTCACCAGGGTCTGCCCTTCCAAATTCAACCTCAGTAGAGGTGTCAATCCCACTAGCCTCATGAAGGCACTCTTGCAAGGTTTTCATGCGTGAGTCCTCTGATATGAGTGACTCAGGCACTAATGGTGTCCCATACTGTAGTCCAAAGGGTATTTCTTCATCAAAGGACTCCTCTGCATCTTCATATTTTGAAGAGAGGGATTTGAATAAGTCTGAATGTGGCACGGGAGTAAAGGTTTTTTCAACTGACATTGTCATTGTTAGTTGTCACAGGAGCCGAAAAATGTCAAAATTGTCGACCTCTACATCCATGGCTTCGACGATTGTGTCAATGGAATTGACAAATGTGGTGTCAAGGAGGTCGACACTGGAGGCATTGATGGCTTCTCCACCGATATCAGCACTGATGGCGTTGATGACACACTTTTTGGTCCTGTCAAAGTGGACTCCGACATCGATGACATTGGATTTTTAGTCTTTGAGGAGACTTTTTCTGGACTCGAGGGATGGGATTGCTCTCGAGGAGACTTGGCGGCTGAGTCCAAAGAGGCACATGTCTTGTGCTTGCGAGGTCTTTCGACCGAAGCATTGCCTGTGGGTGTTGTCAAGGGGGGCAAGGCTGTGTTCTCAAACATTCAGAGTCTAAACTCCTCCCACTGGGGTGGGGAACTAGATTTGGTGGGGCAAACGTACCGTTCAGGGTGAACTAGACGACGAGGAAAATGGCGACCTATGGCACCTTTTCTTACTTACTATGCCTCGAAGTCGATGAATGGTGTGAACCACTTTGTGAACAGGAATATTTGAACCTTTTTCCACGATGAAAAACTGTCCTCGACTCATCTGAGTTGTTTTGCTTAGATGGAGTAGAAGGGGATTTTTGGGGCTTACCTGCCGCAAGCTTCCCTCTATGCTCTCTCAAGGCTTTGGCCATCATAGACAGGTGGTGCTCACACTCAGAAGACAAATGATTCGACCCCCAGGCACCACAGGCAGATCCTGTAATGGTCCATCACGGACATCCTTGCACCGCAGTTATGGCACTTCTTGAAGCCGGAACAAGGAGTGGAAGATGCCGAAGACGAAACCATTTTGTGCTGAAACTCGAGATTGTGATGAGATTTCAAACATATTTTGAAGAAGATTTTGCAACTATTGCCTGTCAGGAACAAGGCGTTACGCATCCAAAGCTGAAAGCGCGGAAAAACGGAACTGAGGCCAATGGGTGCTGCGCATGCTACATATACCTGTGGTGACATCGCTGTCGAGATGGAGGCCTCCGAGGGACATCAACAGGAAGCACAGCGCCCCCCTGCTGCTAAAAGAATTCTGATGCAGGAAAGCTGGGATATTGGAAATATCAAAGATAAGGAATACATGGGGGGACATAATCCATTAGAAATATAGCGTTTTTGTGTTCCAAAATGCTAACCCCATCTTCTTTAAGTTCAGCTACTTAGCGATGTATCAATTTGTCAATGTTAATTATGTTTGTTCCAGGGTCACCACCTACTTGCACTCTTTCTTTATTGATTTTCATTTTAACTGAGTTTTCCAATTGCACAAATTCATATCCTAGCTCTCTATGTGCACTAGCATAGAGCATGATGCATTTACAAACAATGGGAGACACCACATCAATTATAGCTCAATTCAGGCCACCAATCTGTTTCGGGATTTCCACAAGTGTAATCTCCTGCGTAGTAATGGCATTAAGTGTGATATTTGTGATGTCATCTTTGATGTCATGGGCGTTAGTCCTTGCAGTGCACAGTGGTAGCGCGAGTTATGGTTGCGTATCGTACCATAACTTCCGAATTTCTGGGGTTTTTAGGTTTTACCTGTAACCATAATGTCCCTGCAGCAATGTTTTCCATCTAATTTCATAGGTTTTGTAGTGGTGTAACTTAACCATTCCGAAAAGCATTAGTGCTGTGTGTTTGTCCTTCAGTCCTAGCCTCTGTAGTGCATGGTCTATGGCCTACGGTCTTCGGCCATGCACCCAACAGTGTACACATTCAACACTATCACTGCTACAGAATTGCACCATCCATTTCACCATGTGGCCAACTTCACCTATCCACATACACAGCACTACCACCAACACTACTACACAACCTGCACACTGGCATTTGCCTAGACAGCAACAAATTGCACCACTTAGCACAATTTACAAAAAAACCACTCTCTCCTTCAACCCTGTGCACTTTCCTTCACATACTAGGCCCGTCCCCACTTCCATTCCTAAACTATAGCGCCACCGCCAACGTACCCACATTCGGTTTGCAACACTAGCCTACTGTAATCAATTTCAACACACTGCACTATGCAAACACCACCCTGCACCGGATGTACTTCTACACTTGCCGCGTTACTGCATTACGTATTGTAAAGGCCTACGCTATTCACTCCATGCCCTACAGTCTAAGTCCTTACTCCGTGCAGCCAATATTCTAATCCTTCCTCTAACCCAACGCAAGTTCCTCATCCCATGCCTAACACCATGTGGCCAACTATCGCATTCCATCCACATCAGAAATAGGTGTGGCGGCACAATGTATGGGGCCGTTGCGCCACCTGCTTCCAATCCCCACACAAAGTACTCGCCTGCGTAGGTACCCGCCAGTTAACGCAGTACGCGCCAACAGTACAGGCACTCCTCTGTCTTCTTCCACCTACACACATATTTCACATAACCCACTTTTCACTCCCCCACCCTTTCCGTATGGTCCCTTTTCCACACCGTTCCGAAAAACTTTGACGCAGAGCATGCTTCCCTCCTGCCAACCACTGCCCGCGGCCAACATTCGCAGACATCACGGTGTACCGCAGGCCAATGACACTGCGGTCCGCGGAGCAAACAGGGAAATTGGTCTTTTTTGGGATGTACATTTCAGTAATTTCCTAAAAAAGTACTGGTCGGATTTCCACCAAACACACAAAAGCACGCTTTCTGACACAAGCCCCCGCTCCTACTGCAAATTAGCCGAAAATCCATCCAGCCGTTCGGCCTGTCGCCGTGCGCAAAGTTTTTCCCCATTCCCTCTATGGGGAAAAAGAAATTGGGACCCTCCCTATTACTTTGCCCCCCCTACACCTCAGAAAACTTGGAGAAAAAATTCAAAACCACCCCTATACTTTTTTTGCAAAGTTTGGTACAGATTCGTCCATGGGGAGCGAAGTTATAAGCCGACGATAAAGTGCTCTTCCTTTGAGTTTAGCAACTTAACCATAACTACACGGCCGCTACCGCGGGCCATGTAATGAGAAAAAAAACATAACATTACTCTAACAATCTGTTCACTATCCCGGGAAGGAAAAAGGTTAATTAGGACTATGGTAAGTATAGGCACACCAAAGTGAACTCAGCAGTGCCTCCAAAATATGTAGCACACACTTATTGGGAGACCAGTGCACGCGTGCCAAACAATATTATTTTATATCATTTGACCTGCTTCTTACCTGTCTCCAACCCCTGCTTACTTAAGCTCCATATCAGCTTGATGGGCCTCACTTGAAAGTTGACAAGCGACAGAAAGGCAAGGATTAGGATGCAATGGATTCCTCAAAAGCCCTAAGGTGGAAAACAGTGGGATAAAATAACTGGGTGCCCAAAAGTTGTTTTTGAATTACTTATATGTCTTTCTTCTGGTACACCAGCAGGGTTTTTATAAGTTTTGTATAAAATGGGGGAATCATGAGACACTATTTACAATATAAACCAAAGCATCTATATTACTAATCAACATTTAAAAACTATAAAAAGAGTCCTTTTAAAATATCGAAAAATACCTCTATAAAAATGTCAAACGTCCTTAATGATATAAAGTCTCTATACTTGCGAGACAGCCTGGCCAGGGCAGTTTCAAGGCCCTTGTTTTAATTTCTTCTCTTTCTTCTGCTTTGTGAGGTATTTGGCAGGCAGGGTCTTCCTCTGGCAAGCAGACAGTCGCAGCAAAGTGGGTGGGGGCCCCAGAGTCCTCTTTGACTGGTCTGCTTCTGCAGGATGCAGCCCAGCAATCACTGCAGCTCTGTTGTGCCCCTTTCCTAAAAATATCCCGGCTGCGTATGTCAGGTGCTGCCCGGCATTGGTTGCAACACATGGGGGACCCCACACACCTCCTCAATCCAGGCGGATCTGCCAGCAGTGGCACATGTAGGCATTAAAAGGCCGCCATGCAGGTGGTGAGTCCAATGTTGATAAATATGTGACCCAGAAGGTGACAATCACGTTGGGTGCTCCCTGCCAAATGAGTGCCAGTAATTAATGTGCACGGGGCCGACAGTGACAATAAGGGTGCAGATGAGGCTGTGGTTAGGTGCTCCCCTGTCTGCCAGGAGAGCGCCGACACCAAGGACCAGACAGCAGCAGAGCAGATTGCCAGTCAACCCTCTCTCTGAGGGTTGACAAACATGTACTACACTTGTGCCGAACAACGGTTTTGTCCTATTAGAGTAAAGGATTCCCTAAGCCACTCGCGGGGGTCTTTCACACTGATTCTTTTTTCACTGAGAGGATCTCTGCACAGCTCTTCACGCTGGGGTTCTTTTTCCCTCGTCTCCTTTTTTTAACCTTCGCAATAGCTCCTAAATACACAAAAACCCTACCCCGTGTTACAGCTCCCACAAAGCCTAGAAAATCCCTCAAAGAAAAAGGAAGAAAGCTGGGAAGCTTTTAACTTCCATTAGTTGATTCATGGAGTCTGATTCACTAGGACAAAATCGACGAATAAACTCGTTACACGTCACAAGATCCGCTGCTCCTGATTGAACAACAAATCCACACGAGTACCGGAAGCCCGCCGCGGGTTTGTCTGGGGTTTGTCAATGTCAAAAACCCACCCCTTTCTCATGGTAGTGACTCATCTTCACCAAAAGATTTGTGGGTCTGTTTTTGCGAAGTTTATCCTGGCCTTGCTATTGGGCATGTAAGACAGCTCAAAAGCAGATGAGAGTGGAAATGGAGTTGTGGTAGTTCAGCGGCAAGGTGCCCTTGAAGAAGACCACAGGTGGCTCTGGTGTCACATGGAAGAAAAAGCAGAGTGATCCTGTTGTGCGCTGGCACTGCAAAAGATACATTGCAACAGCGTGGAGTGAGGCGGGCCAGAAGGCTGGGCTGTTGCAGCGGCTCTAGCCTGTTGCACTGTGGGTATCTGTTACAGGCGTGTACGGCGCTGGAAGCTGCATGGCCTTTGAGATCAGCACTAGGGCTGCGAGGCAGGGTGTTTGGCTTGAGTAATGTCCTTAGGGGCCAGATAATAGTAGCCGGCAGTCTTTTCCTTCACTGAGGAATAGCAGTTTTGATATTCCTTCAGGCCGAGAGCAACCGTGCTGAGCAAGAGGGCGAGTAGACAGGCTAATTTGAAGGCTTTTATAACATCTGGAACAGGCAACTTGCAATGGTGCCTCGGATGCCATAGTTCCCTGCATCTGAAGAGCTCTGTGAGCTGTAGATGTTGTGGCAACATATCAAACGATGTATGGCTGGCTTGCCTGCAGTGTCTCTGGGGCTTAGTGTAACAGACTTGGCAGGTGGGATACCATTGCTGGCTAAGTGGTGAAAGAACATTAGGTTGCCCGCTGAACCCGTCGGCATGTACACACAAGGCAGAGGGGAGCCTCTAGCAACTATCCTCATATAATATTTGGAGGTGGAAAGGTGGAGGCTACACAGACAATAGGCCGCATTGCGAGTTTGGAGGTAGACATGCCGTCATTACCGGCATGGCTACTTCCAAACTCGTGTGCGGGTCCCGAAAAAAGGGAATTACCGGGCCATTCTGACTTTTGCAGGCCCAGTAATTCCCATTTTCGGGACCCGGACCCGGTACGTCCCCATTCCATTTGAGCCCCCATAGGGCTCAAAGGGAAAGGGGAGGATGCTCGCAACTGACCCGTTAATGACGGGTCCTTTGTTAGCATCCTGGCCTGCTCACGGTTGGCGGTATGCACGTCTGGTCTCGCCACCCGCGAGCAACCTCGTAATGTTCCGGCCCGGTATTAACGGTGCCAGTACCTTACTGGCACCGTTCATACCTCGGCCGCCAGGGTCGTAATGAGGCCCAATGTATCTGAGCAGTAATTGCATGCAATTTTAAGTAAAAGTCGATTAGGGCTGTGCTAGTCACATGGAAATAGAACTGAGACTGGTGTGGCACACCTGGAAGAATCAGCAGGACACAGCAACATGTTTTATTTATGTATTTATTATTATTATTTTTTTATTTTTTTACTTTAACCAAACTTAGAGAGAGCATATACACCCTAAGGCATCTTGGCGCTAGATAGCAAGATAGGACGTTCTGACAGAAGGCGAGAATATATTTAAACAGACTCATTTTCAGTAGCTGTCGGAACAAGAAATGATCAGTAGTGCTGCGTAGTGCAAAAGGAAGGTCATTCCAGGCTTTCGCAGCAGCTACGGAAAAGGCCCGTCCTCCAGTTCGAGCAAGCCGGTAACGGGATACAGCTACCAGGAGAGCTGATTGAGAGCTTAAGGCTCGAGTAGTTACATAACACGAGAACGTAGTTTGCAGATATTCCGCATCAATCCCGTAGAAAGCTTGGTGTACCATGCACATAGACTTGAAAGAGATCCTGTCTGCCACCGGAACCCAATGCAGTTTCCTAAGTAAAGGAGACATATGTGTTCCAAAAAGCGGGATGAAGGATTGCTGTGGCTGCCGCAGGGCCCAGTTCAGGAGCTCTTTCTAGAGAATGCCGGGGCTGAGCCCGGGCTAGCCCCGGCCCACTTAATGCCCTGGTTTTATGTATTCCCTATTACAAACAGCTGGATAGCTGTTGTTATCCGCCAAGACACACTTCCAACTGCAGCAAGATGGTGGCCTCTCCGCCCCATTTCAACCTGGGATTATGTTGTGGATTACTCACTCTGACTTGCATCCCCCATGATTGCAACAGCCACTATTATATAGAGGCTGTGGGAATGTCGAGAGCCTATAAAGCAATACATGGAAGCATTAAAAGACCATCCTATTTTCATCTGTGTGGCAAGTCCTGGGTAGCCTATATTATTCATCTGGGTCTGTGGTGGGCATTTGATACCACTAGCTTGTTAATGTTTATAAGGGTGTATTGATTGAGATGTTTGTTCTCAGTGCAATGATTGGGTTATGACGTATGAGAAACACTACTCGAAAGCCTAAAGTGCAAGACATATAAAGCCTTCAAGTAATTCATGGAATGGCTTCTCCCTAAAACCTAGGACCACATACACTCCCCACCCAACCTGAGACTGGGCTATCTTCTCCCCTCCGTTTCCTGGCCCTATGTGCTTGTCCATCCCTTGTTGCCAAAGTGCTCGCCCACTCCCAGGGTGATCTCCCCCCTCCTTTGTATTTCTGCGTCCCTGACTGTGTACTTCCTGCTATGACTTGCAAAGTGCTCAGTTGCTTCCTGAAGCTAGGTCCGTGCTCAATAAATGCCCTTATAATAATAACAACTATAATGATAATGAATACATGTAGTCCCAACATTCAAAAACGTGTGCTGCGACTGGATTCAGGTCAATTTCAATTTCCGCCATGGATGTCGATGATATACACCTATAGGTAGAATTTATGAAAATGCACATTGACACTTTAGAACTAAGTATATTTCATGGAGATGTGCACATACATACATACATACATACATACATACATACATGCATTGTTCTTTTTTAATGAAATAGATGAGCAGGTGTTGCTGCATTTTTGAGAGCACATTTATTTATTTTTAGTTTATATGGGGTAGTTGGTTCACTATGTGTGTGAATCCTCCCCCTTTCTTTTTTATTATTTGAATGCTGGCCATGTCTAAAATTTAAGTCTTCACATATTGCTGTCCCGATGTCTTGCTTCTATTTATTCTGTTTTAATTGGCAACACAAAAATGCCTATTTTTTGCAGTTTTTTTTCAGCTGTGAGAAAAGCAGGACATTGAAAACATAAAAAAACAAAAGCAATTGCATTTATAGCAGCAAATACAAGGGAATTGACTAGAAATGCTCATCGCAATCAGAGGTCACCTCACCCCTTTTCCAGTTTCACAGTCCATGACCTTCCAAGTGAAAACAACTTCTTTAGAAACAAGAGTATTTGAAGGATCAGCAATTTGTAGAGGAGCAGCTGAATGCGTCTGCAGGAAGTCCCACCCCCCAACCTGCCTATATTCTGTAAGCCAGTAGTCCCGCCATGCATGACATCAGTGACTGCGACCGTTCTGAGGAGAGTCTTGAGAAAACGTATCCACTAAGAAAACCCTTCCTGATGTATCCCTGTAGAGATGACAATCTCTTGGAAGAGATCCACAAAGGAATATGAGGATGAATGAAAGAGAAGGGGTGGTGAGGTCACACAAGAGATGAGTGTGAAGGACGTAGAAGACTAGCTGAAGAAGAGAATGTATATACCTTATAGAATCTGATGGCAAAGTAAAGAATTGAGTAAACTTTCATGTGCGGAATAAAGTTTGCACGTGTGAAGAGCACTGCAGAAAATGCAAGCCGTTCTATAACTGTACAGATGCAGCAACGCAACTAGACTAAGTGATCATAGAAGCTGGCTATATTTAGTGAATAAACTGCATGCAGTGCCGCCATAATAGAGAATCTGGACATCGGCGTCACAACTTTAGTGAGCTTAAACCCAGGGAGAAAGAAGGACCAAGAGCTGGGTGTCACTGCAAGAAAGCAGCTGGAAATCATGGAAAGACCGAGAAGGCTGTCTGGCCTGGTGTCAAAGGCTGAACAGGCCAAAAAACGGTCATATATCCTTGAAGCACAGTGAACGTGAGAAGCTGAGTCGTCCCTTGTTAAGGTGCGAAGAAAGAACACCATGAGTGCCAAGATTTATTAGTTTAATCCAATTAAATGTGAGAAAAGGAGCCAAATTGCGATCTCCTGATATATGGGCTATGGATGGAAATAGAAATTGGGCATGCAGCTCTAGACTTGAGATATGAGCGTGCTCAAAATCCTGTATATTCTCAGGAGCAAGGATATTTTGTAAGGCCAAGTTCAAAGACAATCTGAATGACAGAAGGCATGGGTGATCATGGAGGATGTGCTAATTGGGTGGGGAGACAGTCAAATCCACCTACTGAGACCTGGGGTGCTAGCTTATGTGCTGCTAGTGTGTTGAATGTTTCAAAAGGGCACGAGTGTGCCAACCAATTATAGAAGGCCATATAACGAAGAGCCTTATAGTTTGATAGCCAATGATTAGCAGTATTTCAATTAACTGTTGCAAGTGACTTGCACTAGGGATGGGCATTGTTTGTCCACCTGACTATAGAGACCCAATCACAACCCTTTACCATATTGAAAGTATACTTCGATGTTCCCCTTAAGCCAACCACAATCCCTTGTAGTATTTTCTTGTTTGCCAAGTAGTATGAAGTCACGTATGACGAGTTTTTGCTATAAAGTACTGTTTTTTATGACATGCTTCGAGTGATTAAGCGAGATCAAGTGCGATTATGCTGTGCGACGTCCGTTGACATCCGTTGTAACTCCCTGTTTTAGATAATTGATATTAAAACAGATACACACATTTTGCCTTCTTCCTAAATTTGTTTATTTGGTGTAAGAGTTACTCTGCATCCCAGCTAACGCACGATATGCTACCTATTTAAAGGCTATAAGCCAACACATTTCTAAATTATTTTTAATCTGCCTTGACCCCCAGAGAAGTCAAGACTGGGGTGTTAACAATTAAAGAGAAATGGACCTCTAGTACTTACTCGCCACCATATCTGATACATTATAGACCTTCCATCAAGCTTATTGTTAAAATATGAGTTTCATGTCAAAACTAGAATCTCCTGGTTTTTGAGTCCCAATTGCTCTGTTATATTGCATTGCCAGTGCTCCAAATGCTTTGTCGTTCTAGAAACAGTGGTGAGTCTGCATTAGCCTAGAACACAGCAACACTTTCGACTGGCTGGTACAGAAGTAGCATGTGTCTTTCCTGTTATCCCTGATGATTCAAGGAGACGCGAGATGTGAGATTACATTGAAAATTGTCATTTCGTTGTGGACACTCGATCATAGACTCTACCGTCCGTTGATGTAATTCCCAACCTTGCTGTTATACCCAGCAGACGAAGACCTCTCAGGGATCTCTATGTTCTAACATTAGAAGAATATTTCCCATTAGCCTTATAAAGGTTATAGCCTTTGACTTGATGGTGCATTCATTGAAACCATGGAGTTTCAAAAGTTTATGGTGTCTTGGTCTGGCACTGAAAAGAAAAAATAAAGCTTGTTTTCTCAATCTCTGCGTCATCAGAATTCAGCAAAAAAATACTCAACAGTGGCCTACCGATTGGTAATATCGGTTTAGGTTTTGAGATTGGTTCTTATATTATACATTGGATAGCCATTGCTTACTTTCTAAGATAGAATACAGTTCAAAACCCTGAAGCTAGCCCACAGGTGTGTCCATGGAAAAACCCCAGCATACCTCAAGAAGAAACTGGTTACATATGTACCGAGATGGGGACTCAGGTCTGAAGCCCACGGCAACCTCATAAACCACCAGTTTCAGGAAAACCAACGGACTCGGCAAAGCCTTTCACACCAAAGCTGCAACCTTATGGAATAACCTCCCACTACAAATAAGACTGGAGCTCTATACATTACCTTCCAAAAGAAACTCAAGACCCAGTTGTTTAGATAACTCCCTTAATCTATGCCAAACCCCGCCTGAAAATCTGTAGATTCATGTTGTCCCATGTTGTGTTTGTATAATGTGATTCTGCATGTACATGTGGCGCCCTGATGCCTGCAGGCTTCGGCGCGGTATAAATAAATCAATAAATAAATAAATAAATAAATAAACACACACTATTGCATACCAACTAGGCCACCCACATTCAGCATTGGAAGGTATCAAACATTAAAAAGCTGTACCGCCCCAACCAACTTATGTATCACAGTTCCAAACAGGGCATCCGAGCAATACAGTCAAAAAAGGCTCTCTTCAAGACACAGAAACTTCAATTCCTCTATACAGAAACCACCTAAAAACAGTCTCAAGCACAGTACCCGGGTACTTCTGAACTGCACACATCAACACAAGATCAAGTGATCTTGCATTTTCCAGAGTAAACAAACCCCGACCCTCTTTCTGATTCAGCAGAGTGCCAAGGGACCATGCAAGTGGCAGCAGAGCACGGTACACAACATAACAATAACACAGCGTAACATAGTACAAAGAGAACCATCTGAAATGTGATTTGAACCTCTTTAAACAGTAGACGTTTGAATTAGTTTGACAGATTCCAACCATGTGGAGCTGCAATTTGAAATTATTCCTAAAATTTTAACTTAGATTTGAGCATCGAAATACATGTGAATAATCGTTGGCTTGAACTTTTCTTATTTTCCGTTCATTGCTTTGGCTTTTCTTTTGTTTTAATTTTCGTTCTGTTTTACTTTATATAATATTCTTCTCATATTACGCTTTTTCTTAAAAGCAATATTTAACTTTAATTCGAGCCAAAAGTTAGCTTGGGTTTGAACTGATCCCTACTGCAGACATAATGGGGGTCATTACGACCTGGGCGCAAAGGGATACCGGGCACCGGTAATGACACCGGTGCCGGTAATCCCTTTGTGCCCTATTCCGAGGTCCCTTTGCTGTGCCTTTACATAAGAGCGTTGTTTGATTGAGTGACCACTACCAGGTGGTCAAGGGGTAAAAGTGAGAACATATCCCTGGGACAGGGGCTGAGGACAAAACAATACTTTTAACTTTCAAAGCCTGAGGTCAGTATTTACATATTTACACATTACACAGATGGGCTCTAAGGGCAGAATACAGGAGACGTATTTCAGGTGGTTACTTTGTGTAGGAGGTTGACTCCTACGTAACTTGTAATATGCATACTGCAGAGGTTTGGAAGAAATGTTTTTTAAGGCACGATTGCAAATACTGCTCTATATCCAATGGTTTCCTTTCTTGTGCAAAGACAGCGAAGGCTGCCAGCTGGCCACTGGCAGTCTCCCATTGAATTTAACACAAGGGCTGTTGAAAGCGCCTCAGTTCCAGCTTTCGCTACAATGGGGTGCGAAAACAAATGTCCTTGAGTGCATGTGTTGTACAATGCCCAAGGGATGAACACCTGCTCGGTACAGCGTGATGAAACCTGAGAATAGATGCTGACAACGAAAAGCTCTCCTAGTTTCCTGTTTCTAGTCTATTTCAAAGAGTCGACTAAATTTAGCAGCCAGCTGCCCGCTGCAGTATATAAAGATGGTCTGTTAATCCACATCCCTCCCAGCGGTCAAATTTCATGTTCCTATGGCGGCGGCCATATCGTTCAAGGGATGAGTTGTTATCCTGGGGAGAGGCCATATTGTGCCAGCTGTCATTTAGTGTGCACCACCCCCACCCGCTGCGACGGATGCCGCACAGCTTGCATTGTTTACTGGAGCTACAGTAGTCTGACCATTGGCTGGCAATCAGGTTGGATGGGGTGGGGCCTACTGCCTAAATAGGTGAGGCTTCTTTATGCTATGTATTATTCAACAGAATTAACAACAACCGCTCAATTCCTAATTCATGGAAAAGTGCGATTATCGTACCAGTATTCAAGAAAGGAAATCGGAAGAATCCCAAAAGACTGCAGGCCGATAGCCTTATTGGGCATACTGGGTAAAGTCTAAGCTATAACCCTACAACAAATGCTGCTCGACTGGTTGAAAACATCCAAACATGTAGATATGAGACAGTCGGGCTTTGTCAAAGGTGTTGGATGCGGATTAAACCTGTTCATTCTAAACATTATAAAAATGGAAGCAATACGAAACTGGAAGTAAAGTCTATTTGGCGGTAATAGACTTCTCACATGCTTTCGACAGCATAGACGGGGAAATCCTGTGGAACAAAATGCATAAGTGGGGATGCCCACTAAGTCTACTGGCCGCAATTACAGATCTGTACACTGGGACCAACGTTAAAATCCGATTGGACCAGATGGGGACTCTTACGGCCGCAATTGACACATTTTGCGGCGTAAAACAAGGCTGTCCTCTGGCATCCATTATCTTCAACATGTTCCTCTCTGATATTGGACTAGCATTTAGGAAGTTCAGTCATTCCCACCTAAAATACATGGGACACAAGTAAGCTGGCTTTTATATGCGGATGACTTAATCCACCTAGATGTGACTCCGATTGGGTTACAATGAAAGCTGGACGCTGTTGAAACATACGCAAATATAAATGGTTTGCAGTTCAACAAACAAAAATGTGAAATTCTGGTCTTACAAAATCTCAGGAACACAAAGAGAAGCAATGACAAGAAATTTGAATGGCGACTTGGAATGGAAAAATAAAAAATCGTAACAAACACTTGATATCTGGGAATGAACATCAGCTCGAGTATAGATGATCACTCTTGGGCTGACCTAGCAAAAATAAAATGCCGACAGCTAGCCTGCCAGGCAATTATTCTTAACAACAAATATGGAAGATTTTCACTGAGACCGGTGATACATTTTATAATCAAAAAGTGGTCCTGGCTCTCATATTTGGTGCAGAAAATTATTTTGGATGCTCATACGAACTATGAGCAACGTTGGCTCTCCACAATTTCAGATATTGCACGATATTAGAAAGGGTATAAAAGACAATATACCAGTCCAATGGTTGCAGCGCTGTGAAATCCTGCTCAAAATCATAGAAACTGACAATCTAACTCTACAGTGCAATCCAAACTTAGTGAAAAAAAAACTTTGGGAGCATGATTGGATTGCAACTGGCGACCAACGACAATGACACAGAATAATGAAAGATAGACCATATGAAGCTAGAGCATATAATGAACTGCAAGACTCAATAGCTCTATTTTCAGATGTATATCGGAGAAATGTATTCCTGAGATTTCGCTTAAATGCATTGAAAACTAAAGAAAGACTGAGCTATTGGGCTAAAAATTCTGAGACGGATTTGACTTGCAGGCTCTGTATGCAACAAGATGAGACTCTAAAACACCTTGTACTGTTTTGCGTTGCTATCAGTGATGAAAGAACCAAACATTTGTCAATCATCTTTGAAAAATACCAGACATTGTACACTGAAGAATGGTGAGCAGGGATGTTTAGCGGAATTGACCGCAAACTAACTTATGCTCTATTATTCTTCATAGAAGACATAAGAGACTCACTTGATATGATATGATATGATATGATATGATATGGCATTTGTAACGCGCCTATACACAAGTGTTTCAAGGCGCCGTAAACACGAGGATGAATAATCAAAACCAGAAATTGCTTCATTGCCGCTAATTCTCTGGTTTCTATGTTTTGTCCTTATAATTAACAAGTTATTTGATGGGACATGTCTTTGAATTAGGACATGTTGACTTTTATGGATTTTTGTATGTTGTTTTATTCATTTAAAGGTTTGAATAAACTGCAAAAATGAAAAAAAAATAGGTAAGGCTTCTTTAGCTTGAATCTTTTGTCCACCCAACCTCCCAGTGATGGAGTAATATAGATCATTTTGGGTGATGCTTGTCTAATCTTTTCTTTGCTGCACTCAATTCATCGACAGTGTGATCCCAGCCATATGAGGAGCAACTCTGATCACTGTAATAGAAGGGCAGATGGGTATGTGAAAGCGATGTATGCGGTTAATATGATTTCTGTTAAGATTGCTGAGCCAGAAAACAAAGAGAAACGGTGTCCACGTGCTGTGGAACACGCGCGTCCCCTGCACACTCAAGATATTGTCAAAGCGACAAACAGTAGTTAAACTCAAGTTATTGTGGGCTCTTGTCCAAGTTTTAAAAGATCTTGTACTGAAGTAATGGACATATAGTCTTTAGGTGAATTTTCATTGTAGTAAGTATTAATTAAATTTCATGTTCACAAGTATAAGTATTCGATTTTAAAAAAACAGACAGACAACAAATAATTCTCATTTCAGACAAATATTTTCCACAATATTCAGTTCATATTGTCTATTGCATATATGTTTATACATTAGACATCACACATATTTGACAAAGAGCTCAACGTGTTTCGGGAGTATAGTTCCCTTTTTCAGGAGCAATAATTTATCTAATGTTCATAATTAGTTTGATTTCTTCTAATTCTGTTGAGCCATGTGAAGCATGGTGGCCAAGGTTTGTGTTCTCAGCTAAGAATATTTGTCTTGCTATTGGGAACATTAAAGCTTGAAGATGTACCTCTGTGCCTATATCAACTGAATCCTAAAGGTGGGCGGCACCACCCCTATTTAAGTCTGGCAGGAGGTTAAATCAGGAAGGGTTCCCCCGCCCTCACCATGGTGTGGATCTGTAAGGGTCTCTTTTATCAAAAGTAACTCTTGAGATGATGTTAAGACTAATTGCCCTCTTTGATGCTAATAAAACATGTTGGTCTGCTATTGTGGAACTACTTGGAAACCGTGGTAGAGGAGGGAAGAATAACACCTAGGGAGCAGCTCATCTTGTGCAGAGGAAGAGGTGTGGAGGATCACAGGAGTTTACTCTATAGGCTTAAAATCATATTGTTGTTCATTGACTTCAGTACAGCATTGATCAGGGTAGAGCGTGAACTTCACTGAGTTAAGGTGGCAGCATATGGGTATCCCTGCACCAGTAGTGGTAATCCTAAGGGCGATGTACCAGGGAACTTGGGCAAGAATTCCACATGTTAGAGCAGATACATGCATTAAAGGTTTCTACAAGGGTGCATCCAAGTCCCTCTTCTCTTTTCATTACTCATAGCAGTCTTTCCACTCTCGGTAGAAAACATACATTCAGTCCTCCCATGGTGGGGAGTAAATGCCCCACAGTTGTATATAATGGCGTCAACAAAGTCCTGTGTGATGTGCCCCATGCAGGCCTTCAAAAAAGCTGAATACTATTGAGGGGTACTGCAGGGCAAGCCATGATTTGGTAAATATTGATAAAGCCAAGGGACTTGTGTTTGGGAACATACCAAGATACAAGATGGGTTCGGGGAATGGGTGAATTGAAGTAGCTTCCAAATGCAAGTTAATTGGAGTGGTATTCACCTCTTTGCTGGGTTAGAAACAACACATAATGGGAATGATAGGTGGAGCCAGAGTCGTGGTTTATGCTTGCATCCACTTCCAAGGGTGATTTGAGTTGTACTATTACTTAGTGGCTTCCGGGGCGAAAGGAGAACCTATTCTGTTGTCTGGCATTGCATCCACGGACGGTCATCTTGCAGAGTGGTGCTAACAAAAGTAATGCCTGTGGGGACTCACTGCTGAGAGCTTGGTCTGCCCTCAACAAAGGCACATGAAGCCATGGAAGAACCTGCACAATCATTGGCCAGGAAGTCAAATATGGCTATGCTTTCGGCACCTACATACAATGATGCAATGTTTAATGGAGATACACATTAGCTAAACACATCAAAATGATCCCATTTAGAGATGTCTTCCTAGGCGATCCACCTAATTCAACGTCCTCCACATCTGGGTATATTACCAATGCTAGGTTAGGTTTGTCAGAGGCCTCATTTGAAATCCTTTTGATATATCCTGATGAAAGAAATGTGCAATGTCCATTGATGCATTTTTATGTTAAATAACAAAATCTTTAAACATTTTCCTAAAATGCAATGTTTTTATAGTTAAGGTTACATGGCACTTTACACAGGCAAGTGAGAAAACCCTTTCCTTTGTGATATTAGACTATGCCAACATGTATAATTTAAACCAAGTGCATAGTTTACACAAATATATGGTTGCAGAATATATATATCCCTCCTCCCCTACACAACATATCGGGAGCACAGACAATACACTCGGACTATGAAGAAATTGTGAACTCATAACACGCAAGCATAGAAGCACACAAAAAGTGTATTTAAGAGGACACATCATCTGCAATATATTCGAAAAACCATGTAGTAGTGGGACTCACATACTCAAAAACATACACGCACGCACACCAACTACCAACAACACGTACAATATGCTGAAGCACAATATGACTAAGCACAATACCCACATAGAACACATTCCCAATTTTTGTTCTGACTTCCCCAACACAGACCAAAGTAGGGTAGGGGTCTGAAAACCCCACTGCTAAATCACCCTGTGTATATTTACTGCTAGACCTTTAAGCACACAGGAAAACCGAATTTGTACAGCATTGCAAATTTAAAGCGATTTTATTCAGGGACCAGTGCTCATGAATATTTATTTTGAAATTTGTATAAAGTAAAATATAGTGATTTAAGTTTTCCCAAACAAATTGTGTGAGTTATTTGTGTAGATAGAAGTTTATTGTGTTGTTCCACGGATAAAGTGGTGTGTGACATTTGAGTGTGATTTTGTATTACCTATTATCCAAATAAATACAAATATATTTCCTGTATACCGGCCTAGTTCTTCGCTCATTGGCAGTTCAGGGGGAGAGATCCAAGGGGTATGATATGCTTCAGAAATAGGGTTGAATAAAGAATTGACACTGTTTATTGTGTGACACCTAGATTGGGGAGGGAAGGAACTCCCTGTGTTGAGGGTGGCCCTCAATAAACTGTTACAAAGAGCAATGTTTTCTCTCCTCGTTTGGGCCTGATCAATGTGTTGTTTCCTGCAAATAGAGAACTCATTTCTCAGGAGTTCAGTGCAGTATGATGCTCCCCTCAGTCATCCACAGACGCGCACATACATACAAGTAGGGGTACATTCTAGTCATATACACTTTATTAAATCTACATCTTTTAAGCTCCTTAGCAGCCCAGGAAATTGCTTGACCCAGTGGAGTGCTGTAAGAGCAGGTGGCCCAGTACAGCAAGCTATTCCTCTGTTATTATTAAACTCTGTATCAAACAGGCAGAGGTTGGAAAAGGTTAGCACAAAATTGTGTTATTCCTACAGCAGCATACTAACTGCTCAAGTGGGCTAAATTCCCACTAAGTCAAAGGCACCCCAACTAGTTAGTGACAGCTCTCGTTGGTGCTTCTTTATCAGAAATGGGATTTTACCATTTTCGAGACTTCCTGAAAAGTGTCAATTATTTTCATTTTCTTTACTATTAATTTCATTTTTTTCTCTTTGGTAGGGGGCGGGGTCCATCACCCATTGTCCTGTTGCTCCTAGCCATTCGCTCCTTTTTCTTTTTCTTCTCCTCTTTTTACCAGCTTTGTTTCCTTTGACTGAACCTGTACTGGTCACCTGGCTACCCTCTGATCTCGGGCCCAGGGCCCCTCCTCTACCAGCTGCACACCAGCACTGCCTCCCGGGCAACCCCTGCACTTGTGGGCTGTTTCTGTATCTCTACAGTCCCCACCAACTCTTGACACTTGATGTCTGCACTTACACCTGCACTTGCCACTAGCTGGCCGCATTTTTACCTGTTTTTATTTATTCTATTTAATGTTTGCTGTTGATCCTATGTATTGTTCTGCCCCCCCACCTGCACTTTCCCTTTCCCCCCTCTCCTGCACTTGCGCGATCTCAATGTCACCTGGCCTAGTAAAATCGTTGTCTCTGTTGCCTCTGTTCCCCTTGCCTTCCCTCGTCTCGCTTTAAAAACTCTTGTGACGCTCTAGAATCGCTAATGTTCCTGATGGCAAATTGTGTAACAAGGAGTGGATCGTTATTTGGGTTTTGCTAGATAGTCCCTTTGAATTCTGCTCTGCTATCGCTATGCCTCTAATGCAGTGATCGCAACCCTGGGAAAATATATTGCCATCTGTCAACTCAGGAGAGTGGTTGACAGAAGCTTTTCCAGTAGACTGGTCGCCTATGATTACCTATGTAGACATGCAGAATACAGGCAGATCTGGAAGAAGTGACATGCTTAGAATAAGGACTGACAGCCGTGATCACCTGTAAAGTTAAGGAAACATTGTAAGCAAGAGGGGACACCACCAGCTTTGACTCCGGACATTTCTAGGGGCGCCTCAGAGGTGCTTTCTGTCCCCAAAATAAAAATAAAGTAATATTGATGGCTATCTACAAAGTGAATCATTCCAGACTGCTTGCAGACTGACGGCTGTAGTAATTGCTGTTATTATTAGCCGTTTTATGAACATTTGGAACTTGTTCAGCACCTAGATGCCTTTTAAAAGTGATAGTCTGTGCTCTATAAAGTCTAATACCATACCATACCATACCATACCATACCATACCATACCATACCATACTATACTATACCAGAGCCTAACTAGCTGCATTACCTCTCTGGTTACCCTATAACCTATATCTTTGTCCTGTATGCATTTAACTTAGGCCACAGGGATGTCATTTCACCAAAATGCCAGGGGCAGAGAAAGTGACATCACGGAACCCTTGACATTGGATGACATCACAGGAAGTGGTGTCATTTGGCCCCGCCCCCAAGTGACATTGCGGGAAGTGATGGCACATTATCTTTAATCCCTTGGAGAAACAGGAAGTAGCATCACGTAGCATTGTTCCTCAGACCACTAAACAACATGTGGTTACAATATCACTGTAATGTGATATACATTTCATACAAGAATGAATCACCATATGTAGCGTTAATATCAGTGTGTAGAGGCCCACATTACCAAATTACTGTGAATGTAAGTAGACGGCCAAGGCCAATTGATGCCATGCAATGGAAATAAAATATATGTGGCTGTTGCATGAAATGAAAGAAGGAGTGTCAACAAATGCAACTGAGCCAGAAGAAAGCAAATCTACAGCCATCCCCTGTTGGGATACGCAAAATCCAAATAGATTGTAGCAGGATATATATATATTTACAGGTTTTGTAAGTTTTATGAAGCATTTTTATTTGTTAGCCAGGAGAGAGAGAGAGAGAGAGAGAGAGAGAGAGAGAGAGAGAGAGAGAGAGAGAGAGAGAGAGAGAGAGAGAGAGAGAGAGAGAGAGAGAGAGAGAGAGAGAGAGAGAGAGAGAGAGAGAGAGAGAGACTAAATGGAGACTGAGCCAACACAATGTGCCAAGGCCTACCACACACCCACATTTCTCACTATTAGTTGTGTGTGGTCCATGGTGGCTGCATGACTATATGGCGAGTTCCCATTTAAGAACATACTCATGTTGACTTTAATGTCAGTAATTATACTATAAGAAGACCTGTCCGAACTGGCTGCAACGTAGACCAGTCCAGACACGCAAGAACACTTATCATGCTCTACTGGCACCCGCTTGCTGCCTGGGGTGCAGCGCCCAAATAACCCTGGGAATAATGCGTGCACGTGCCCCGTGGGTATCCCCTAGAGTCACAACAAACTTCTCAGCCTTTCCCAAAGGGAGCAGACGTTACTTCATAGTTAAGAAGATAAACCCGTCATACTGTCACGGGTCGCAGTGCGATTCACACGCTTACTGAACCCGCTGTCCCTTAATCTGTGGGACTCCAATTCTGGTTCAAGATAGCTCCAAACCTCGCCAGCTCTTCAGTGACTAAGTATAAAAGTGCCATTCAGATTAACTCTATTCAAATATAGTTTGTTTGGCTATCCTACAAACATGAGTTTAGTGGCGCAACACCATTGAGATGACCGGGCTTCAACCCACCCTCCCGAAACTTTGGGCTATATGGACCCAAACTGGCATTCCTATAGGGCTGTGGTCGCAGAGAACAGGACACGGACGTTAAATGGTCCCTGCGATTACTAACATAAAGCATTTCACTTTTAGCACTTGCATTCATAGGCATCCAGTTTTAGGCAATTTAAATCGTGATGTGGGGTTAGTACTTGCATGCCAGGGGAGTGATTGGAAGGCTAGAGAGGGGACAGGAGACGGCTCATTCTCACAGCAGTCCTTAAGTGGGTGCTTTCAGACTTAAAGGAGAGAGTTAACTGCTTGTAACGTTGAAGCGGCACTAGAAGAGTTTCATTAGAATGTGTAAAGAAGGTAGATGCCCCCTACTCGGGATGATAGCTAATGGGCAACACGCTCGGCTTGGAAGCAAGACGTGGAGCAACACAGGTTCCATCCCCAGGTCTGCACTTAGAAACCTCTGGGTATTAAGCGCGTTATAAATAACCAATTACATTTTCAAACACAAATATGGTTGCCCTTCCCTCACTGTCTCTGAAGTTAGCGCCTCTCCGAGCATTAGAAGGGTTAGCCACCCTGAAATGTAGATTTCGCTGTGCCCCTGCATGAAGTGGAATTTTTTAAAAGGGCACACAACACTCCCTGCATTGCGTTTTCCTGTTTTGAAAACATTCATCCAACTAACAAATTATAAGATATGAAATGATATTTATAACGCGCTTAATACCCAGAGGTTTCTAAGCGTGGACCCGGGGATCGAAACTGTGTTGCTCTGTTTCGTTTTGCTTCCAAGGCGAGCACTTTGCTCCTGAGCTATCCTCCCGAGACACTCCCTTTCGCCTGAGCACCTCTCCGGTTTTGGGCTTTCACATAGTAAACTGTATTTTGTATGTAGTCTTCCTCAACTTCACATTATCCATTTGGGCTGAAGCATCTGGGTGGCACTGGTCTGTATAGGGGAAGAACTGGTCAGCCGCAATCACCTGGCCGGTCACCTCATTAGACACCCCGAGAATGCTCGCCCACTGATTTGGTGAGGCTCACATGCATCTACACTTGGGGCCAGTTTATAGGACCCATTGACATACAAATAATAATCTGTTTTTATATAGCACCTCCTGCGGAATTCCGCCCTCTTCTAACCGCTGTTATAATAGCCATTATTATGGCCCAATTAATTAGTACCAAATGTATCTGCGCCTGGGTTAGAAGGATGGCGGGATCACACGATCATGCCGGCAATACCAAAGTACAGGCTGGCGCTGGCCCCAGATCAGAAGGGAACGTCTCTTTGCACCTGAAGATCTCAGATCGCAGATGATGACGGGGCAATAAGCGCACAGCAATCATAAAACCGAATTGCATTTCCCCATGCCTTCAGGCAAAGTTCACCTGTCAACCATTGGAAGATTAAATCGGGAACAGTCAGTCCCTTAAGCCAGGTGTCCCTCCCTTACCGAGCTGCAAAGAGGAGGCAAGGTCCTTAGCCGGGGAAAGCGCTATAAGGAACGAGCCTGGGATATCCAGAGCACAGCTACATGCAAATCTGCAGGTAAGTGGCTTCGTTGCTTTCATGGCGGGACCCCCGTAACGGGGTGAAAGCACGGACTTGTGCTTTAAGAGTTCTGTAACTTTTCGTGGTTGTTAAGGAACCAAGAAGAAGTTACAAAGCTCTTTAAAGCACAAACTGCAGTGGCGCCCGCCGCTCAGGAGGCAGCCATGGAGCTTCTGTTTTTCTTTTCTTTTTTTCATTGCCAGGCCAGGGGTCGCAAGGGGAACAGCAGGAGTTGCAAGGGGAACAGCGGGGTGGCAGCTGAAACAGCAGAGGTTGCAGCTGCGATCCCTAGCTACCTCCAAATAAGACCCTATTAGGTCTGTTAGCCCAAACTTAATCAAACCCTGTGTTAGCAAGAGGTCTGTGACCTGTCATAGCTAGTCCTGGGGGAAATTGTTCAATTCCGCTCTGCCAGCCACAGAAGCAAAATCTGCAATCTGCCGTTCCGCCACCCCTGTGTATTGAAAAGAGCAGTGCAAAGTTTCTCGTGCCGTCTCGCCTACCTAGCATGAATCAAAAAGATCTGTGTGAAGTTTCTCATGCCTTTGTGTGAACCTCGCACAAACCGGAAAGAGTGGCATTACGTTTCTCCTGCCGCTGGTTGAATCTAGTACGAATCGCGCGCAACCTACCACAAACCTAACAAAAAGTTGTGCAAAGTTTCTTGTGCCCCTGTGTCAACCTAGCAGTTAAAAAAACATGCAAAATTTCTTGTGCCGCAATGCAAAATTAGTACAGATCTAAAAGAAGCCAGCGCAAAGTTTCTCTGTTTCTCGTGCCGCTACATGAAACTACCATGGATCTAAAAAAACCTGCACAAACGTTTATGTGCCGCTGCACGAATCAAGTACAGATCGTGTTGCAAACCCAGCAGAGATCGAAAAAACACTTGCACAAAGTTTCTCATGTTGCTGCACGAACCTACCATGAATTGCAAAGGTGCTCAAAGTTTCTCGTGCCACTGCGTGAACAGGTGGAAGCAAATTCCAAAGCGGATTCAGGACTTTTTGCTTTGCGGGTGCAAATTGCAGTATTGGTTTATCATCCTGCAAATATGCGGAATGACCATGTTGCTAGTGTGTTGTTGCTGACTCTGCTTTCGGTTTGCTTGTATTCGACCGGCTGGTTTTGAGGTTTAAGGTGTTGCTTGCTTTGTTAGTGTGCTTATGGTAGGACATTGAAGCTGGGTTACAGGCATGCTGAGCTTTATAAAGGAATAAACTAAGCCTCGTTAGCTTTAGCTACCTGTATGATAAAACCCCTCCACACTGTTATGCCACTAAGTGCTGTCTATCACCTCCAGGTCAATGGCTGGTGGGTTTCGTGTAAGTGGTAGCGGGACCACAAGATGCAATAAGCAGTCTGACTTTACAGGGGAGAAGCCATTTTCGGGTATAATGTATTGCTGTGGAAGGCGGCATGGAGACAGCAGGGCCGCTCCAAAGGCTGCCAGTTTCCTGCTGTGCATTATGCAGTGCCTTTGCAGATGCCTGCGGTGGGCTTGCATCAAGGCTGTCAGCTGTGTGAGGAAACGAGGCTGAAAGCTGAAGAGACAGTGTTCAAATGGACCTGCTCACAAAAGGTGTGCATAGAAATACTAAAGAGAGGGCGCAGTCAGGGAAGAACCTCCCGTTGCCCTGGAGTCCAGCTTTAGGGGGAACCGGAGCGCTTAGTGAATTGTGGGCCATTTTGTATGTCTTTTACAGTTTTCTTCTTTTCAAACAAATATTGTGCACTATTGCTTTTCACTGGGGAGTTGGTGCAGGCTCATTGTTTTGCATTGCTTCATTTTAAGGGGAGTTGGAGAAGGTGACTTGTTGTGTCCCATTGCGTTTTAATGGGGAGCTGGGGCTGAGCATGCATGCTACAGGGCGACTTACAATGGGGTAGGGGAGGTTCTGGAAAGGTCTGTCATGGCGTAGAATGTATTTCAATGGGGGCTTAGTGAAGGTCCCTCTGTGTAACCAATTCAAATGTGAGGTGGAGGAAACCCTCTTTCTACTCAATATATTAGCATGGGGTGTTGGAGAGCCCTTATTGTGCCCAACGCCTTCCAGTGAGGAGTTGGAGGGGGTCCATCCTTGCACCCAGTGCACTGCAGTGTTAGTTGGGGAAGGGGCTAATGCTTTTAATAGGAAACTACAGCATACACAGGCATACATAGGCAGTGGAGATTTTGCATTTGTGGGTGCCTGACAAGAGCATTGATATTAGTTTGATTAATGTGACCAATGACTATGAAAGGGGGGTTGGAGCATGTTCCTTATTGTACCCAATGCATTTCAATGTGATGTTAGATCAGGTCGGTTATTTTACACAATGTTAGTCGGTTATACAATACATTTCAATGGGAGGTTGACCCTCCAGGATATGGCAAATTCTGCGGCACAAACCTTTGGGCCTGATTCATGGAATGTTTTCCTATGGGAGTGTGCCATTATAAAACATTTCTATGAATCAGGCCCTTTATTTATGGCACATTTCTTATTAACTGGAGGGTGTAAGATTGGCACATTGCAGGAAAGAAGCAGCGTGCAAGCCTACCAGGGAGCCAAGGTGTCACTATTTGTACCGTTTGTTTCAATTTAATAGCAAGAGTCCCAGATATCTCTGGCTTGGCAGAACAGTGTTTGTTTTGGCTATGTTTTTAGTTTAATGTGCATGCTAATTTAATATCATTGACAGTATCATTGTAATGCTGAAAATATTTCACTTCTATGTTCTCCAATCTCCATCCACCCACACACTTCTGCCACCACCACAACTCACGTGTCTCACTAATTCCCCATCGCAACTTGCATTCCCGAACCTCTCACTCTCAGGTATACACATGCTCACGTTCTGTGACACTGCCAAGTCTCAATTTACACGCCACAGCCCCAGTCCCTGCCACACTCCAAATCATGCTCCCAACTCACACCTTATGCTCCCTAATTCCTCCCACAGTATACAGTCATTCAAACTTTCGTGCTACTTCTGCATCGTGCATCCTTTCTCCCATTCTTTCACACTCTTCCCTCATCCTTTCTCCCAAGGAGGCAGCTCACTGCCTCTTTCCGGTCCGCAGCTCCCTCTCTGATGTCTGCCCCACCGGCGCACTGCTTCCTCTCTGCTCTCTTGCCCACTGCTTCCTCCTCTGACGCACTGCTCGCAGTCTGCTTTCTTGACTACCACTCCATATCTCACCCATCACCCCCCTCTCCTGTCCCTCTCATATTGTGACCGTTTTGTAATGTTTAATACATTTAGATTTTGGCCAAGATACTAAAAAAATGGGGCAGCTAAAAATAGAACAGTTGATATGCTATTTTTAGATAACCCATTTCTGGAAATGCGCAGGTCACCTTATTCTCAAAGTGACCTGCGCATTTCCACAGGGCTGCGCTGTAGCGCAAATGATGCACTGGCCAGCTGCCTTGACTACCTTCGTGTTGGAAGCGCTCTCCCAACAACGTTCTACAGGCTCCCAGCTCATTTCTCCATGATGGGTCTTTATGGAGCCTGCCACTGTAAAATGCGACCCAAAAAGCATTTCTATCCCATTTGAGGAACAGCGGTTCACAACTCTGCTGTCACACTTAAAAAAAAAAAGAAATTGAAAATGACATGACCAGGGCAGAAAAGACCCTATCAAGCAGTGGCACCCAGCGAGGGCCTATTCGAAGCAGACCCATAAGGGTGCCTACAATTTCTACACAATTGAAAGGGCATCATGTGTGTGAATTTGGGATGCCCTTTTAATTGCATAAAGGGGAGAAAAAGGTCACCTGAATGGGCGCATATAAGATGCGCCCATTCAGATGCCATACTGTATGGGGCTACTCTTTCTTTGACGCAAGTGGTGAGATGTGCTTCCACTTTTCATATCTTGTGTCCCCAAAAATATTTTAAGAACCATAACCCCTTGTGCCTTTTATTTATTTTTTGTAAAAACTGCCGTTTTCATGGGTGTTTTAGCAAAAACAGACATTTTTGCACTTAAAAAAAAAACAGCCATTTGTGCTGCATTTGGCGGGATCGCTAAATCGCTATAAACTGGAGGATCTTTGACTAGGAAACTGGTGCTGGTTTCTTATTGCACCCCATGCATTTCTGCATGTAGCCGCAGCAGGTCCAGTACTGTACCCTTCCAATTGGATCTTATGTCTCAGCGGCCCCCAAAGTACCCATGACCTGAATTTTCTAGAAAGTTTGTTTGTTTGTTTATTATATTTCTATAGCGCTCCGGACCCGGAAGTATAAGGGCGCTTAGTACAAGTTACAAGGCACAGTAACTTGTGGGTCCCACTTAATAGGGGGTCAGTGGGTCAAGTGGGTCAGATTGAACAAGTGTGGTCTTGACTTGACTTGATAACAGCTGCTTCCACATTCCACTTTTATTCGTCTTTGAGTTCACATGCATCTATTCATTGTCTGTTTCTTCTCCCTCCGCAGGTACCTGGGTAACCTTCGGCTCACAGATCTCAGACGAGGTAAAGCATTCTTTTTGATAGGAGTACTTGACAAGATATTCCAGATTCGAGGGCTAGACTGCAGCGTAACACTGCCATGGGAGAGTTGACCCAGAGTGACACAGGTTTTGGCATCCATCTTAGGCCCAGACTCCATTTTGTATAGAAGACACAAGCATACCTGGTAGTGGACAGTCCTCAGGAGGTTAGATGCATCCAGCTCTCTCTACCAATTACTGCAAATTCACCCTACTGGATACATTATACATATCACCCCAATGATTTGGCTAACAGAATGAGACGCCATCTTGTGAGCAAGGTCCTGACAGGTAACCAACATGATTGGAATGTCTCTATTCACTAACACAGCTCCTGGCTGTAGGATAGCTGATGCCACACAGAGGAAAGAGGGACGTTCTAGATCGCAGGGCTTTAAGAGAGCATATGCTGGTTCTTCCTATTGCCAGGTTTGAAAAACGTTATAGGCTTTTATACAGTATTCAAAGCTGCAATGTATTATTATGTTATCCCACATTGTGTACGTATTACACACTGCATGGTTCCCTGAGGTTTCATTGGATACACTGTGGAAAGTTTGCTGGTCCTTTGTCTTATTATTTCCATCAATAAATCCTTGGTTGTAGTCAGTGGTGTAACTTCGCTGAAATTGTTGGGGGAGGACATTACATCTAAAGGAAAGGGGCCCCTGCCAAATGAGGGGGTCAAATAGTGTGCCACAAAAGTTGGGGGGGACAAACACCCTTGTCCCACCCATAGAATTACGCCCATGGATCGTGAGCAACCAGTGTGTGATCGCAGACTTTCTTACTGTCCTTTTTGGAATGTGATTTTTGGGGTCTTAGACCCCGTGGGGTCTCATGATCACAACAGTGATTCCTGAATGTGTCAAGTTTCTTGTCTGTAACACAGAGCTGGAATCGTGAGTCTCCCCAACAAACCCCACGGTTCAACTGCTTTGCTGTGACTCTTGCTGTAGGTTATTGTATTATGCATTAAAGACTTTAATGGTAGGCAAGCTGCACTTTGTGCACTTCTTATAGGTATGTATGGGATTTATAAAGCGCAAACCTAGCCGGGGAAACAACGGAGTGCTGCATATAAGGGACACACCCAAGGGCTTACAAGTAACGCTGTGGGGGACAAGAGAGAAGCTGGGAGGACAAATGGGGGAGCAGAGGAGGGCAGAGCTCCAGAGGGGGAGTGGAGAGATTGGCCAGATGTTCTTTGGATTGTAGGGTCTTTTCCTATACATTGCTCTTTATGTTTCAGAGCACACAAGGGTTAAGCAACACAACTGTAGACACATATCTATGTATTAATGTACATGTATCAGACACCACCAGGATGGAGGGGCACGCTGGATGAACACTTTTTTAGACATGTATCTGTTGGTTTTACAGGGTAATAACTGGAGGTAGATTCAGGGGTTGGAGTAATAAAACTTCAGCAATCGGAGTGATATACATACTTTGGGCATTGGAGACACACATATGACGAGCATAATTTGAGGGTAGGTCGGAGGATGCTCATTGCTCTACTATTCCTTTATATGTCTAAAGTTCACGGAGCAGTTGCTATGGGGAGCTATAGCCCCAGCTCTTTTGGATTTGAACCCGGATAGAAGCTCAGGGGCTACAACCAAAGGCAAGCTAGCCCGAGCCACGACAGTCCTGACATTATCATAGCCCGGATCTTTTCCAGACGTAGCTGCATACATCTTTCGGTTAGGGTGAAAGCAAGTTTTGTGCAACTGTTGACTGATTGTCTAGCCTGTGCTGCATAAAATATCTTACTCTCTCACTCATCACTCAGTAGTTTCCTGCTTTTCCAGTGGCTCCAGATTGAGGTTCTAGATATTCCCACAGCTGAGGGCTCTTTATCTGTAGGCATGTTTGTATGTGTGTTTTGGGTCTCTAGCCCCGTTATATTGTGGCAAAAGATGCATTAATATAAAGCTTCTGGGTGTGTCCCCATTCTAGGGAGCTCGGGAGGATAGCTCAGCAGCAACGTGCTCACCTTGGAAGCAAGATGACACGAAGCAACACAGGTTCGATCCCCGGGTCCGACCTTAGAAACCTATGGGTATTAAGCGTGTTATAAATAACATATCATATATCATATCTAGGCAGGCTGGAGAAAAAGGTGGTGATGCGGGAAAGCAGATAGAGGGGGAGGGAGATTGAGGAGATGAGTGGGTTTAGGCCATCTTGCCTGATCAGTAATGTCTTGAGCGTAATAACACAGAACCGTCTTGAAGAGCAACCTGTAGGGAATCTGGTTTTCAAAAAGCCTAAGTGGAGTAAGTAGAACTTCTGAAGCGTGGCCTCTTTACCATGAAAAGCATCTGCCGTACCTGGCTTACCTCAAGAGGCTTTGATTTAGCAGTTAGTTGCCAATGGCAAGGACCTGAAGCTATATTTGACCTTTCTACCTAAGGGCTTTGCGTGAAAAGTTGTGCTGGCTAATTTGACCCTCCAGGTAGTAAAATCCATTTAGCATTAGGCATGTAAAGGTATTGGGTTTTGAGTTGTATATAGTTATGGTTACCAGCTGACTCCATGCCACCAAGGAACATGCCCCAGTTGTGGGCTTTCATTTCTCTGTTAATTGCATTCTGGGAGTTGTAGTCTTGGGTCACATCAATTGACTAAAATTTACTTCCCTCAAACTAAAGTAAAAGAAATGACCAGGACTGGAATAGAGCATTCTCGCTGACACTTCCATCAAACTAAAGTAAAAGAAATTACCAGGACTGGAATAGAGCATTCTCGCTGACATGAAATCATGTGGTGACCTTATATATAGTATGACTTATGACTTTTGCACGCTCCCATGCTAACAGCATGACGTTTCAAGAATTATTTAATGTTGGAGGAATTGCATAAAGTTGAAAACACTGCTTGGCATATCATGCCATAGCCCAAAAAAATTGGATATGGCAGGGTTGTCTAACTCCAGGCCTCGAGGACCAGACACATGTCGGATTTTCAGGATACCCCTCTATAATATTCATGAGATAAATGTACATACAATGATTCTAAATGTATGCACATTTATTCTTATGAATATTAATGAGGGATATCCTGAAAGCCCGTCAGGATTCTGGCCCTCGAGGCCTGGAGTTGGACAAACCTGGGATATGGGATAACCGGGGGCGTGGGAGTGAAGGCTCGTGTGTATATGTACTGTCTTAGTAATTGGGGGTGATGAGTCAAGACCTCGACTTTTGGTGTCCTTGTCCTTTCCTCCAGTAGGGCTTCCACATGTTGCTCAGCATTTTGATCTTATCCTTGGCTACCTCTGGTGGAGGGACTACAGGGCCTATGGTCTGGATCCCTGATGTGTCCAATTCTTTTCTGAATTCATAGTCTCGTCAGTCACTACCGGCCAGCTCAGCCACTACCCCCCAATAGTATGGGGGGGACACCAGATTCACCAAACAAAACTCAAGGATCACCCCCATTAGAAGGGAAAGTCCACCACAATGGCACTGCATCTGAGGGTCATACATCCTTGCACAGGACCTTACCCTGTCCCATGCGCATTAGTAAGAACACTGGTATCGACTTAGTCTGATCTGCTGCAGTGAGTATGCAAGGATTGTATCAAAGCAATTGGTGGCCCAACAGCGTCAGTTTGTGTATTTGTTTACATGCCTTTTAAAGGTTGGAAGACCTCTACAGAACTCCATGCTGTTATACAGTGCTTTATATGTTGACAGATTGCAGTCATTGTTTTTGTTTTTTTTGTTTTTTAGGTGGCAGAAAATTTGATGACCATCGCCTATGAGAATGGAGTAAACCTGTTTGACACAGCTGAGGTGTATGCCTCGGGAAAGTAAGGTTGGAAAACGGCATGGAGGAGTGCGGATGATGAGAGAAGGCGTGGTTGCCCAGAGAGGGAGGTGTACAGTGAGAGAGGGAGGCAAGAGAACCAATGAGATCAAGAGAAAAAGAGAGACAGAAAGAGGGGGAGAAGGAAAGTGGGTCTGGAAGAGTTGGATTGTGGTTGTGGGTAAACTACTTAGCCGGGCCTAGAAGCAAGTGTGGGTTTACATCTTAGAATAGGCTTGGAAGCAGGTGTGGTTTGCAGAATTTCTGGGCTATACCTGCAAGCATGTGTGTTTGGGGTATGTGGGTCCCTCTGGGTCAGGCCTGGAAAGCCTGGAAACAGGCCTGGGTATAACCACGTGGACACTGCTCATCCAGGCCTGAAAGCAGGTGTGAGGTTAGGGGCGCTAGAACACCTGATCAAGCCCTGGCAACAGGTGTGCTCTTATGGCTGTTGAGAGAAACCAGGTTTGTGCATCAGTTTCGGATGCTGGTAAACAGAGGTGATTTATCCATTGGCTTGCATGTCATGAAAACACTTTCAGCCTCTGACCCACCTAATTGACCTGACTTGCCCTCCAGAACTTTTACCTTTATTGATCACTGGTCAATTGACCTGGAAAGATTCGAAAAGCAATAGGACAAGGACTTCTTGCATACTTATCCTACATCTTACTAAATGATGGCCCCTTTCATTTTACCCAATGGTCCATTCTTTCTGTTCATAGACGGAAGTGATGTGTGGTGACGTTCTTCAGATCAAGCGTGACCTGACGAGGGGCTTGCACCTCTTCTTCCAAGAGTAATTCCGATCTCGTCTCCTCAGCCGAGGGACATAGCTCCACCACCTCCATGACATTGTCCGGTTTTAATCAACAAGCCATTGTCCCATGATCCTCCAGTTCATGCAGGATCATGACACTGAGCTCTGGTGTGTGACTTTGCTCCAGTAACCCAAAGAGACCGGAGCCTACATCCCTTAATCTGTGTGTGCAAGTGGTATCCAGTTCGTGATCAAACAAGTACTGACTACAGCCAACATAGGGAGAGCCGGCCTAATACTGTCTGCCTGAAAAGAAAACCAAGGGGTGTTAGAGTGGCATGTCATTATAGGGCAGGGCAAATTTACTTTATTTCATATAGGTTCCCCTCCTCCAAAGAAACCCCCTTGTGTCTCCCCGATATGTATTATTTTATTTTTGTACTGAAACAATAAACTCCCACATAGCCCTAGTTATGCCTCTCGGGGGCTGCATTAGAAGCAGGTGTGGTGTTAGGACACTAGGACATCTTTGAGCCAGCCCGGGCAGAGTTTTAGAGTACTTCTGAATTCGGCCTTGTCACAGGTCTAGGATTATGGCCGCAAGGACATCTCTAACACACTCCTGGGAGATGCTTACACGCAGGTGTGAGGCCCCCTTCAAATAAGCTTTTTACTATTTATTGCACAATGTGATGCAATGTTATGTAAATTGGTCTCCTTTAGCATCCTTCCGCGCCATTTCTACTGGTCTTGCTGTGCCTACTATGTGGCCCGTCGGAACCTTAAGGGCACACAGTAAAAAAAAAAATCATGGTTTTATTATTTTAAAAACGTACATTGTGCTACAGACCTAATCTTCAGAGCCACGAGAAAAGGGCTGGGGGCGGTCTAGGCTCTGCGAGTGGAAGCACATTTTTTTGGAAGGTCCTTTCGTTTCTTTTCAGCTCTGTACTAAGGTTCATCAATTATGTATAACTTTTGTATTGCTTTCATCTGAGCTCATAACGTTATAACGCCTCAGGCTACGAGGCTCTGTTCCTGCACTCCATGATAATTAGACAGTAGAGCTTGAAACTGTTGAGCTCCTTTTAAATTAACTAACAGAGAGAAAAGATGGAAGAGGAGCAGTCCAGAGGAGAGTTACCACCATGGCGACTTTTTCATGGCGACATTGTAACATGGAACTGGTGCGATATCCAGTGGTAATGCCGCTGTGAAAATGGCTGCCAGGTGGTGACATTTCCCTACAAAGGCACCCTCCAGACAATAAAACACTTTCCCCAAATATTCTAGGATTGGAGGTAATAATATATAATTATACCCCCCTTAGAATATTTGGGGAAACAATTTTAGGGGTCAGGAAAAAAAGTTGGCAACCTGGCGACTCTTTGACAGCGACATTATCACATGGAACCCGTGGTGCATGGTTTGGGCAGGGAGCTCTTTTAAGACATTCCAAGGGCTTCAGTCAGTATATTCTGGCAATGAGGATGGAGCCAGGAGATGTGTTAAGCACATTTAGGCATCTAGAGGGGTGTACATAGAAGAGAGGCAGGCAAAGGGGATGGGATATTTAATTAACTCCGGGATATAAATACAGAAGGAGAGTTAGGCCAGATCCAGTAAAAATGTGACTCATTTCTATGAGTCTCCCTGTCTGTTCCTCTTGAGCCCCAGCCACACCAGGGTTTTGGGTTAACCACTTACTATGTAATGTAATATAATTTAGGCTCACTGTATTCAAATGTATTTTTGTGTGGCGATCTTGAAAATATGGAGTGGAATTTTCTCTTGAGGACCAAACTTGGATGTAAGCCGGTGATTTACAGTTCTTCTTAGAAAAGGGAGACAATTGTATGGTCCCAACATTCACCAGGAGTGAAGGAACCAAATCAGCAACAGAATTCAGGGAGCACCCCCAGAGGGGGATGGAGGAGGGTGAGCCAAAGGGCTGAGAATCACAGCATTTTATGAGGCAGGAAATGAGCCGAGAGCGTTACTGTCATTATCTGGTTGTCCATGAAAAGATCGAATAGAAAATACTGAAATACTGAGGCAGAAAATGCCAAATTTGTTTTAATCAGATTTTCGACTTCAAATGCGGGAGATCACTCCCCGCAGCCCCCCCCAACTTCCCACTCCCCTAATATATCCCCTTTACCCCACTCCACATCTATCAATTTGCTAAAAAGTCAAACAATTTGCATTAAAAATTTGGACATTTTCTGCCTCGGTTTTTTTTTAAAATTCAGATGTACCTGCGGATACCTCATTATCTCACCTCACTATCTGTGTAGATATGCTATGTACCTATAAATCTGTATATAGTTTACATTAATACTTCACTACGTATCTGTGAGTCTTTGCATATATCAATGCAGTATCTTACTTGGCCTACTGTAAAATAAATATGCCATCTGTGTCCGAAAAACTGTACTCTGCAAGGGCAGCCCACTCTACCGTTTCAACCACTCTCTCTGTGTAACCTAAAACAGTACAGAGACTTTTGCCCACAGTAGGTTTCTTTTCGGCCCCCACAGTGGGTGGATTGTATTCCGCAGCCTAGTGGCAGGAACAGAAGAGGCCCTCTGGCACCATCTTGTAGCTTTGCAAATGTACTCCACACATGCTTCGCCCAGTAACAACTCAAAGTGTGTTGTATTTTAACAATAGTAACCATGTTGCTCCCCTTCTCTCCTTTCATTAGGGCTGAGCAAACTCTGGGGAACATCTTGAAGAAGAAAGAATGGAGGTAAACACCAACTCTCTCTCCACCATTTAGTGGTGGTTCACATTGGGACAGCAACGGATTTACAATCAATGTGTTTCCTTTATAATGGCTTCTATTCTTATTTACAAAATGTTTAACCTCATGCAAAAATCAATAGAGCAATTCATGAAAGTCATTATTACATTCACATGTGCTGTCAGTTTCAGAGAAAGTCTTATGCTGATTGGTACATTCAGTATTAGAGGCTATCTAACTGGCTAATTCAGAGATTGGGGATGTTAGATGGGAGCTGAAGCTTTTGATTTACTCTAAATTTGCATTCAATGTTTTTAATAATGGTTTGTGGCCCAATCACCAATTTACTACCAATGGAGCTTGTACCACATCTAATTGATGCCTGAGATCCTGCAAGGTGTGAATTGTAGCAGGGATTACTTGCTAGGTCTATGTCTAGGTTCTTGTGGTAGTGATCGTCCCGCATATCTCCAGTGACCTCTTCCACTTCCGAATGGTTTAAGAACTCCCTTCTCGGAGCAAATGGGGAACTCATGGTTGCATCTCTCTCTTGGAAGGTGCCCTTTATTACCGAGCAGTGCTGCTTCTTAGGAACAGTGCCTGGACGTCTTTGGAGGTGGGAATGTCTTGTATCGTTGGACATTTTTTCATATATCTGAAATGCCAAAGTGGTTGGTGACCATAGGGGGTCATACTCTGAACATGCTCGGGTATTAGTCCCGTACTATCCCTTACACACAAAGAGCCACAGTAGTTGCTGGTTCTGCCCATCTCTTACATACATCACAGCAGGGAATACACTAGAATACATTTTCTGCAAAAAAGGATCTCCATTGGTTGGTGCTTTGGGCTATTTCTTGTGACATAGAGGGGCACGTTCTTAAATCAGTTGGAAATGCGCTCTAAAAAAACGAGCACCACAGTTTGGTTGCTTGGTCCATGTGGCAAGTAGTAAACAAGGCATGACCTTGCATCCGTTTGGATATGTTCTCTATACATGCAGAACCACAATGCTTGGTTATTTGGTCCATCTACTATATTGAGATCAGGAGATGCACTTGAATTAGTCGCACTCCCATCGTGGTTGGATGTTAAGTCCAGCAGTTGGGCAATAGGCAGACAACACTATTCAATCTATCCCAGAATACTCCTTATACGTGAAGAGCCAGGGGAAGGGGGAGAGGAGTTCTTTGGCCCATCTTCTGAGTCATACTTGGGTCGCTTGAGCGGTCCTGGAAATGTCTCTAACACATGAAGATCCACAGGAGGTTTTGTTGAGTCCAAATCTTGAGTTACATTGGAGGGCATATTTTGCATATATTTCATAGATCTTCTGCATGGAAAGTCACTGGGGTGGGTCTTTGGGTCATCTCCTGAGTCATAATCAGGACATGCCCTTAAATTTGTCTGGATATGTTTACTAGACAAAAAGGGCTGCAGTGCTTGTCTTGTTCTGTCCATCTCTCTGGCCATTACTGGGACATTGTTTCACCTTCTCTGGGATCATCCCCTACACGCATAGATGCACAGTGTTTGCTTTTTCTGTCCATCTCCTAGTTTATTGTCACAGGATGCGCTGAAGACTGGCAGTAGTTGGTTGTTCAGCCCATCTGTGGGCCACAGGCAGCAAACCCTCTTGCATTGGACTGGCACTGTCCTGCATGTAGCACATAGGTACAGCGTAGGTTGTTGGCAACGCTTGGGTCCTTGGGCAGAGGGTGCTTTTCCTGCGCTTGCCTTTGATTATTTCTTATACATGAAGAACACGTTCCCAGTGGAAAGATCTTTTTCTGAAGACTTTCGAAGGGCTGGAATACCGAGAGAGCGGGTGGGAGGAGGGGGCTTGGGCTGAAATCCCGTGGGCGAGGGTGGGTGTGGGGTGTTGAGGGGGGAGACATTTTTAAAAAAAAGGGATGATCCACATTTTAAAGGTCTGAGGAGAAAAAGACCTGTACAATGACGGTTTTCCAATCAAAAGAATATCGGTCAAAGTAAAGCGGTCTTTTTCTCTTGAAAAAGTAAATTTCCCGTAGAACCAAAGTACCACGCCATTTGATTATGAGAGTAATAGCATGATGTGGCCTGTAGCCCAAGTCCCATGGAATGCTCAGTGTGGGATCTCACAGTGCCACAAAGACGTCAACCAGCGGGGGCACCATTTATTAGACTCTACTAGTACTGTGGAGAGAGCTGCTTACTACTAGAATACACCCCACATCTACGCGGGACCTACTGTTCCTCAATGGGCCATGTTGTTGGACTATGGGCCTCATTACACAGACGGCGGTAAGGGTTAACGGTCACCGTTAATGTTACCGGTGACCGTTAACCCTTACCGCCTTACTACGAGGTCCCTTTGCGGGTTGGAGACTTTAACACCTGCTTTTTGCAGGCGTTAAAAACCAACCCGCAAAGGGACCAGGGAGCTAATTACGGTACCGCAATTTACGGTGCCGTAATTAGCACCTTCCCCATTCCCATTATGCCCTATGGGGCAAAAATGGGAATGGGGAAGGGCAATGGGGGAAGGGGGAATTACCGCCCCACCAACCTTGGAATAGGGCGGTAATTCCCCTTTCCTCCAAGGCGGTGCCAGTATTTTACCGGCATGGACCAAGGTGCTAATAGCACCTTGGTCCACCGCCTTCCGTGTAATGAGGCCCTATGCATATGGATGAAGTTTAATGTTCTTGTTCTTCCAACAGGCGCTCCAGCTACGTGATCACCACCAAGATATACTGGGGAGGACAGTGAGTATTCAACGCCTGTGGGCGACTGTAAACATTGCCTTGTGCCAAAGCCTAAAATGGATTTCCTAATACCGGGCATCACACACACATATGCATTCGCATACCACCAACCACTACTCACACAACCACTACTCACACATCTACACCTATCTCTGCCCTGTACATTCTCCATCTGCAGTCCCTGCTCCTACACCTGTATTGGGTCCCCGCCCTCCCCCAAACCGCCACACATCTTTGCTAATGCACCACAGCACTGACCTGCAGCATCCGCTGTTAATTCACAACTGTGAACCCCATGGAGGGTTAAGTGATGCACCCCAATGTTGATGGCTTTGAACATGCAGGATTGACGAGCTAATGGCCCTATTCCCCTGAAGCAGTTAACCTACCCACCCTATATGAGCATTACAATCTATATCCCAAAGGCCTGTTTTTACTATTGATATTTTATGTAGTAATTTGTATTTATTGCTGACATGTTACGTGCTAAATGCAACTATGAACTGTCTGGATCTTCCTGAGTGAAGAGGACAAGGGCAGAGGGGCAACAGATCGTTGACAAAATTAGGAGAGAATGTTCACATCAGGTAAGTTCAAGATTGACCGTACAGTAAGTGTTTAGGAAGAAATATAGGAGAAATGCCAGGCGGGTGCAAGCAGGGAGGTAGGGCGAGAGGAAGAGTGCATGAAGCGAATGGGGGTAGGGGGGTAGAGAGACCAGAATAGGGAATTTATTCAATCAGGCTACAAGGGGGAAAGATGGTTTTCTTCAGCCCTTAGACCTTGTGGGCGGGGGCTCCAGGCACAACACCAGCTCTGAATTGGAATATCCAAGACATCTTGAAGGGTGGGACTTCTTGGTCTTCTGGATCAGGTAGTTTAGGGGAAGAATCCCAGAAAGCTCTGTGCAGGTTAGGGTTTTAAATTCTATGCATGTCTCTACAGGGAGCACATGTAGAGCAATGAGGTCTGGAGCTGTGTGGTCACTGGGTTTTCAGGCACAGGACCAGTCTGGCGGCCTTGTTTTGGGCAATCTGCATTTGGTGAATAAGGTGTTTATGGAGACCAAGGTAGAGGCTTTTACCGTAGTCTGATCATGAGATGATGTTTCCCGAGGTAGCGTTCACTCTTTAGGACTTGCTCATGGGTAGTATGCATCTCAGAACATGTAACTGGGAATGAGATTCTTTTGTGACCTTATCAATCTGGTGGTAAAAGGAGAGGAGCCTGTCAAATGTGAAACCCGAGTATTTAATAGTGCTGGAGAGAATGAGATGGGAAGGGCCCATGGAGGCAAGCCAGGCAACAGGAAGAGAAGGTCAATCAAGGGCCAAAATGGATGATTTCAGTTCTTGATACATTCAGGCAAAGGTTCTTGTCACACATTGAGTCTGGGAGATAATGATGCTCGAGTCCAGAGATGAACCTGTGAGCTTGAATCCAATCTGTGTATCACCGCATAAGTCAGGAAAGTGGCCGTCAAGGGAGAAATGATATTACCTTATA